>NW_005842241.1:185870-212162 GCF_000455745.1 Alligator sinensis | reverse complement strand
GGAAAGAGACGAACAATAGAGTAGATGTAAGTGGAGGATTAAGTAAAGCACAAGCAATCATTTTTTATGGGACAGATGAAAAGAAATTGAGAATAATTGTTACAGGAGGTGCAAGTAGTGGCATCAACTTGAAAATGACACGTCTTTAATGGCCCTATGAAAGCCAGCTTGTCCACAATTTGCAGTATCATTCATTTCCTAGGCGTAGCTCCTTAATAGCTCTCACAGTAAAGTATACCATCTTTACTGTGGTGCTCAAGCTTATCAAATCCTTCCAGAGAGTAAAATATCAAGAATGTCCCATTCAGCATTATTTAGTTAGTGGTAACTGTTTTATTTTAATTTTTTTGAGCTGGTAAAAATCATTGTAGTTCCACCGACTTTTAGCCCTCTATACTTGCAAAGTTTAAGTTTAGCTAGTGTATTTTAAAGTGTTTTAACAGAAATAATGTACTCGTATTGATGGAATTCACAATGATTAGTATTTATTTTACTTCATAGAAAATATTGCAATATGGAATACACCCGAGTCAAATTAATTTCTTAAAAAAAAAAAAAATGTTACGGTTAGGGCCAGGTTGAGCCTTTGCTCCCAAGCCCTAGGGAAGGGCTGGTAGTAGGTCACAACGTCTTAGGAATAGTCCCCAGAAGGAACCGTGACTCTTGGATGGAATTGTTTCTTTCCCCAGTTCCACTTTGTGTCCCTTGGGAAAATAACTTATTGCAGCCCCTCACAGGATGTAGCACATTTTCTGCTCCTGATATTGTCAGTGCTTAGGATTTGCCCACATGGCTGTAGGGGAGAGCAACAGCTGCATGGAACTTGTTCTCCTCTTGGACCTGGGAAAAACATATAAGATGGATCAAGAGAGGAGGGATCATACTGGCCTGCATTTTAAGTCACGCCTTTTGCATCCATCCTTCCTCTTTCAGTGCTGTCTGTTCCACTGCCAGTGCGATTAATATCGCAGCGTCCAGCACCAGGTGGATGTTGGAATTAGCTGTGGACATAGCCAGCTGGTTCCTGCTGGGGATCAGGGCGTCCGCCTGGGTCCACAGGTTACACTGCTGCATCATTCCGTCAGCTGCAGTCCCAGGCAGTTGCCCCAATCCCCAGCAGGAGCCACAGTTGATGCTGCTGTGCACCCAATGCTGCTTCCAGCACACGGCAGGAGCTGGTGTAAGCTGGGGCTGGAGCTGGGATGTGCCTGCCTACCCAACCTGACACAGCAGCTGAAGCTGCTTGCTCCCCACAGGCCAGATCCTATGACTTTGCAGCTGCCGACCTGCAGGCCAGGTGCAATCAGTTGGTGGGTTGGATCCAGCTTGCGGGACATATTTTGCCCACCCCAGGTCTATATGGTTACTTGCAGATGCTGCATAGTGCAATCTGAGATTCAGTTTTGGGGAAGTAATTGTGGTATTTTAGGTATTTCAGGTATTTCTGAGTATATTGCCTCTACTTTATGATATTTTTGTCATTATTACCATCTTCATTAAAAGGAAATTAGAGCTGATTACTTAAAAGATCCACCCTCCCCCCCATCACTAAAGGTGAAGACCGTTTTTTCTCTTATAGGATGTCATTCTAGGGAAAATAGTTTATTTTTGTCTACATAGGGTTCCTAGCAGTGGAGGTGATGTGGTGTCATTACACAAACAAGAGCAAGATAAATTCAGGAGTAAATAAACCCTTTTTTGACAGTGAATTCTGAAGGAGATAACATCTTCATGGGAGAGAAGCCAGTGGCTCTGCTGTTATGAAGATCCTTTAGTCTTTTGACTTCTCTTGGGTCTAAGGTAGCTGCTTCTCTTTGTGGCGTGACTGGCATCTGTGTCTGCTAGGTTGGGTAGTTTTTCTGTAAGTGGCTAAAGTCTAGCCACTATGCTTGGGGTAGACTTGGGGCACTTATGCTTTATTTGGCTGAAAGCAGAAAGAAATGTAAGCATCTCTGTGGACAGTTAGAGCTTTATATTTAACAATATAAATGTTCATAGTTAAAGTTTCAGTGAAGGAAAAATTTACCCTGTGGTTCCTATCAAGAATTTGAAACTATTGATGATGATAGACTGAAATGAATTTCTGTTATTTCCCTAAGTTTTAAATAAGATCTAGCATGTTAGCTGCTTGAGTATAAATAGTAAGACACCCCATGGCATGTTTTGACACTGGGCTAAGGTAGCTCTCTAAAAAATCATTCTTTAGAAAACAAACTTCTTGTTTTGCTATGATGAAAACACACTCAGGAACAAAAGATGAGTTTGTATTAAATAAGCGTATATATAATTCTTCTGGTGTTTGGCAGTTCACCAGGATAGGTGAACTGAGATTTGAGGTGTCAAGATGCACTGTTTTTAGTGAGATTCTGGTGACCAAGATGCAGAGCGCATTTTTGTTCTGTGAATATCCTGTAAGTTGGAATTTGGCAGTTTTGCTGCTGAATTGATGCCTCCAGAATTCCTCATTGTTGCAGCAAATATGTCTTTCTGACTTCATGTATAATGTTTTGCATGTTTTATTTAGTGTACTGTAAGACTCATTCCATCCTTGTTGACAGCTATTAAAAGGATGTGTATCATTGATTTGTGAAAAAGTTTTGAATATTTATAGGTGATTAAAATAAAGAGGTTGTTTAGCAGGTGCTGACTGCATTTTGTAGTTACAGTATCATAGTGATATGAGGTTTGCATGTGGAGGAAATTTGTTTAATGCTGGAGGATGTAGGTAATCTGTTTCTACTGCCAAACTGTTTCAGGGTGTGCACTTTACTTTTTCCCCTACATTTACGTAGATCGGAAAACTGAATGTTCCAAACAACTAATGGAAAAGTTTCCATATCAGCTCTTATGGACCAAAAATGCAATTGCATTTGTTCAGCCTAATATATAAAAAGAGCTAGAATTAATTAACATGGGAAAGATTTTCTTGTAAAGTAATATTGTTGATTTGCTTTTAACTTAGCTGCTTAGCATGGCAAATTTGAATTTAGCCTTGGTTAAGAAAAAAAGTTGCAATTCCACTAGCACCTTATTAAACTTGACTAGTTAGGGCCTTGATATAACACAGAATGTATACAGCATTTATTTGCCATAAGAAATTTCTGTTTCTATTAATGAATGCTTGAACATTACTTTACCAATGTAATCAATGTAACTGGTAAGACTAATAGCGATGAGTGTAAAAAGTCTGATATTCACGTGGCTATATAATTTTGAGTCACCATCTCCTATGGTGGAACAGCCACTCAGTGGCACACGGCAGATTGAGGAGGGAGCAGAAAACTAAACAGCAGATTAGGCAGGGAGCATGGGGCAAAGAATAGATAGTAAAAACAACAGATTGGCCAGGGAGCAGAAAGCAGAGCAGTAGGTTGGATGGGGGATTGGAGTGGAACTCGAGGAAGGTGCAGACCTTGCATTCAGGCACACTTTTCAGAAAGATTGGCTCCCATTGTCCTATGGGATCCATCTTGCTTAAGACTGCAGTCATTTCCAAAATTTTCTTAGCTCCATTGGCTTTGGGAAGGTGACTTAAATCTCTCCTGACCATCCTTCCATCCTGTTGTTGCTTAATCTTTTCCTCCTGCCCTTAAACATTGCATGTGCAGCTGGGTTCTTTTAATTTTTGACATTCTTCTTCCTTTCCCTGTGGTTATTTTAAAGGCTATCTTAAGCTGTTTCTACAAGGAAAAAATGGTATTTTTACTCAGAAGATTTTCATGCAGTCATTGTTTTTAAAAAGTTATGTTGATTCATTTGGTGAAAAATGTGTATTACTGTCATGATCTAGGCTAATGGTGCCTAGGATAAATTATGCAGCCCAGAGTATTTTTTTTGGTATGGCATATTCTCCACAAGTGTTGCCATTTGTTTTATATGTTCTGCTCTCCCATTTTGGTGATCTTTGCAGGTCCTGAGGTGAAATCCCTGCTTCAGTTTTAGGCTTAATATTTTAAATGTTAACCAGTTAATAAGAAGACAGAAAAATGGACTTCTAGTAACACTTCACTTCAACTAATCTCCTCTACTCATGTACTTTTGAAGTAAAACTGTTTAGGGTGCTTTTTGCATCTGAAAATAAATTAGACAAGGACTCCTGCAGCCACTGTGTGTGATAATTGGTGTGACATGTAACTAGCACAGCTGGCAATAGTACATTTTTCCCCAGAATATGTAGTACATATACATTCCCTTGTGTTTTTTTGTAGAATGGACATATCTTGAGTCTGCAGTGGGCAAAGACAAAGTAGGATCGAGTTGAGAGAACCTGCTTTAACTAGGGCTAGCGCCCCCATCTTAGCTAAGAGAAAGGTGGTAGCAGGGTTTGTAAACTTAAGGTTTTAGTGTTTTTGAGTTTTAAATAACTGCAGACCCATCTGTTTAAGGGCCTGTTGCTGCTCTATGTCCTGGCATGACAAATGAGACCAAGAGAATTAGATATTGAATGAAATCAGTGCCAAGGTAACTATCTTTTGTCAATCCAACATGTCAGATCCATCTTTTTCCCTTTTCCTTATTATTTACTAATTTAAAGAGAAATAGCTTTGCTGCATTCAGTTGAATGAGGAAAATAATTGAAATCCTTGGCGCACAATGTCCAGTATGACCATTTACCCTGTGCATCTAACCCAAGAAGCTATACAACTTTCAAGTATAAGCAGCAACACTTTCTTTCTCATTACCTGTTTTGAAGCCTGCTGGCTTTTTTGGATCTGGGTACCAAGTTGTAAATGATGTGTGAAATAAAACATTTCTGCCCAATTGGCAAGACATGGCAATTGCTGTTGTAGTGCTCTGCTGCTTGCTATAAGATGCATTATATATAGGCCAGACACAGATGCCCACCAATGCATAATTCTCAACTTTTGTAGATTCTAATGATTCCCTGCCACCCCCAAGCTTCCCCAGAAGTCTCTGTGTGTCTGTTAAAATTGTCCTGCTTTTCTTTTGTTGTTTTAAATTTTATTTCTGTCTTAGCCTCTCTCCTAGCAGCAGCCAAGCAGCTACTAGATGTCCAAAGCTGACTTCCTCTATAATTAAAGCATCAAAAATTTGAAACTTAGGCGTTGCCTACTGCCACGTAGCAACTCAGTGGCAGAACTAGGCTAGGAATTCAGGAGCTCTTGGCTCTTAGCCAGAGATCTAACTGTAAAGCATGTTATTATTAAAAATGATTTGTTTTTGCCTGTCCATCCTTTCTGATTATGAAATTTACCACAGAGGTTTAGTGGAGATGCCTGTTAAATTCATGATTAATGCAGTTCTATTTCAAAATCTTATTATCTAAACTGTAAGTACTTCTTTAAGACAAGATTAAATAAATACATACATGTTATTTAATGGGGGGGATGTTTGTTTTTTGTTTTACAATAAGGCCATTATATTTTGGTATCATTTTGCAGAGTCAAGTGTGAAAGGTCTTGGGATCAATTGTATGCCTCTAACGTGAAAAAATGGAAACTTGGCATCTCGAATGCAGGCAAAGATTAGATTTGCTTAGTGTTTGCAGTACATAAGTCTGAATTGTGACTTGTAATATTCTCAAATGGCAGCATCCACCAGTTGTGGGAACTGAACCAAATGTTTTGTGTTTTACTTTACAAGCCCAATTTGCATTTCATTTTGGGTCAGAATTGTTGCTGCATCACATGTCTGCAGAGAAGAGAGGACTTCAAGGATTTGTTCTGCTGGTTTGTGTTTAGTCCTGCATTATATCTGGTGTTAGAAACACAGAGTCACCCTTAGGTTTTGCTAACAACTGTATTACCTGCACTGTGCATGCACAGTCAGTGGCAATCATTTAAGAACTAGCTTTACACCCAGTGCGCACTCATCCTAAAACAGACTTTAGCAGGATAGGGCCCTATTTGTGCTGCCAGTGGTGGGGCAAACAAAACAGAGAGGAGGATGATCTGTCTGTCTTTTCCTGTTCTCCCATGATATTGGAAGGACGTGAGCCATATTCCCCCAGCTATTGGCAGGCTGGTAGACTGAAGCCATGAGGATTGTTACAAAAACGCTACCTGACAAACTTTAATAAATTCTTAGCAACTGATTTCTTTACCTGCTATAATTTTTTTAAGTGCCTACATTATTGTGGCTTTTTGACATAAGTGCATGCAGTCAGCTTACAAATATAATCTGTCTTCTCAGTAATGACTCCACAGGAAAAATTGAAGCAGCCAGACAACAAAGGCATTTGCCTGAGTAGAGTGCTTTTGGAGTATATATGTATATATATTCTCTCCAGTTTTTCTAAGGGGACTGTTGCTCTGGTAAACACCAGGGACAGGTACAGACATTACATTTTTACTGGTATAAGTGCTTGGAAACCAGTCTAAACCTGTAACAGTACAGAAGTTTGGTGCACATAGGCTGGTTTTAAAATGGTGGAACCTGGTTTAAGATGGACCTAGATTGATGTGCCGTTAGACTTCATCAATTTAGGTTAAACCAGGGAATTGAACTTCTGTACCAGGTCCCCTATTGATTCATGTTAGGTCACTGTCTGCTGGCATCTCAAGTGCCTTTGCACCCCACTGCTAGCCTCCCCTCACATTGAGGCCCCTGTGCTCGGCTGTATTGGGTGAGTGCCCAGCTGGCCCTGCCCTGGGCTCTCACAGAACTGTGTCAGCACAATGGCTGATGGTGACAGGGGCGGAGGGGGAAGGGGTGCTCAGCTGTACACTGCAGCCTAGTCGGGCTTACTGGGGCTGTGCCTGTTGTGGGGGGCATGTGAGTTCCTGGGTTGGGTGTTCAGGAGCCCACCCAGAACCCACATACCTCCCTGCGAGGGGGCATAGCCCCAGGGAGCATGACCACGCTGCAGGGGATGGCGAGCATGGGTGACTCCACTGCCTGGCTGCGGGTGCCGTGCCTGTGGATGACTATGATTGAGGGGTGGTGGGACGAAGGGGGGCATGCTTCTCCATGCCCAGCAGGCAATCATGGGTGGCCTGGCTGCTCAGCTGTCTCTGGCAGCCCGGGGAGTCCGAACCTGCTTGCTTCGGCCAGTTCAGGCAGCCTGTGTGCCCACATACCTAAGGGTGAGCGTGTGTTCTGTTCATCCCCCAGTTAACCTATATATACTGCTTACAGAAACCTGCATAAATTTGATCAATTCTGCCTCAGGCTTTTTGAATGTCTGTACTTAGCCCAAAAGTAGTGTCTTGTTGATCTGAGGTGTTAAAGGCCATTCCTTTTCTTTTTGTTTTGTTCCGATTCCACTGCTACTGAGCTAATCCTCATTATAGTCTTATTCTCATGAGCCTCTGGATTGGTGTGCTGTTCTTTCCAGTGTGAGACATCCCAAGACATCCTCTGGTGATTTGCATGCATCTGTTACCTTACAGAAAATAAATCTAATATGGAGCTGTGTGTGTGTGCTTGGATGAGGGGAGGGAACTATTCTTGCAGTTATGTGCTGCCTATTCTATAAATGTTCTAAATACTTTGAAAATTTGAAAGGAGTGATGGTACCTCATACAATGTAGAAACATGCATTTGAAGTAAAAGCCCAGCAATTCAAGTCTTCTGGTCTTATTCATAGCAGGTAAAAGGCTGCCTTGATGACACTTAGAGCAAATGAATTTCTCTCCTGCAGTCATGCACAGAATGAATTGCTTGATCTAGTTGGGTACAAAAGGGCAAGATCTATAAATAGTTAACTGAGCTTTTTTAAGGGCAGGTGATGTATAGACAGAAACTCTCTCGGGGGCTTTTTTTTAAAAGTAGGCACAAATATGAACAAAAGTAAGTTTGTAAAAAGAGGGCCTTTACTGAAATTGTAACCTTACTTATTTTGGTTTCCTTTTGAAAGTACATGGACAACCACATTAAAGGTGTATGAAGCTGACTTTAGATTCATTTGGAGGAAAAAGAAAAAAAAAAAGCCATTTTTTGAGACACCAATGCGAATATATTTTGTCGACAGTAAGTGGACATAATGCCCCTTAACACTGAGTTAATTTGTATGAAAGATGTTCTCATCTCACAAGCTTTTATTGCTTTTGCTTTTATATGAGAGTACTTAGTTACTGGCTTAAAGTGTTCTCCTCCTTTCGGCTAAGTACAGACAGTCAAAAAGCCCGAGGCTGAATCAATTCAGTCTTTGCAGGTTAGTCTAAGCTGCACAGAATAAATTGAAACAGAAATGAACAGATATTTACCTTTGATTCAGGAAATGCAGCCACATGCCTGCAGTGGTTCAGGCCAGAAGTCAGGAAGTGCTAGAGCAGGCTGTGTGTTCACATCTTCTTCCTGCTGCCCGTGAGGTCTCTGGGATTTGCAGCCCAGAATTACAGCAGCAGGACTTTGCAGGGTTGCTCATCACTTCCTCTTCCTGCCTCCAGGTGCCTCAGATCTGTAGTCCACAGTTGCATCCAGCAGTAAGTGAGGGAAGGAGTATTTAGTCCCTTTCCCTGGCCCCATCCCCCAGCCTGGGTTTGCCTAGGGGAGCATTCCCCCTCCCCCTTCCCCCCGTAGACTGGGCTGCATCCCCAGCCGGGCTTCCCCCCCCCCCATCAGCCAGCCCTCACTGCTGCTGCTAGGGAGCAGAGGAGTGGGATCAGCCCTGCCGTCTGGAGCAGACCACCCAGCCCAGGGCTGGAAAGCATGCTGGGATGCTGAGGGACTGTGATTTAACTTGAACCAGGAAGGGGTCTGGGACAGACATTTCATAAACCAGTTTGACTCAAATCAATTGAGTCTGATACTACATTCAGCTAGGTTTATCTTAAGCCATTTTCAGCCATCTTGAAACTGGTTTAAGTGCATTGGATGTCTGTTCTGTTACAGGTCTAAACCAGTTTCTGATTACTTAAACTGGTTTATGTGTAACTTCTGTCCCTAGCTTTAGTAGCATTCTCAGTTTGTCCTTGCTCTGTTTATTCTTTTATGCACTTTTTCTGCAGTTAGTCTTACATATCTTAATTACTGCTGTTTGCATTAAGTGATGCTCAGTACTTAGTCTTTGTTTAGCTGTATGTTGTCTTCTGCTATCAGTTTATCTGCCAAAATTCAGTTTGCTCATATGTATTCTCAGAGTTGAACATAATAAGAATATTGCAGAAACACTGTAGAGAGGCTTCTGATTTCTGTGGTCTTCCAATTTTAAAGGTTTTTTAAAACGGAAAGGCTATTCTTTAAATATGTGCTTGTGTGGGTCACACCAGCAGTGCACATGTGCCTTAAGGATGGGAGGTTAGATGTTTGGATTTGTAGGCTACATGTGCCATATGCTTTTTCAGGCTGCCTCAAGAGGACGTGTCAGGGGTAAAATGGCCAAGCTGTCCCTGAAGTCCTTTTTTACCACATTATTCTTTGGCAGTGAGATAGAACATTGCAAATATTCAACTGACTGCACTTCTTTGAGCTTCTAATAAGTTATTTTTGTGAATACATCTTTCTTAATTATTCATTTAGGTTGATTCTTTTAATTGCATGGTCAAAAAAAGAAATGGCAAAAGTACCCTCTTACAATGAAGTAAGGCCTGCCTTACTTTAAATCATCTGCATGACAGACTGGAAGCCTTCAGGGTTTTACCCTTGCCTGAGGTGAGATGGACTCATCTGTTGTCAACAGGCATAACTGATGCCTTTTCTGTTGGATAGTCACATCATCTCTGATAAGTGAACAGTTTGCAGATCATTCTCATTGGAACATGCCTGTCAAGCAATGCATGGCTCAGACTTCACCTACCTAAGCTGTCAAAGCACATCACCTCAGACCCAAAGGAGACTTTTGTTTCCAAGGAACCTGTTGGTTTTTCCTAAGTGAACACCTCTCCAAACAGACATCACATTCTGGGCAGCAAGAAGAAAAGAGACAAGAAAACCCACTGATATCATCAGTGACTACCTTGGTATCGGTAAGAAATAGAAGGGAAAACTCTTTCAGATTCAAGATGGTAGTATTTGCCTCCACCATTCCTCCTCTTCAGGCCCAAGAACGGTTCTTGGTTCTTGATTTGTAGGTTGTGCACTCACACACACCCATCCACACAGCTCATACGAAATGCCAGGGATTCACAATGCGGTGGAATCATTACCAGTACAAGGTTACTAATCACCACTATTCTCTGTGACACTGATGAGAGTATTCAAAAAATGTTCCAGAGTGATAGCAGCTTCCCTGAAGTGGTGTGCCATTTGAACCTGCTCGGTCATGGCTGATGAGAGGGGACCATAATGGAGACACCAGCAGGCTGAGACAGACTGGTCCATGATATTTCATTAGCTCAGGAACCCCATAGTAGACTCATTATGCCCCCCAAGGGCAATGGAAAATTGGAAAATCATTGGCTAAAAAGGTGTCTAAGGCTTATTGTCTAAAAAGAGTTCTGAGATTGGGTACCAGATGTCTTTCTTTTTCAAAACAAAGACTTGCTGCATGTTTTTTTCACCAGTTCCTCTGAGTTGCTTGGGCAACTTCAAGATTTAGAAAGACAAAGTTGTAATTTTTCTGATGTGTCCACACTGGTTGGGGCAAATCTGGCAAAGAGGCCTGCTGAAAGTGTTCACTCACCTTTTACTCTGCCTTCTAGACCATGTGGCGTTGATTTCTCAACAGGCCCAGATATTCCATCCAGATAAAAAATACTGTACCGACTGCCTTGTGGTTGGCTGGCTGAATACCACATACGGGGAAAGAAATCCTGTAACAGATCAGGAGAACATCTGCCAGGGTAGTATGTTCTATCTGAGAATTAGCTTAGACCTGTCTCAGAACAAAATAAGAACTATCTTTTACTATGTATTGAAAGAGGTGTCTCATGCTCAGCTCTGCCTAAAGGTCACCTTGCACTGATTTCACCTCATTACCCTGCATTTAATCATGTTTATTGCTCCTCCTGCCCCATCAAAAATTCTTAAAGTTCTGTTTACCCAATGATCAGAGAATGTTTGCCTACTGGGCAACATGGGATCATAGGAAAGTAGGACTTGAAGGGACCTTGTGAGGTCATCTAGTCCAGCCCCCTGCACTTGGCAGGAACATCCTGGGCTAGACCATCCCAGCAACGTGGAGTGTCTGTCTAAACTGTCCTTGAAAAATTCCAAGGATGGAGATTGCACAACTTCCAGTGCTTGACCAACCTCATAGTCAGAAAGTTTATTCTAATCCCAAATCTAAATTTTATCTGCCCCAGTTTGGGCTATTGATCCTATTCCTGGTCCTATAGCCACGGAAAAGCTTCTATCTCCATATTCTTTATAATTACCCATCAGGTATTTGAAGACTACTAACAAATCCCGCCTTTGTCTTCTCTTCTCCAGGCTAAATAATCCGTATTCTCTAAGCCTTTCCTTCATACACCTTGCTATCCTCTGGGGAATTATGCAGTTATGTGCCTGCGCATTTTTCTGCATAAAAGGCATGCCCACGCTTAATCACATAATTTTGCATAATTTAACCGCAGCAGGCTCTGTATCTCCACCTCCATGATTTGGAGGCACAGAGCCACACAACTGGACAGCTGGATAAGTAGGTAGGAGAGCTTCTGCCTGCAGGACAGGGGGGTGGGTGCATGTGGGTGGGTGTGCGGCTTGTGGGTGAGTATGGGCAGTGAGCCATTGGGCCGGGCTGGGCGGCTTAGTGCCTCCATGCAGAGCTTCCAGCACTCGCAGCAGGAAGCTGCACATGGAGGCATGGAGCCCGCCCGGCCTGATGGTGCACGACTCCATGCCTCTATGTTCAGCTTCCCGCTGGAGTGCTGGAAGTCCCACATGGAGGGCTAGCTTGGGTCTATGGGGTGTGGATTGGGAGTTGCATGCCATTGAGCTGGGTAGGAAGCTGTACATGAAGGAATGGAGTCATGCGCCATAGGGTCAGGTGGGTTTCTGCTTGTCTTTATATGTGGCTTCCCATTAGAGTGTTGGAAGCCCCATGTGAAGGCACAGAGCCTGCCCAGTTTGATGGCATGTGGCTTCCAGTCCACATGCCATCGAGCCGGCCAGCCAGCTCCGTGCCCCTGTAAGGAGTGACCTAGAAACCACTACTCAGAGACGAAGCAGAAGAGAATGTTATGTGACGAATGCCCATCTGCAGTGATAAGGAGGAGACAGTTCTAGATAAAGGGGGTTTGAAAACAAAAGCAAGAAGCAAAGTACTGGGTTAAAGGGCTCATTAAAATACTAAAAATCACGCCCCTAGGTGGGGAAAAAGTATGCTAATGAAACATACATGTATGTAAATGAGATACATGGCTAAAACACAGGTATAGAGACATGCTCAGTAAAGAACTCCTTGCGTCACTCCTTTATAACCAATCAGCAAACAAGGATGCTTATGAAGGCTCAAAAACTTCTATATAAAAGATGCTTAGAAATAGTAATCTGGTGTGCTTGTTACGTGAAATTATTCCGCTCGCACCTTTTATTGCTAGCAATAAACTTTCTTTGTACTTTCACCCCTGGTATCTTTATTGGCCTTTGCATACCGGGCACGATCCCAGACTTGAGCTGGGGCTCAACACCCCCACATGGGACTTCCAGCTTTCCAGCGGGAAGCCGCACACACCTGCAGTGCTGAGAGCCCCACATGCTGGCATGGAGCCAGCCTGGTGTGGTTTGAAGGCATGCACCAGTGGGCTGAGCCAGCACCATGCCAGCATGTGCAGGCCCTGCAACTCGGCCAAAGGTGTGCGCTACCAGGTGCTCTGCCTGCTGCAGCCATGAGCACCTTGAGGACCTGCTGCTGTTGCACTGGTGGCAAGCTGTGCACCATGGGCGGGGATGGATGTGGCGGGGGCCCACACCCACCTACAAACTCACGCGCACACACCCATACCTCTTCACAACACCATGCCAGCATGTGCAGGCCCTGCAACTCGGCCAAAGGTGTGCGCTACCAGGTGCTCTGCCTGCTGCAGCCATGAGCACCTTGAGGACCTGCTGCTGTTGCACTGGTGGCAAGCTGTGCACCATGGGCGGGGATGGATGTGGCGGGGGCCCACACCCACCTACAAACTCACGCGCACACACCCATACCTCTTCACAATCCCCCCACCCTCTCCCACAAACCCCACATACTCCCCTACCCACACCCACACCTTCACAAATCCTGTTGCAAACCCCACCCCCTCCACCCACCCACATACCCCCACACACAATCACATCCCTTCACAACCCCACTGCCCACAAACCCCATACACCCATACCTCCGCACCTTCACAAATCCCCACACAAACCCACAGCCCTCTATACCCCCTCACAAATGCTCCACAAACCCTACACCTGTCCACAAACCCCACACACATACCCACACCCCCACCACCTTCACAAATACCTCCCTACACACATCTCCCAACCATACAAAGTACCTGCATATATTTTTAAAGAAGGTTCAAATAGTGTTATAGTTAATTTAATTTGTAAAAATAATAATAATAATAGTAATTTTGCATAATTTAGATTTTTTTTTGGTGCATAATTTCCTGGGGTGTATCTTGCCTTCCAGGCTTCTAATCCTTTTAGTGACAGTCTGCTGGACTCTTTCCAGTCCATCCACATCTATCTTGAAGTCTGAGGCCCCAAACTGGACACAGCACTCCAGGTGAGGCCTCACCAGTGATGAATAGAGTGGAAAAATCACTTCCCTTGATTTGCAAGTGACACTTCTGTTAATATAACCAAGTATGCTGTTGGGTTTTTTTTTTACAAGAGATCACTGTTGGGTCATATTCATTTTATGATCCCCTGTCACCCCCAGGTCTTCTCTCCGGTACTGCAGCCTAGCCAATCATTTCCCAGTCTGTGATTGTGCATGCAATTATTGAGTCTCAAGTGCAAGACTGCAGTCCTTTTGCTGAATTACATCTAATTGACTTTTGAACAATTTATCCAATTTATCCAGATAATTCTGAATCCCAGCCCCGCATAGTGTCTGCAACCCCACCCAACTTGATGTCATCCACTTACTTACTAAACACGCACTTGATCCCATCATCCAAATAATTAATGCACTCTTGAAACACATGGAGCCTCCCATTCTGCCCATCTCAAGCCTTCTCAATACAAGGTTATTGCATCTGTGACAGAGCAGCCACAACAGGGAAAACCCACATAACTTTCGTTGGCTCTGTGCATCTCCCTAAGCCATAATCAGTATGCAGAGATCCCGTCTAAAATTCATCCCCAAAGTGCTTTTAGAATTTCCTCTGAACCATGCATCAGCCCACCCATCTTCTTCCCAAGCTATCCTTGGTGGCGGAAGGAAACAAAATTGCATATACTAGATGTATCCAGGACTCTGTTTTAATCTCTTACAAGCACCAAGCCATTCAGACTGTTTCTTTCTGATTATAACATGGCATTCAAAATGTCAAGTTGTCTTTTCACCAAGAATCTCAAAATGGATTAGCAGCTGAATGATGACCTCTGCCCCTGATTTTGAAGCCTCACTTCACCACAGTTTAAGTGACTTATTCATCCTGTTGCAGACATATGCAGATATGAAAGTTCTGGAAAGCACTGACCTGGAGTACTCTGCTGACTTTTATCAAGAACCGTGCCTTGGACTTATTTGCTAGGTCAGGGATCAAGTTCAGGACAGCAACACAGTAATCACAGTTCAACTGCTGCAGGTGAAACTCCTCATCCCTGCTATCTGAATGGGATACTACTTAGCAGTCACTTACAGTATGATTCACCCTACTACTGTCTGCTCAAAGAAGAAAGAGAAGTTGTTTACTTTTAGGTAGCTGTGATTTGTAGTCGGTATAGATTACATGACTAGCTCTTCCTTCCCATATTCTGAGTCCTCTGTACCAAGGTCTTCAAATTCTGAGATGGCTGGGGAGAGACCATAGTTAACCCATTCTTATGTCCTGCCCCAGTGGATGCTGCTAATCAGGAAATTTTATTCTTGTACACGTGACACATGCAAACCTTGAATGGGATCCAATATAGAATCAAAGAATCGTAGAAAATTAGGGTTGGAAGGGACCTCAGGAGGTCATCTAGACCAACTCCCTGCTCAAACCAGGACCATCCCCAACTACATCCTTCCAGCCAAGGCTTTTTGTAGCCTGGTCTTAAAAACCTCCAAGGATGGAGGTTCCATCATTTTTCTGGGTAACCTGTTCCAGTGTTTTACTACCCTCTGGGTGAGAAAATTCTTTCTAATATCTAACCTAAAACTTCCCTTGCTGCAACTTGAGACCATCACTCCTTGTTCTGTCATTTGCCACCACTGAGAATACTCTAGCTCCATCCTCTTTTGAACCTCCCTTTAGGTAGTTGAAGGCTGCTATTAAATCCCCTCTGTCTCCTGTTCTCTAGACTAAATTAGCCCAGTTCCCTCAGCCTCTCCTCAGAAGTCATGCACCCAGTCCCCTCACCATTTCCACTGCACTCTGCTGAATTCTCTCCAATTTGTCCATATCTTTTCTGTAGAGGGGTGCCCAAAACTGAACACAGTATTCCAGATGTGGCCTCACCAGTGCTGAATAGAGGGGAATAATCACTTCCCTTAACCTGCTGGCAACACTCCTACCAGTGCAACCCAGTATACCGTTAGCCTTCTTGGCAACAAAGGTACACTGCTGGCTCATATTCAGCTTATTGTCCACTGTTACCCTGAGGTCCTTTTCTGCAGAGCTGCTGCCCACCCAATCAGCCCCCAGCCTGTACTGGTGCATGGGACTGTTCTGTCCTAAGTGCAGGACTTTGCACTTGTCCGTGTTGAACCTCATGAGATTCCTTTTGGCCCAATCCTCCAATCCTAGCCCTACCCTCCAGTATATCTACTCCTCTTCCCAGCTTGGTGTCATCTGCAGATTTGTTGAGGGTGCACGCTATGCCATCTTCCAGATCATTGATGAAGACATTGAACAAAACCGGCCCCAGAACTAACCCCTGGGGCAATCCACTTGATACCAGCTGCCAACTAGACATCCAGCCATTGATTACTATCCTCTGAGCCTGAGGCCAATTTTCTATTCATTTTATAGTTCATTCATCCAGCCTGTACTTCCTTAGCTTGCCTGCGAGAATGTTGTCAGAGATTGTATCAAAAGCCTTGCTTAAATCAAGGTATACCACATCCACTGGTCTTCCCACATCCACAAAGCCAGTCATCTCATCATAGAAGGCAATTAGGTTGGTCAGTCATGACTTGCCTTTGGTTAATCCATGCTGACTGTTCCTAATTACCTTCTTCATCCAGTGTTTTGAAATGGATTCCTTGAGGATCTGCTCCATGTTTGTTCTAGGGACTGAAGTAAGGCTGACTGGTCTGTAGTTCCCTGGATCCTCTCTTTTCCCTTTCTTAAATATGGGCACTATGTTTGCCCTTTTCCAATCAACCGGGACCTCTCCTGATTGCCATGAGTTTTCAAAGATGATGGCCAGTGGCTCTGCAATCTCATGATACCTTTATAAAATTGTTTGGCAGCTTAGTAAAAACTTGCACATTTTAGTTTCATAATTTCATAGTTGGTAGGGTCGGAAGGGACCTAATCAGATCATTGAGTCCGACCCCCTGCCATTTAGCTCCTTGTTTGGCCAAACATGCCTACTTGAATGGAGAATACATGATAAAGACAATGTATTGTTTGCTTTTTTTCTCTTATTTCATGCTACCTGCAATAAAAACTGCAGCATTTATTGAGCTCTGCTTCACTATTTGTTCAAGCCTGATCTAGGGCCCTTGACTTGCATTATTGCCACACTCATTTTTGGTTCTGCCAGAATTAAGAAAGTTAACTTAACATGGAATTGCTGATGGCTAGATTTGTATGAACTCTTGTGAAGGCTCAAAGACTGCAGTAAATTTGTTTGCTAAGTGGAGACATAGACTCATACCCTAAGATCAGATTTTAGTCGTGAGTTCTGCTTTCTACAAGGCTGTCCATGTATTAGTACAGCCCTAAAGCACAGACTTAATTATTTGCTGACCAGTATTCCAATTCTGTTCTGGTACCTGTTTTTCACTGACAAATGTTGCAAGATGGTTTTGGGTGCTTGGGAAATGCAGCCAATTGTTTCTAAGTGGTGGGCTTAAATTATATCAGCAGAGAAGGACTGGCTTTTCTATTAGCTGCCATTCCAAAATGCAATTGCCAGTCAAACATGCATGTACTGTTCTAAGCAGAGATAATATTTGCCAATGTAGCTGTATTGACCTTGGGCCAGATCCATTGATATGCTCCAGCTGCTTCACACTGCTCTGGCAATGCAAAGCAGCTGTAAAATCTGTTTTAAGTTAAGAAAGGTTTATGGCTGCTTTGCCTAACTGGAGCAGTGCAAAGCACCTGAAACATGCCCACTGATCTAGCCTGTTGGTAAACCATTATAAATGGCTTGTTTTATTCATAGTCTTCACACACAACTTTATTTTTAGACAAAACCTGTTTAGCAATTGAGTAGATCATTCCCACTGAAGATAGCCTTTATGTTCTAAAACATACGTCTGAAGTCAGAGTTTTCTCAGTTAAAGTTTTCCCAAGCTAAAATGCAATTCTACATGATAGTTTTGCTGTTTATTTATAATGAGCTTCTTAAGATGCAGTACAGTTTCTATTGCCTGAGCCTAGTGCCAAGTAAATGAAATGAAATTGTTATTAACTTTTAATATATGTATGGTGTTTTTGGTATGCCCTTGCCTATGTCTTTCAAAAAAGATGCATCTTTTATTCTGAATACAGGTTTGCTATAGTGGTATTTACTTCCAGGTTACTGGAACATTTGAGCTGTTGGTTAACTTGAAATTATTGATTGAAAATATTTTAGGCATTTTAGGAGTATAAGAAGATGCAAAATAACAAACAAAACCCCAGTGAAATCATATTTACCTGCCTTTGTTCTTCCATGGGTATCTTGTAGGTGCTCAAAGCACTCTACAGATACTAATAAATAATACTATAATTATATATAGTAATTCTTTTGCTGCCATTTTGTTTTAATTTCACTGATACGCCTTATGGCATGGTACAATCTGCAGAAGTTTGTGGTGATATTTAACAGAAATTCGAATAAATGGAAGGGGAGCACGATCAGGATTCAATCTCTTATTAACTTTGTTTCAGAACCCAAATTGTTTGTCCTTTGTGTAGAAATATTCCCTTATAAAGAGACAGATGATGGCAGTTTTTCTGAGTGCATTTCTGCATAACCATAGTGGAATGTAAGCATGAAATTACAGTCCCCTGATTAGTGGTAGTTTGAGAAAAAACATGACAGAACTTGCAAAGTTTGACTGGACTTTGAGATTCAACATCAAAGAATTAATTACTGCCTCATGTTAACTAAGATAACAATGCAAAACCCCTCATTAGAAGCCTAGGAAAAGTTCTTCCTTGGTCCTTGGAGAGAATATTATATGCAAGCCCTGTTGTGTGGGTTGCAAAGTGTCACTGAAATTTATATGCATTACTTGTCTAATTGCAGTAAATGTAGCATGTCCAGATAGGTTTAAAAGTTGGATGACTGTTTGTTACTTGCTGGAAATCACTTGAAACCTTGCTACTCAGAGGCAGCTGTTCACGGGTCCTTCACCTCTCCCCAGAGATGGCTAGAAGACTCTTTTGTTGGACCCTGTCTTTTATGGCAGAAGCAGTAAACATGACAGGTTGTTTGGGAGCCATCTGTTTTAAAATGGTCGCTGCTTTGTATGCAGCAATGAACTTGAGATCAGTTTTCTGTCCGTCTTCACAGTAACAGTCTTGTTTTGTGTCACAACAGGTGGAAGTTGATGGGACGAAACTAAACGTGACCAGTGAATGGAACCTGGCTTCACCCTTATTGCCTGTCACTATTGATGGCACTCCGAGGACTATGCAGGTAAATTTAGTGTGGCATTATTTGTAGAACTGAGATACCTAGATCTTTGTAGATCAAAATTCATCACCCATCTCTCTGAATTTCAAGCTTCCCATGCAATAGGAAAATATTAAGTAGTAGCAATAACGTACTGTACTCCCTCTGTGTTTAATATGTGTAAAGCTTCATTGAAAGATATCATCTTGGAATGCTCTTCCTGTTAGAGATAGGTCAAGAATTGGATCAGATTGTAAAATAACCCCTGTGATAGCACTGGAAAACAAGAAACTGTATTGGCACTTCTGTATTAACTCTTTTTTAAATTCATCTTAAGATAATAGTTTTTACTTCTTTATTAAACAGCCACCTTACTTATGAGGCCAGGATGTTGGTTAACCGTAGCAATAGTGGAAAGCAAAAGAAAATTCTGGAACTCTAAAATTACTTTTCAAATGTAAAACTAGAAATGATTCTACCTTTTAAAAAGTTAGTATTTTTTCTATATTTTTACATATTTTCTATTCATGGAAGTGAATATTCTTAGCTATTATATTTTTCAGATGACTGAATTTAAATTATTGTAAGTTTGTGCATCCAAAAAATGTGACACGTTCTAGGGATGACAATGGCAGGAGCATTGGGCAGATGAACATTGTACCACTTTTGAGATGTGAGGAAACCTGGGTGCCCATCGTTTGATACATTGTAACTGTGTTGTCTGTCTACATAATCCCACAGTAAGTGAAGATAGATTTTGATAACTGAAATTTGTTTTAAGATGATGCACTTTTTAACTTCCACTTAGCAGAGGATCGCAGTAGACACATGAAATAGTTGCAATGGATTCAATTGAACTGTGGTAAGACTTCCTCCTTTTAAAAGCAGCATAATATTTCATCTGTCCACATCCAGGAATGAAATTCCCACTGTATCCCTAAGCAAATATGTTCAAACAGGAGTTTGTAATATATCTAAGGGTTTTTTTAGGGATTCTTTTATGAATTTCTTGCAGCATGGTGTAGTTAGAAATTATCTTGAGCTCTTAGTTTATGCAAATAAATTATTTATTGAAAGAAAATATTTAATTGTAGTACCCGCTTACTTTATGAAGGTATTTTGTAAAGAACATAATTGCTACTATTCAGGAAAAAGAAGTTTATGTGTACAAGAACTGAAGAGATGTTTAGAAGAAACCCAATGTATTTAGCATGCTTGTTTTCAAATGAGTGTTAACACAAACTGTGGGAAGTTACAGATGAATGTATTGCAGCAGCTTGACTAATACAGATGACTCATGTTTGAATTTACAGCTGCATTTAATTCCAAATTAATGGAATTATAGATTGTCATAGCTGCACGTTACACCCAGAAGGCCAAGCCAGCAGTTGGGTGTCCTTGGACTTTCGAACATAACTGAATCATGCAAAGTGCTGCCCAGGTTACAACAGCAACTTGACAATAAATAGGTTCTAGTGTGTGTCATGTAACAAAAAGTAGAGTAAAGTTGGTTTCAAGACAAAAATAATAATCTGTAAATCTTTCTTTTGTGGAAAAAAATCTGTAGCCTGGCAAGCTATTAATATTGTGATTGTGCATGTGTCTGCATGTGTGTAAAATTTTACTTGGCTTGGTATCGGCTTTTGGGAGTCTAAATTGTTGTGGTTTTTTTCCCCCTTTTTTGGTTATATGTTGCAGTAGAGTTGTTCTTCAAGGACCAATTTAGAGTAGTGCATTCTTGTAGGTCAATTGGTCTCCAAAAGCAATTGACCCCTGAGTCTTCAAGTATCTTCCTTCCACAAGTTTAAGCCCTAGAGCCATTTAAGCAACTAATGTGGATGAATCAAATAATTCCAGCTGTGCTTTATTAATTTTCAGCCACTCTAATTTCTCTTCATTGTTGATTTTATTCTTCTAAATCTGTTCACCCAAATATATTCCTTATGAATGTGACATTTCTTTGAAGGTTTGATTTATGCATGTTCAGCTCTCTCCTGCAAGGTGCTGATATTCTGGCCCCAATCCAGGAAAGCACTTGAGTTTATAAGCACTAAAGAAGGGAATACATTTCAAATGTTTTGTTTTAAAATGTATTTATGTAAATTATAGTCTAGATATTCAAATTGTTGCATATCTGTCACACATTTAAAAATAAGTAATTAGGCATGCAAGTCTATTTTCAATTTTCTGCTAGAAGATCTAGGCTCAAAATGTGCGCCAGCTCTGCTAAAGTTAAGGTTGAGGAACCCTTTCTGTTTAAAGGTCAGCTTTTCTAAGTATTCTGAAATGTGCCGGCTTTCTTTGGTTGTTGTAAAATTTGCTGTGTATGAGTATGTGAGGTAGGGTTATGATCCATATTTATGGTCAATTTATCAAGGAATTCCTGAGAGAGAGCCCCTGGGGAAAAACAGCGGCATTTCCTAAAATTTACAATTTCCACAAGTGTTTTTTTGAACACACTTGGTGTTCACACCATGGTTCTGATTTTCCCCAATGGTCTACAGTTGCTTAGCAATTATTTCAGTTAGTGCTGGCATCTACAGCTCCTTGGGGAAAGCAATACTGAAAATTTCAATAAAGAATGAGTTGTACAGTTAGTTAACATGTGCTAAATGCTCATGGGCCCAAAAATGTAACTGTGCCTGTGCAGAAAGACTAGCAAGAGGGTTCATTAAGGGCATTGATAACATCTTGATGTAGAGAAATTAGAGGAGAGTGACAGAGATGATGAAGGGGTTAGAATGCAAACCATGTGAGCAAAGGTAGAAGGGACTAGGTATGTATAATTTGGAAAAAAGGAGATTGGTAGAGGACATGACAACTGTTTCTAAAATATTTGAAAGGCTGCCTTAAAGAAGATGGAGAAAAATGGTTCTCCCATGCCATGGTGGGCAGGATATTAGCTTAAAGTACAGTAAAACATATTTAAATCAAATCAAATTAAAAAAATCTCATTTTAAGAGCAGTTGGACAATGGAAGAAGCCATCTAGGTAAGCTGCAGCCTCACCCTCATTGGAGAAGAGACTGGGTAGGCATCTGTCTGGATGGGTTTAGAAGCAGTAAGTTTTATGTCTGTGCATGGGGTTGGAGTAGACAACATGAAGGGGTCCTGTTCAATCCTATAATTTTTTTTTTGAAAATCAGTTTCTCCATGTGATGTAGGTGACTCAAGGGGACATGCTATGGTCATGAAACCTGAGTCACATTCAGTCAGTATGAGACTGATGCTTATGCTTGTTAAAAATCTGAGAATGAATGATAGACATGTTGTTATAGTCTGCCTCTGTCAAGAAGAGGTGTGTTCTTTTGTGGGAACTGTAATTTGAACATAATGGATAATTTGGGGTAATGTTTTTGAAAAAATAAATCCCATGTGCTAATACTTGCTAGGAATAGACTGGAGGGAAGAGTGGTGGGGGGAATACGCGAATAGAGGAGGATTGGGGAGCAGGAGGGAATGCCTTGGGGGAAGAGTTGGGAATGAATTGTCAGGACTCAGATCTGAAGGCAGGGATGAGAGGGGGGTATAGAGGTGAAATACTGGTAGGAGGCAAGAAGTGTGGCAGGAGGAGGTTGTATGATCACATGTCCCTGTCCCTTGTAATGTGGGAGCCCAGAGTCTGGGGTCCTGCTGCTCTGGAGGAAATCTGAAACCTTCTCCCTATCCATACTGTCAGTGCCCGGGGGGACTCTGCTTACAGGAGAAGGGTCTTGGTCTCCCTTTGTGTCTGCTCCATCTGAGCTTAGATCTGCGGGGAGGGGGAAGGGGCCCGGTCCTGCTTCTACATGGGAGTCTGAGTCCCTCTCCTTGTCCAGTCATCAGGGCTAGGATCTGACCCACTCTTCTTACTCTCCCAGGATGTTCAGGATTTGGGAAGGGAGCATAAAGGTAAAACAACTTTAATCTCATGAAAATAAAAAAATTCAGAGTCAGTTGTGTATACCTATGCAACCTTAACTCTGGCCTAACATCCTAACTCTGAGTGATGTCCAGTGTACCCACTGTTTACATTAAACTTTAATGTATCCATCATTCAGCTCATAGACCATTCTCATATCCTGTCTGGCTTCAGACAGTCTTGGGGTTAATAACCTTGTGCATTGTTACTGAAATGTTCACTGATTGTAGAAGCAAGGCATACTGACTCTCCCTAATACATACACACTGCTTTCCTCTTTCTTACACGTGGTGACAGTTAAGGGGGTAGGCATATGCTCCCTCAAATCTTGTCATATTACATTTACAACTCTGTCAAGCTGTTCAAAGTAATTCCTCCATAATTCAAGACCGTTATACCTGACGGAATGAGTATAGCTGCATTGATGCAAATAAACTTCAGTGTTTTTTTTCAGCTCCAGAAAATCAGAGTTAAGATTGAATTGGTGGTACCTGACACTAGGGCTAGGTACAGACATTCAGAAAGCCCAAGGTAGAATCCATCTAAGTTATGTAGTTTTCTGTAAGCAGCATAGTTTAGATCAGTAGCAAAGAGAACACACATTTACCCTTTGGTGGTGGGTGGGGAGAGGCAAATCTTAGACTTGGTTCCACCATTTTTAAATCAGTCTCTGTGTGCCAGACTTGTGTTCTGTTACGGGTGTAGACCAGTTTCTGATCACTTATACCGGTAAAAGTGTAATGTCTACTCCTGGCCTAGGTGTTCTGGCTTTTATTTGACTGAGTTTTCAGAGGATTCTACTGGGTAACCTTAACTCTGCACTAACAGAGATTTTTGTTACTGAATAAATAACCCCTGAATCCTGTAAGGTTCAAGTCAGGGGCTTTATATGCTTAAAGTTAATCATGTACTTTAAGTGTTCTGCTGAGTAGGTATCAGAGTTGCTAGTAAAGTCTCAAAAAGCTACAACCTGCAGAGAAAGAGAGAGATTAGAATTTGGGGTTTTTTTGGTTTTATTCGCTTTATTTGTTTTTTGGGTTTTTTTTACTTTTTAAACCTCTACTGTACAAATATTAAAAACAAATGGTGAAAGTGCAAAGGTATATGGCCCTCAGGCTGAGCATGAAATGCTTGTTAACAACAAAAAACACCATGTCACCAGAGACTGAAATCACCTCACCCATGCCCCTCTGCATGTGCAGGTGAAGGTGAGATAAGAGCTAATGCATGATTGTGGGATCATGTATTAGATCCCATCACACCTTATTGCTGGTGCGGGGGGAGCCTGGTCTGATGTGAAGCAAGCTCATGCATGTGGAAGCCTCCTCCACTGAGGGGATCCTAGCCATGGGAGAGCCCCATGTACCCCTGGGCCCTCGGGGACGGCAGCAGCCGCAGTCCCCAGGACCTGGGGTTTTCACATATCCCTGAGTCCTAGGGATTGCAGCTGCTGTGATACCTTGGGTCCGGGGTTTTCATGTACCCCTAAACTATAGGGACGGTGGTAGCCATGATAATTAGGACTCTGGAGTTTTCATGCACCCCTGAGCCCTAGAGATGGCAGCAACCATGATCATCAGGTCTTGGGGGTTTCACACTTCCCTGAGCCCTAGGGATGATGGCAACTGTGATTGCCAGGGCCCAGAGGTTTCATGCACCACAGAGCCCTAGGAATGGTGGTGGCCATGATTCCCAGGGTCTGGGGGTTTCATGCTGGGCATGAAACCCCTGTGGCTGGGAGCTCTGTTAGCTGATGGGTCTCCCAGCTGCAGGGGAAACCCTGCTACATGTGCAAATTAAAGCTCTACAGCAACCAGGTATAAAGTTAGTACATGTTTTTGAGGTCTGACTTTATAGCTGGTTGAAGCATTTTATCACATGATAAATATTTTGCATATGTAGCTGGCCTTAAGGTAATTGCGTAATTTAATCTAATTTACATATTTAAATGTAATTATACTGGGGGGAGTTGCGAGGATCAGATTGGGTTGGGGCACCACAGCCATGGACACTGGGGTACCCTGCAGGGGAGGGGGCTGCACTGGTGGTGGCCCAGAGGGACCCAGCTGGGACTGCCTGGGAAGAAGGGGCTCCACTGCCTTCCCTAGGAGGAAGCAGTGGAGCCGCTTCCCTGCCCTCCACCCCGAGCATTTCTCCCCACCACATCCCCCCCCACTCCCAGCCGCAGGTGGGGCTGGGGGGGGGTCCTGCCTCTGGCCCAGTGTGGGCCCCAATATCGCAAGGTGTGCAGGCAGCACCTGCTGGACATGACCATGGTGGTGGAATGGGGTGCACAGAGCCGACTGCCTCCCTCCACCCAGCTATAACCCCGCATATGACCGCTAGCAGCGGAAGCCACAACTTGGCAGCCAACCCTTCGTGGCCTGGCACTGGGCCACGGCCCAGTGGTTGGGAACCTCTGCTGTACCTTACCTTAATTGAGCAATGCCTGTAATGTGTAGAGGGGGCTATAGAAACAGCTGTCCATCTCCCACCTTGCAGAGGTCCTCCTCAAGGCCCAGTGCAACACAAACTGATTCATATTTTGTTGCAAAGTGAAGTGTCAAAATTCAAATGTGGCATGTGCACCAAATGTGCTCCAAACATTCACCATCAAATGCTCACCCTTCCAATGTGCAGGAGAACTAGCAAATGTGGCAGAAGACCAGGTTGGCTTATCAGGGAACTTTTCATTAAACTATATCACGAAAAGGAAGCTTATAAGAATTGGAAACTTGGACAAATAAATAAGGAGAAGTTATAAGAGCATTGCTCAGGCATTCAGGGATCAAGTCAGAAAGGCCAAAGTACAATTAGAGTTGCAGCTAACAAGGGACGTGAAAGATAACAAGAAGGGTTTCTACCAGTATGTCTGTAGCAAGAGGAGAATCAAGGAAAATGTGGGTCCCTTACTGAATGGGGGAGGCAGTCTTGTGACAGATGATGCAGAAAAGTCTGACGTACTCAATGCCTTCTTTGCCTCTGTCTTCACAGGTAAGGTCAGCTCCCAGACGGCTGCACCAAGCAGCACAGTTTCAGGGAGGAGGTGAGCAGCCAACAGTGGCAAAAGAACAGGTTAAGGCCTACTGAGAAAAGCTGGACATATACAAGTCCATGGGGTCGGATTGGATGCACCTGAGGGGGCTGAGGGAGTTGGCTGATGAGATTGCAGGGCCATTGGCCCTCATCTTTGAAAACTCATGGTAATCAAGAGAGGTCCCAGATGATTGGAAAAGGGTAAACATAGTGCCCATATTTAAAAAAGAGCGAAAGGAAGATCCAGGGAGCTATAGACCAGTCAGCCTCACCCTGGAACAATCATGGGGCAGATCCTCAAGGAATCCATTTTTAAGCACCTGGAGGAGAAGAAGATGATTAGGAACAGTCAGCATGGATTCACCAGGGGCAAATCATGCCTGCCTGACTAACCTGATTGCCTTATAGATTCATAGATTCATAGATTGTAGAGTCGGAAGGGACCACAATGGATTATCGTGTCCGACCCCCTGCCCCTGGCAGGAAAGAGGACCGAGGTCAGATGACCCCAGCCAGGTGACTATCTAACCTCCTCTTGAAGACCTCCAAGCTAGGTGATAGCACCACCTCTCTTGGAAGCCCATTCCAGATCCTGGCCAC
>NW_005842241.1:179256-183821 GCF_000455745.1 Alligator sinensis | reverse complement strand
CCCACCTGGGTTAGGGGGAGGTCCTGCACACAGTGTAAGAACCTCCATGAGCGGCTTGTTTTGGCTGTCTTTTCCTCCCAGCAGATATCTGGATAGTTTAGATGACCACTGCCTCCCTCGCCTGTGTGGCGTCTGCTAGCTGCCCAGAGAATACATCGTCTAGCTCTTGATCCTGATGAGGAGGCCTGTAGTAGACCCCCACAACCAAGACCTTTTCCCCCGGCCCCCCCTGGATCCTGACCCACAATGCCTCGGTGTTCCCGTCCTCCACCCCTGCCTTAATGGTGGAAGACGTATACTGCTCCTTAACATAGAGTGCTACCCCCCCCACCTTTTTTCCCCACTCTGTCATGCCTATACAACCTATACCCCTCGATGCCTACCACCCAGTCACGTGTAGAATCCCACCATGTCTCGGTTAGTCCGACTAGGTCATACTGGGTGCTAGCAAGCAAGAGTGCGAGCTCCTCCTGCTTGTTCTCCATACTCCTGGCGTTTGTATAAAGACATTTTAGTCCCCCAAAGGGGGCTCTTGGTGCCCCTGTGCCTTGATGGTGTGTGTTCTCTTTATTACTTACCTGGTGTGGTCTGGTGCCTTGTTTATAGCTTACCAACCCCTTAATACTTACCTGGTGCGATCTGGCATCTTGTTTGTGGTTTACCAACCCTGGGCTCTCTTTGACCACTGGTTCCCCGACCCCTGTCGAGCCTAGTTTAAAGCCTTCTATGATGAGGTGACTGGCTCTGTGGATGTGGGGAGACCAGTGGATGGGCTATACCTTGATTTTAGCAAGGCTTTTGATACAGTCTCCCACAGCATTCTCACAGGCAAGCTAAGGAAGCACAGGAAAGCTAAGGCTGGGTGAATGGACTGTAAGGTAGATAGAAAACTGGCTGGAGCATCAGGCTCAGAGGATAGTAATCAATGGCTGGATATCTAGTTGGCGGCAGGTATCAAGTGGAGTGCCCCAGGGTTTGGTCCTGGGGCCAGTTTTGTTCAATGTCTTTATTAATGACCTGGAAGATGGCATAAAGTGCACCCTCAGTAAGTTTGCAGATGACACCAAGCTGGGGGGTAGGTAGATATGGTGCAGGGTAGGTCTAAGATTCAGAGTGACCTAGACGAATTGGAGGATGGGGCCAAAAGTAATCTGATGAGGTTCAAGAAGGACAAGTGCAAAGTCCTGCACTTAGGACGGAACAATCCCATGCACTGGTACAAGCTGGGGTCTGACTGACTGGGCAACAGCTCTGCAGAAAAGGACCTGGGGGTTCCAGTGGAGAGTAAGCTGAATATAAGCCAAGAGTATACCCTTGTTGCAAAACAGGCTAGTGGCAAGCTGGGCTGCATTGGTAGGAGTGTTGCCAGCAGATCATGGGAAGTAATTATTCCCCTCTATTCAGCCCCGGTGAGGCCTCTTCTGGAGTACTGAGTTCAGTTTTGGGCCCTCCACTACATAAAGGATGTGGATATATTGGACGGAGTCCAGCAGAGGGTAAGAAAAATGGTGAGGGGGCTTGGAGACATGAGGAAAGGCTGAGGGAACTGGGCTTATTTAGTCTAGAGAAGAGGAGACTGAGAGGGGATTTAATAGTAGCTTTCAACTACGTGAAGTGGGGTTCGAAAGAGGATGGAATTAAACTGTTCTCAGTGGTGGCAGACAGAACAAGGAGCAACGGTTTTAAGTTGCAGCAAGGGAAGTTTAGGTTAGATATTAGGAAGAATTTTCTCGCCCAGAGGGTAGTAAAACACTGGAACAGGTTACCCAGAGAGGTGGTGGAATTTCTGTCCTTGGAAGTTTTTAAGACCTGGCTTGACACAGCTTTGGCTGGGATGATGTAGTTGGGGATGGTCCTGCTTTGAGCAGGGGGTTGGACTAGATCATATCCTAAGGTCCCTTCCAACCCAAATTTTCTATGATTTTTTGTGCCCAGACCAGGAAACCCCTGTAAGCCAGTTTATGTAGATTTTCAGTGTCTCCATTTTGGGCTGACACAGCAGGTAATGGCCAGGCAGATCATGTTCCCCTTGGCTGCTTGGTATGAGATAGAGAAGAGGTACAGAATCTCGGAGAAGTCCAAATCCAGCATACCAAAGAGGTTGATGAGGGTATCAAAGAGCGGCTGCAGCTCGGGGCAGACCAGGAAGGCATGGAAGAGAATCCTCTGTTGCCTCCTCAGAGAAAGGGCAGGCCACCAACACCACCAATTCTAAGTGGAGGACAAGTGTCTAATGGCCAGGGCCCCATGCAGCAGTTGCCACTGGAAGTCACCAGTTTCTCTTGGTGATGGACAGCTTGTACAGGGTATGCCAGGTCTGGTGGGCTTGCTTTGTTGTTGCTACTGTTAGGCACCACCTCCTAGTCATGTCAGGGTAGGTAGTGAGGACATGGGCATGACACACTTTGACTATCCGCGCGTGCAGTGCCTTTACAGACAGCATCTTAAGACAAATCCCACCTCTTTTCTTGTTGGACATGGGGAGGGACAGGAGAGTGCCAGGCCTACCATTCATTGCTGTCCACAGCTGGAGAAACAGGCAGTAATAGAGGGGATCTGTCTAGTGAGCTGCCATTGGGGAGGGCATGTCATGGGCAAAGGTGGTCTTCTAGTGAGGCAAGTTCATCCATGGGGAGGACAGCTTTTGCTTCAGCCACTAGGTGTGAAGCAAAACAGAGTTCCAGCCCAGCCAATCAGCCATGGCTTTGGCCAAGAGCCAGTCAGACTGAGCTGAGTCAAAGAGGTGAGTCAGCTTGATGGGGTGTGACCAGACCAAGGTGGCAATGATGGTTTGAGAGGCAAGGCTCAATGCTCACTACTGCAAAGCCAAGTTGTTATAGACCAGGGACTCCTGCAGCAGCTCTTCATAGGGCAGGCACCTGCAATTTCGTTTCAGTTGGAGATATACCTGCCAGGGCCAGGCGAGGCTGCATTAGAAGGGTGGCAGGGCGATCTAGCTGAGGCTATTGGGATCATTGTTTCCTCCTTATCTGTTGCAGTTGTGGAATGATACACTCACAGAGTTGGATGAAATCTGAAGGATTAACTGATCTACCTAGTGAAGGTTTTCCTTTTCTTAAACTGGCTCAGAGAGATATCTATCCAGGTCTTCCTTTGAAAATCTTTGAGGAAGGAGATTTCAAAACCTCTCTCAGCATCTTATCCTAGCTGTGAAGGCTGATTTTATGGCTGAATAAAGAACCTTTTCTTGCTTTCTCCATGAGAGGCCAAGAGGTTGCTCCTCTTTAATCACGCTGTCTGTAAAGCACTTTCCCTCCACTTGTTTCTGCACTTCTTAGTGGTGGTGCAAGCCAGATGAGGCGAGCCAAAGGGTTAGTCCATCTGTGAGGAGTCCCTCTGAGAGCTATGGAAAAAGACACCTGACATGACTGTTTCTAGCTTGTGGATATTCGCTGTGCAAAAGAAGGAGCCTGGAACAGGGGTGGGCAAAATGTGGCCCATGGGCCAGATCCGGCCCACCAACTCATTGGATCTGGCCTGTGGGTGGGGACTTGCCAATTGATTGGATCTGGCCCAAGGCTGCCCCCTGTGGTGCTTTGCATGAAGGCAAGCCCTGCCCACTCGTGCCCAGGGGAGCCCATTCTGCACTCCTGACTGGCCACCAGCCCCAGCCAATGTACACAGCTTCCCAGCAGGGCTGTTGCCTGTGCATCTGCAGCTGCCCAGGGAAGCTCTCAGCTCCCCCTGCGTCTAGCAGCTTCTCCTTCTCATCCTGCCCCTGCTGCACTGCTCCAGGCAGCAGGTAATGTGGGGAAGTTATGGGGATGCATGCTGGGCAGATGCCCAGCCAGGTTTAGTGGGGAAAGATGCAGCCAGGTGGCTCCTCCCCCAGTGTGCAGGACTCCAACTCCAGCTCCCAGCTACCTTTCACCCACTTGGCAGCCCACAGGCGGCCACTCATTACGCCAGGTGGGTGGACTGGATGGTGGGCAGCTAGGAGCTGGAGCTCGAGCCCCATGTGCTGGGGCAGGAGCTGCCCGACTGCAGCTTCCCCCCATGTTGCTGGGCATCTGCTGCCTACCATGCATCCCTGTGGCTTCCCCACATTACCTGCTGCCCAGAGCAGTGCAGCAGGGCCAGAAGGAGGAGAAGCTGCTGGAGGCAAGGGAAGCTGAGCACTTGGGCAGCTGCGGCAACATCCCCACCAGAAAGCTTTGCACACTGGCCAGGACCGGGGCAGTGCTGTCTGGCAGGTGTGAGCAGAAGCACAATGTGGGCTACCTTAGGCAGGAGCAGATGGGGCTCAACACCCTGTGGAGTGCTATAGAGGCAGCCGTGGGCTAGACTTGGAGAGACGGGGTGGACAGACCACACCTGCACTGCACTGCTTGGGTGAGCTCTGCTGCACATGTACCTTACCCCTGCTCCTTCCCCCACCTTTGGCCGGCCCTTGTGACCTAGCATGCAGGCAGCCCTTCCCTCCACACCACCCAGGGGAGTTCTGCTGCACATGCCGCCTGCTCCTTTCCCTCCTCCCATCCCCAGCTGGCTCCTGGGACCTAGCGTGTAGATAGCCCTCCACACAGCCCCATTCCCCCCGCCCC
>NW_005842241.1:165374-179225 GCF_000455745.1 Alligator sinensis | reverse complement strand
CAAAATAATATTCAAGAGTAAGACTTTATTTTGAGCTATTATACAATCTCCTCTATATGTACTACTCAAACCATAAATCAGGACAAAAATTATTTTTTCAGGTAAAATTAAAACATGTTATAGTGCAGAGATCAGCAACCCTCAGCACGCGTGCCAGAGCATGGCATGGGAGGCCGTTTTCCTTGGCACACCACAGGCTGTTTGGGCTCTGGGCTGCAGCCACCAGCCACAGAGCCCAGGCTACTCACAGAAGACAGCAGGGATGCTGCAAATAGCCCAGGCTCTGTGGCAGCCAGGTGGGAGGCTACAAACAGCTGCACCGTGCTCCCTAGCCCTGGCACTGGCTCTGTGACTGTGGTGGCTGCACGCAGGGCTCCAGCTGACAGTTGGGAAGGGGCCTGAGGGTAGTGCAAGCCTGATCTGGCCCCACCCCTCCTGTCCACCTGGAAGCACACATGCAGCTGCTGCTGCCACAGAGCTGGTGCTGGGTGCTGCAGAATCCAACACAGCTGTTTGCAACCTGCCTGCCACCTGCTGTAGCTGCCCAGAGCCTGGGCTGGCTGTGGCAGGCAGCCAGGAGGCTTCAAACTGCTGCACTGGGTTCCCCAACCCAGCTTCATGCTGGGAGCAGTTGCACATGCACCTTAGGATGGATAGCAAGAGAGGGACCAGGGTTGTGCACCCAAAGGTATACATGCAGCCACGACCATGGAGTTGGCACCAGGGCCCAGCGCAGTTGTTTGCAGCCTCCTGGCTACCTGCCACAGCTGGCCCAGGCTCTGGGCAGCTGCAGCAGGTGGTGGGCTGGCGGCAAACAGCTGTGCTAGATTTCACAGCCCTGGCACCAGCTCCATGACAGTGGCAGGTGCATGTGTGCCTTTCAGCACATGGTCTGGAAGGGGCTGGGGCAGCAGAACCCTGGCCTCTCCCCCACTGTCTGCCTAGAGGCACACGTGCAACTGCAGCAATAAGGATCGGGCCCCTCACAGCTCCCCCACCACTGGCACGCCAAGCCAAGTCATGGGTGGAGGTTGGGGTGTTTTTGGCTTTCCAGTCAGAAACACTGCCACCCTGTTATAGTGAACTTTTTATTTTTAGTCTATGAATCTATGTACTGTATTATTATCTATATTTGTTAAAATGATATCTTCTGAAAGATTTTATGTGTAGGCAGCCCTTGACATCTCACCAAAACTCATTAAGTGGCCCACCAGCCAAAGTAATTGCCCACCTCTGACCTAGCGGATGGATACATTGATTGAGCTTTTAAATTTTCTTTCCATCACCTTCTTACAGCAACAGAGTTTTTCCTAGAGACAGCGTCACAAAGACAGTTATTTGTCTTTCTAAACTCTTGAATCTCAGGAAAGTAGACCACCTTTGATGAACAGAGACTCTACAGAAGTAAGGCCAAAATTCTCTAGGCCCATCTACCACATAGCAGAGCTGTTTGACATCCTTTCAAAAGTGCCACCATTGAGACCTACCACAGGAAAAAGAATGGATATGGGAAAGAGACAACTCTAAAGGTGAGGGAAAATCTCTCATCAGAACTAGAATTTGGGTCCTCACTTTTTGTTTTCCCTATTTCTTCCTAATGACCCTTTGAAGAGGAAAACCTTGGCAAAGGAAAAATGTTCAATCAGTAAACTTTGAAACTCTACAGCATCTTAGAACATTGATGCTCTTATACTCCATAAAATTGATGCTGTGATGAAATCCGTACAGATTACGTGGTGATAGTTTCTGTCAAGTGGAATTTCTATTCCAAAGACCTCACTAACAGAGGAGGGAAAGAAATTGAATCCACATTTAGAAGGAATTACTAATCCTTTATCAGGATGTGTTTAGAGATTGTATGTAAATAGTTCACTGCATATTTGATAGGTGCACTTGCATAGATCTGAATTATATGCTTCAGTTCATTAGATAATTCATCCAACTGAGCTTGTGAAAGACTGTTTCTGTGCAATAAAATTGATAATTCTAGCATGAAGGTCCTGTTGCTTGCCAGTGGATGATCTGAGAAGGGACTGAAACTTTTTTTGTTTTTATGAGTTGAGGAGACGGGGAAAGAGAAGGCATTTAATAGATGATATTAAACAAACAGTGGCTTATTTTTTATGGTAATCACTATTGCAACAACCATTAAGAGTGGGGATATGATCAGATTTTGCTGTTATGTCTCTGCTGACATTGGTTAAGTAGTTTACCAGAACTATCATTATTTCTTTTTATAAAAATTGGTTCTGAATATGGATATGTGGTCAGAAGGAAAGACGAATGTAATTCTTTGATACAGAGCCTTAAATGGCCTCATGTCATAGATCTTCAGCTATCAGGCTGTTAAGCAGTGGCAGAGGAGTCCCCAGAGGTCATGACTGATCTGATGATTGGCTAACAGCAAGTTTAAAAATACTCTGCTTAATGGTTAACTCAGCATCCATGTTCATAGTATAAAAGGAGAAGGGAAGGGATTAAACTCAAGGGAATTCAAATTATCAAATATCAGAAGCTTACAGAACAGTACTGCCTTAATAATTACTATCTCAGCCAAGAAGCAATCACCCTTCACCCACAGTATGTTATGAAGAAGAATAGCTATTCTTCTAATCCTGGAAGGAAAAGAGTTGGTAACTGCTGCACCTGCCCAGATCTTTTGGAATTTGTTGTCCACCTTTATAATGAGATAGGCTTTCTGCTGTAAAGCTCCACCTATTTCATTTTAGTTTAACCTAATGAGACTGATGACACTAAGCTATCCAGAGTAAATTTAAAAACACAACATCACAACACCATTGATCCTAATGGTTGTAAATATCTGGTATCAAAGCTGACCAGGAGAATGTGCATATTTAAACCAGAAGCATATATAATCTCAAAATATTAGGGAGTTATTTGATGGACATCAAAATTGTTCATGAGCTTTCCTCCTTGACATGTTCATCCATAGAAGTTAGGACAAACATTCTCTTGAAAAGAGAGTAGCAGTACAAATACCATGAGTAAAGACAATTCAGTGTACCAATGTGGGGGAAAATGGAAAGAAGAGAAGAGAACAGGTGAAAGGATTTGTTTTCAGATCAACTGGGGCCATGTTAGTTTTTTATCATGAAATCTAGGACTGAATGGATATACGTTGTCTGCACTGTTTCGTCACAAAATACAAGGCATTTCAGCATCTTGAAATTCATGTAAGTTTTTTAAATCTTGTAAATTCATTAAACCTTTTGTTATTTAGCATAATAATACAGAGAGAACCTACTTAAACAGGTCACAAAGAGGGCTAAACCTTAGCAGCAAAGCCTGCAAAACAGCTTAAAAGCTGGGTAGAACCACTGGACTGGAGTAATTGTTTCTGAATTACTTTCACGTCTATTGTAGAATTCGTAGGGCAAGCCTCACCTATCTTTTCTGTGTTTTATGGGCCATGGTTTATAATGGAGAGAATTATACTGGTGTTGTAAAGCATATAGAGATTCTCAGATGGAAGATGCTATAGATGCGAGCAATACAACAATAGCGCTAGTAATAAACATTTATTAAAAAGGACCAATAACAGCATACTGGGCTGTATTAATAGGGGCTTCACTTGCAAATCAAGGAAAGTGATTCTATCACTGTTCAGCAGCTGGGAGGCCTCCTCTGCAGTATTGTGTCCAGTGTTGGGTCCCTCACTTCAAGAAGGACACGGACAAATTAGAAAGAGTCCAGCATAGAGTGATAGGAATGATTAGATGCCTGGGAAACATGGTTTATGAGGAAAGCCTGAAGCAACTGAGATTATTTAGTCTGGATAAGAGAAGACCAAGGGGAAGTTTGATACCAGTCTTCAAATACCTAAAGGGTGGTTATATGGAAGATTGTGATAGACTATTCTCTGTGGCTGGGGGCAACAGGGCAAGGAACAATGTTTTCAAATTGCAGCAGGGGAAATTTAGGTTGGATATTCAGAAGAACTTTCTGATTATGAAGAGGGTTAAGCAGTGGAACAAACTCCCCCAAAGAGGAGGTGGAGAGGTTCTTTTCACCCTTAGAAGTTTTTAAGAGCAGGTTAGATAGACAGCACATGATTGGGATGATTTAGTCAAGGATGTTACTGCCTTGAGCAAGGGGTTGGACTTGATGACTTTCTATAAAGGGATAATGAAAAGAGGTAACAGATCACAGATAAAAAGAAATATGAAGATGATCTTATTCCCTATTTCTGTTTGTGTGAGAACAGAGGTTACTGTTGCACCTACTGTAATTGAACTTGGACATTGAAAGAGCAGTCCTATGTCTGAAAGTAGCAAGACCTTAACCATTTACAAAAGAGCAGGTGTTGTTTCTGTGCAGCAACAGAATACCATACTTTCCCACATAACACATGCACCTTTCCCCCCTAAAATAAGCCCTCTAACATTGGGGTGCATATGTTAAGCAGGGAACCTGATTGATCTTTGCTGGAATAGAGGCAGGATAGAACAGAGCAAGCAAATGCTGTGAGCATTTATACATGTACCTTTGTCTGCTCTGACACACCGGAAATCCAGCACGTCTGAGCAGACTCAATTAATTGAGTCTGCGGAGCATGCGAGCTGGCATGCCACTGTGTTACATGCATTTATATAAATGGCAAAATGCATGTCAGTGCCCAGAAAATGGCAGCGGCACACTTTTCATAGATTTCATAGACATTAGGACTGGAAGAGACCTCGGAAGATCATCAGGTCCAGCCCCCTGCCCCAGGGGCAGGAAGTCAGCTAGGGTCAAAGGATCCCAGCAAGATAGGCATCCAAACGTTTCTTGAATGAGTCCAGAGTAGGTGCTTGCACCACCTCTGGAGGGAGTCTATTTCAGGCCTTGGGGTCTCAGACAGTAAAGAAGTTTTTCCTTATGTCCAGCCTAAAACAGTCTTGGAGGAGTTTATGACTGTTGGACCTTGTCATCCCTTGGGGCGCTCTGGTGAACAGGCGTTCCCCCAGATCCTGATGCACACCTCTTATATACTTATACACTGCCACCAGGTCACCCCTGAACCTGCGCTTTTCCAGGCTGAAGAATCCCATGGTTCTCAGCCTCTCTTCATGAGGCCTGTTTTCCTGCCCTCTGATCATACATGTGGCTCTCCTCTGGACTCTCTCAAGCTTCTCTACTTCCTTCTTGAATTGTGGAGCCCAAAATTGGATGCAGTACTCCAGCTGTGGCCTCACCAAGGCCAAGTACAGTGGGAGGATGACATCCTGAGATTTGCTTGAGAAGCATCTATGGATGCAAGCCATCCATAGATGGCTTTTGAATTAAAACAGCTTCCATATGCACCACCACCATGTTCTCAGCGCTGATGCACATTTTGCCATTTTTACAAATGCATACGCCGCAGTGCTGGGCACTTTTAAAAGCGCCTAGTGCTGCAGCACATACATGTGTACAAATGCCTTGTGACTTGTGGCTCCCAAGATGGCTGCTGCTTCTCCCTAGGGCTGCACATAGCAGGAGCACAGTCTAGTATTAAACCACTCACCGCTGCTGGTGAGGCAACAGCTTTTGGCTGCAGAGCCACTTAGCTGGCTGAGGGTGAGTGAGCTGCTGCATGCAATCTGTAGTATGTTGATGAGTCTTGTGATGTCAAGCATATGGCCTGCAGACTGGATGCAGCCAGCAGATGCATTGCATCCATCCACTGTAGTCCAGTGGGCTACCAGAAGTGTTCTGCCTCTCACCTCTGCACAGCTACAACCCCTGACACTGCTGACCAGGCAGGGCTCCATGCTTCTGCACACCCCTGGCTCCTTGCAGACACATACCACAAACTCCATACTGTATGAATGCAACCCCATGTTGCTGCATGCTTTCAGACCAACCAAGACCCACACTGCCATCTAAATGTAGCCCCATGGATCTGGCCTGGGAGGAGCTTGTGTGATCTGGATCCAGCCTAGGGGAAGTTTGACAACCCTGATTTACAGGAACTTCTATAAAGAACTATTTACAGTAAAGGAGCAAGAGTCTTGCTACTGCCCTTGCAAGGGTTTGGGGCTTAGCCTTGCTGCTGTCCTGGCACAGCAGGAAGTTCCTGCTGCCTTACTCAGACTGTCTCTTGGGATGCCACACTCCATGGACACTCTGGGCACTGACAGAGGTGATATTTGTCATGTGGTCGGCCCCTTGAAAGTGCTCTACAGTACCCTGACAGAAGTGCACACCTGCAGAGCGCTTTAAAAGTGCCCGATCCCATGACAAATTAACCCTCATTCAATGAGGGTTCAGATGAAGGCATTCTAAAGTAGAGAGCCCTTACTAACTTCTGTTTGTCCCTGTGCATGCGGCCTAGCCCTGCCCCTGGTGTTGATATTAGGATGGGAGGGGGGCAAAGGCAGGGGAGGGAGCTCTGTTCTGGGATCTGCGCAGCCTGTGCTGGGGTGGGGGGTGTACTGGAGCTCCAATCCACCTGATACCCTCCCAGGCAGATGAAGGCATTCTAAAGTAGAGAGCCCTTACTAACTTCTGTTTGTCCCTGTGCATGCGGCCTAGCCCTGCCCCTGGTGTTGATATTAGGATGGGAGGGGGGCAAAGGCAGGGGAGGGAGCTCTGTTCTGGGATCTGCGCAGCCTGTGCTGGGGTGGGGGGTGTACTGGAGCTCCAATCCACCTGATACCCTCCCAGGTCCTCCCCCCCCACCGCCCCCCCCCCCACCCCCCCCCCAGCATAGGGTGGGCAAACCCCAGAATGGAGCTCTTTCCCCTGTCTTCTCCCTTCTCCCATCCTGACGACAGCAGCAGAGCTGGTTGAAAGGCTGAAAACACTCAGTTGCTTTTCTCTGGATAGACTCCAAAGTGGACTTGGATTCCCCGCCCCCGACCAAACAGCAATTGTCTGTTGGGTCAGGGGAAATCACCATAACTCCTGGAGCTTTGTGCGAAGCACCATGAGTTACAGTGGGGAGCTGCATGTCTGTCAGCGCCTTCTATGTCACACAGTCAGTTGTGACCCTGAAAAAATCTTTTTCTTTTACATTCTGCCTTCCAAAAACAAGGTTGTGTTTTATTTGCGCATGTGTTATGCAAGAAAACATGGCATGCCTGGAGCTGCATAAAGAGAATATGCTTTGTATAGTCCATGTAAGGGGATTTATATATTTTGCTACAGGTATCAGTGTAAGGCCAAGGTTCTATTAGGGCCAACTGTGAGGAAGAAAATTATATTTTCCCAACCTCCTATTTAGTATAGTCTTTACAGTATTTCAGGATGTTAAAATGTTTTGTGCGCTACAAGTTCTGTTCATCTTTCCATAAGCAGGATGACTTCTTCCCTGTTGGGATTTAGGAAATTCGGCATCCCTATATATGAAGAAAACCAGACTGAGGCTTGTCGTGGAAACACACGCAGCATACTTTTGGGTCAGGTCAGCAGAAGCTTTTATTCAAAAGAAACTACAGCTGTAGGGGGGATTCCAAAGTGACATGGATTTCCCAAGCACTTGGAAGGGGTCCCCCCCCAAGAGCAAAATCAGGAGGCTTATATACTTTTTAACAGTTGCTTACAACTCACGTGATCATATAGTGAAATTAGCATGAAAAGCGGCTATAACATTACTTCATTATTTCTTTGCTGTAATCAGGATGGGAACTAATGGGGGAGGCGAGGTTAGTTCACAAACCTCCTTCTTGCACCTGCAAATCAGAGTTGTACATACTTTTTGCTATCTTCAAGGCCGCGGTGAGCGAAGCAGTTGCAGAGGAGTTACAAAGAACAAACACTTTCTCTTATCTGTTCTACTATACAGAGCCAGCAATTCTCCACAAAGCGGTTATGTCATCTTATAACTAAAATAGTCAAAGTTTAAGGCGCATATTTTTTCTGATTCCACAGGCTTCATTGATTTTAACACTCAGTTTTAAACTGTTGGTAGTGGGGGGTAGAATAGCATACAACATCTAGCTGAGTTTCCATCTGTGGTGTAATGCACTTACAGTTAAATAGTACCACCACCAATGGAAGTGCAAGTAGTAGTTTGAGGCAAAATTGCTGTGGTTCTGCTGGGTGGAGATGGGAGGAGGAAAAAAGATTAAACAGGCTTCACAGAGCCTGCCTTCCTTGTGTGTTGCAATGTTCTTCTCCAGCCTCCCTAACATATAAGAGAACTTAGGGATATGACTGGTTTACCTGCAGTTATTCATCTCCATGGTCTATACCCAAACCAATAGAAGAAATTATAAGGCATCAACTTTCTGAGGCTGTACAAGTAGTCAGCCAGTGCTCTATGATTCCAAGAGAAGGTTTTATTCCCATGACGCTTCATGGAGTTTTCTCTGTGAATCCATTACGTAAGCTTTGCACACAGTTTGGGTGTCTTCCCATTGTCAGAACACAGAAAGGCTGTTTATGTTTCTTTTGAAAAGAGAGTAGAATATGTAGAATATTTCTGAGCAAAGGCTCTGAAAGGTCAGAGAGAAACTGATGATCCAAAGCAAAGCTGATCTTCAAATTTTCAGAGAAATTTATAGCTGAAGGAAAGTGAGATCAAGCATCCACCAAGACTGAGTGCTTCCTCACACATTATCATGGCATCTAGCAGATTCCTCAAGGTCCATGGGGATCTTGGGGCGGGGGGCTTCTGGTTATGCAGTACACCCATGGCCTTATCTATGTTGAAGGAGGAGAGGGAAGAAAACCATGATGGAGGAAATATGGGGAAACTTTGCAGGGTAAATTACTATTTTTCCACTCTCTAATTGGAGGAATAATTCACATATAAGTATGGTTCTAGACCTTATTTTCCATGGTTAAATTTTTTAAAGTGTTCGTTAATTTGGAGTGAATTGATGTTTGGGTTTTCAGCTTGCCACTCCCAAAAAACAATTTTCAAGATTCAGCTGTACTTCCAGCCACAAGCACAGCTGAAGCCAGCAAAAACTACATGTGCTTCATCATTTCTGGAAATCTGCTCCACTTTAGAACTTGAAACATAGGTTCACCCAATGTTAGTGAACAAATCTTTTAAAAAAATGTCCCTGTTGCTTTCACATCGGCTCTAATAATACTGTAATTATTCTATTTTGGCTACTTTTTAATGTGTCGTATTCTGCATAGTTTTGTCTTGGTGCCATAGGTTGCCTAAAACTTCCTGGAATGGCTGCATGACAGTAATGACAATAATGATATATTTGTATTCAAATAGAATCATTTTTAATATTACAAGATACAATATTTCAGTTTAGGTTTAATATACTACTTCCCATGTTAGGAAACATGGCAAACTATTTGTTCATTTGTTAGCAAAGAAGACCAACTACTTGCTTTTGGTCTGTTTTAGTTTCTTTGTTTGGTATCATTTCTTCTCTCCTCCTGCTCACAGCAGGTAGTTTGCAGATGCAGAAGTATCTAAACACTTTCGTAAAATATCTCAGGATCTTGTTAGGTTCGAATAATGTCTCTATCTGTTTAGTCTCTTTCTTTCCCTGATATTTTATATTCTTTCCTCTCTCCCTTTATAGCTTGTTATCATTTTTATCTGAAGGTACTGATCCATTGCAGGCTCTAGTACTAAGCTGATTGTAACCCTACTGCATCTTATGTTGAATAGGTCATTGATACCCAACTAAGTGGAAATAATTTTCTATGGCAAAGCAGAACAATTTGGAGTAGTGTCACATGAACCTCTTGTAATTTAGTGGGAAACACCATATTAAATTGATTATTTGTTAAATAATTGCAGTATTGCATATATTCAAGGTCATAAGAAAAATCAAAGACATCTGAATGCAGTTGCATGTACCTCTCTAACGATGTACATATATGCATAGTTATATATACGTTATTTAATTACACAGATTGTCATGTATGCACATACTGTTTGTGTGTATGTAACTATATACATGCAGAATACAGTGTACACAAAACAGTAATTATATATTACATGCAAAATTAATTGTACTGCATATAAATTTGATATCTTCTGTGTTTTTCATAGATTTTTAAAGTAATTTTATATTTCACTTATTTTAGGTTAGCTGTCTACTCTGAGTTTCTAAGGAAACAATGCTATCATTTTTAATGGTATTTGGTTAATTAGCTTAGAATCTCAACATATAGTAAATTAATCAACCAAATAAAAGTCAGTTATTTTTAAAACCATATAATTCATTCATACAATATAATATTACTGTTTTGTGAGGGAAAATATAGTTTTGTTTAGTCTTTGTGAAAATGGTAGATACATGCTTTGTACTGAGTATTTTTCTGTGTCCGACTCCTGAGTAAATGTTTTGCAAGTTATTTTTAAAATGTTTTTCTGTTACACATAATTAGCTGTTCTTTCTTGTTTCATGTCTTTTATTACTTTCCTCTTATCACATGTAATATGAAACCCTCTATTACAATGTATAGTATATGTAAATATATATGTTAGCAAGAATAAGTAGAGACTTGGAGACTGGTGTATTTATTTTAAAAAGGTGGAAAATAAAAGAGTAATTGTTAACCATCTCCTTTCATTTTTGTGAAAACATCAATTACATTTACAAATCTCAGAAGCCAAGCCCACCAGTGGAACAAAAATAACTCCTTTCAGTATGCTTCAAAAAATCTAATCACATTTAACAACTGAAATTTATTTACAACTGTAATTTGAAACATTAATTATGATAATACGCTGACTCCTTTTGTAAGATGGTGCTCAAAAGCCTAGCTGTTTGTTTTCCTTTTGGTCTTGCTAACATATGCTTTATGATTTGGAGAAACTGTCCACTATTTTTTTAGTCTGCCTAGAAGGAACATTCCTTTTTCCCCATTTTATATTTTTTATTCTTCTTTGCCTCTCTCCTCCCCGACCCCCACATACTTTTCTTTCTCACTGTCTTAATTTAAGGGACAGATTTTAGTGCTTACAGTGTAGTCTTGATACCCTTGAAAACTGAATGTAGTGTTGAATATTGGTTACAGTATAAGCAGTTGCAGTGGAGACTTACCACACACTATGATTCTAGTGTCCTTCAACAATGTCAGGCTAGGGAAGAGGGTATTTACATTCTTATCTTATCTTGCTACTGTGCCATGGTTGGCAACTTTTGGACACAAATAGAAATTGATTTTAGCTTGTAGATTCTAGTCCAAAGGCCACTGAACTTATTTTCTGTGCGAATTGATAGTTTCTGAGTTAACTAGAGTTTGACTACTTTGAACTATGGTGAAGTACTTGCTTTCTTTTAATCTAACTTTGCAAATCCCAAAGCATATAAACAGACTTTACACATGAGTAGTCCTCTTTTAAATCAAAGGGACTACTCAAATGAGTACAATTTGAAAAATCTGGTCATGAGCTATGAAAGCACACAAATTCATCCCAGGTACCCAGCTAGGCTTTGAAAGTATTTAAAGAAAAGAATAGAGGCAGAATTGCTGTTGTTCTTTTAAAATGTATATTCTTATCTGTAATGAGTGTGAGGGGGAAATTAGCCAAAAAATGGAAATGTTATCAGTATATGAAATGATCTCTAATAGCCCTTGCAAGGGGACAAAAGGGTAGTACAGTAAGTGACAGCACTCTAATGAGGCTGCAGGGCATTCCAGGAAAAAAAGGAATTAAGTCCTTTAATTCTTTTTCAGCTTGCCATTTTCTGACAGCTTATCAAGTGGTCAGTACTTGTTTGTTTTGGCATACAGTTCATTCATTGTAGGCAGCCGGCACTTTGTTCTTCTTTGCAGTTTCCAAAACTTGATTGTGTTTATCCTAGACTGTGGGAAAAGTGTATATTCCTGTTTCCTTTAAATTTCATACAAAACCTGACGTTTACTTTTATAATTTCCCATATTTTCCATTCCATTAATCATTATTGTTGAAATATGTCAGGTCTTGGCACATCCTCCTTTGTTTTCATACGATTGTACAGATTGCAGTGTCAGTATATGACCTGTTAGTTGAAAAATAAGCATGTTTAGGCTCTGGTACCTAATAGTACATTGAAATCTAGCTGCAGAATATATCGCATTAAGCCAAAAAGGGAAGGGATTTAACTTGCTGCTACTAAATGGTTTGCAACGATTTCTTATTCTTATGTAGCAGGTTGCAGGGAGCATTTTGTTACTTCATAGTTATTATCTTCTAAAATGTAAAAGTCCTGAATGTCACTTACGAATGTTTTATACCAATCCTTGTAAAATATTGTATATGCTTCACATGAAATGGCATATCCTGTATGTATTTATCTCTATTAAAATGTAAAGATTATTTGTTTATGTATATAAAAAAGCTCTTTAAATTAAGTCTTGACTTACACTCAGTGGATAGCTATGAAAGAAAGGTACAATAGGATGAGTCAGTAGCGGTACAATTTCTGTTTAAGCTGAACGAAGTTACCCGGACTTTTCTCATATTATAAACAAGAGATAGGTGGGCCTACTTCCTTAGTAATTTTGAAATTAACTTAAGTGAAAGGGTTACTGTTCATGGAAATGTTTTAAAAGTATATTGTAAAATATAATTGTTGTCTAACATATCTCTGTGCCACATATATTTTACACGTGCAGTAATCTTTTTTGCACTGAAGGAGGAAAAGACTCCCAAGAAGCAATAATGCTTTGTATCTTTCCCGAATTGAGATGATAGATAATATGAATTTTGTATAGACATTACAGCTAGTTTGGGGGTTAGATCAGGTTGAAAATATCCCCCTTATCTAACTCAGTAATTAGCTAGATGCTGGCAGCTTGCTCTAAGGTAAGTCAGTGTAGAAGGAGGGGTGCGTGGGATGGGGGGTTTTTAAGGGGATTGGAGGACTAGTTAGGTACACAAAGGGGTTGGGGGAGTCAGGGGCCACTATTAGAATCCGCAGGGGGGTATTGGGGAAATTGGAGGGCTAGCGGGGTCCTGGGGGGGCAGGTAGAGGGACTGGTTGGATTGTCAGGGTGGTGTAATGGGAGAGACTTTCTAATCTCATCAAACTCTCCAGCTTCCCCTCCTCCCCTCTCTAGTGCCACAGAACTGCATCAATCCTGCAAACCACTTTCAGGGCCAATTTTACTGGTGTTAACCAGTCCTGGGAGCCCAATTGAAGTAAGTTAAGATGGGAGAGGGTTGGGCAGATTTGGGGGGCTAGCAGCTTTGTGACAGGGGCCTCAGCAGGATTGGGGCAGCTGGTGGTATGTGGGGGGGATTAGCCGCATCAAGGGCTCTTTCCTCCGCAAGCAGTGGCTATTTTTAGCCCCCCTGACACCTCCCTCCTGCACTCCCAGACGAATAAGAACCCTGACAAAACCAACCCCCTGATCCTGCCCACACCTTCTTCCACAGCAGCTTATTTCCATTAGTTCCTGGCTCTAGTGAATACCAGTAAAGCCAGCACTGGGAGTAGTTTGTAGGATTTGGGGAGGTTGGCAGGCTCGAGGGGGCTGGCTGGTCCTCAATGGGGTTGTTCATCTGGGGTTGGGGGAGCTGCTAGCGAGCAAAAAATAGACGATTGTGGGGGTAGGGGAGGGAGGGAGGAAGCAAAAAAAAGTTCAGCCCTGGGGCGGGGCCACTGTCTAGGCTTTCCCAGCCCCAGGGCTACACTCTGAAAGTGTACAGAAGTTCACTTAGATCAATCTACCCATACCCGATCTAACCGAGTGCATCTTTGAGATATAGTTAAGTAAAATCGGTTGGTCCTTTTTGACTGATCTAACCTTCCTGGCACTTCTTTACAGTTTTCCCCTTTATCATAGAATCATAGAAGTAGGGTTGGAGGGACCTTGTAGATCTTCAAGTCCAACCCCCTGCCTGGGCAGGAGAAAACTGGGCTCAAATGACTTCAGCCAGGTAGGCATCAAGCCGCTTCTTAAAGACCCCCAGGGTAGGAGCCAGCACCACTTCCCTTGGAAGTTGGTTCCAGA
>NW_005842241.1:164751-165321 GCF_000455745.1 Alligator sinensis | reverse complement strand
GGATGTCTAATCTAAACCTACTCTCCAACAACTTGTGGCCATTATTCCTTGTTATCCCGGGGGGTGCTAGGGGAAACAAAGTCTCCCCCAAACCCGTCTGGTCCCCCCTAGTGAGTTTATAGACGGTCACCAGGTCCCCCCTCAGCCTTCTCTTGTGAAGGCTGAACAGGTTCAGGTCCTGTAGACTCTCATTGTAGGGTCTGCCCTGCTGTCCCCGGATCATGCAGGTGGCCCTCCTCTGGACACTTTCAATGTTGTCCACATCCCTCTTGAAGTTGGGTGCCCAGAACTGGACACAGTACTCCAGCTGTGGCCTGACCAGTGTTGCGTAGAGGGGGAGGATCACCTCCTTGGCCCTACTTGAGATGCACCTGTGGATGCACGATAAGGTCCGGTTAGCCCTGCTGACCGTGACCTTGCATTGTCAGCCCATGTTCATCTTGGCGTCAATGATGAATCCAAGATCCCTTTCTGCCTCCGTGCTCTCAAGAAGGGAGCTTCCCATCTTATAAGTGTGCTGCTGGTTACTACTGCCCAAGTGCAGCACCCTGCACTTGTCAGTATTGAAAC
>NW_005842241.1:125142-163925 GCF_000455745.1 Alligator sinensis | reverse complement strand
ATTCCCGGACGTCCTTGGTGAGCCAGGGAGGCTTTTGGGCACTCTTGCCCCCCTTGCTTCTTGTTGGGATCGTCATCCCTTGGGCCCTGAGTATCGTCTCCTTAAGGAATGACCACTCATCTTGGGCACTGAGTTCCCCTGCCCTCAAGAACCCCAGCGCCTCTCCCACAAACCTCCTCAACTTGTTGAAGTTGGCCCTCTTGAAGTCTAGGGCTACCGCCTTGCTGCAGGCCCTTGACACCATGCACTGGATGATGAATTGCAGCAATCGATGATCACTATCACCCAGGTGGTCAAGGACCTGGAGCCCCCTTACCAGATCATTGCCTGTGGCCAGGACCAGGTCCAACAGTGCATTTCCTCTGGTGGGACTGTGCACCTCCTGGGTTAAGTGGAGGTCCTGTATCTCGGCCAGGAACCTCCTGAAACAGTCTGACCTGGCTGACTGCTCCTCCCAGCAGATGTCCGGGTAATTTAGATCCCCCATGACAACTACATCCCTTGCCTTAAGTGACTCTGCAAGCTGGCCTGAAAATTCCTGGTCCAGCTCCTCCCCTTGGTTGGGGGGTCTGTAGTAGACCCCCACCATTAAATCCCTCTCCCCATGACCTCCTTGTATCTTGACCCAGAGCACTTCAGTTTGCCCCTTTAGATTGACCTAACTAGGGATATAATCATAGATCTGTATGTGGGTCAACTAAGTTACACCAGGTGGCTATATTTAACATGATCTAACCACCCCTAACTTCCCTGGATGTCTGTACATACCCACAATGTGCAACCAATAATATTCTTCCATTCACTCTGCGTGCTGTTTTGATAACAATACAGTATTCCATGAACGATTAGAGACTTGTGCCAGTAGTCTGAATTCTAGTAGATCACTAATGTTATGTAAAATAATTCTTTTTTCAAAGGAGACTCATTTAATATTTGTATCGACAGTGCTCTGTCTGAGAGAGGGAAATGGGAGTGGTATGCTTACTGTTTAAAGAGAGCTAAGATAATGCCAGAATACATGTAGTGAAAATGTATAGATGGTAGAGCTAGAAAAGAGTCATAAAATCTATCTCCCTGAAAATACAAGGTTGTTCTCTGTTGTCAAGGATAAAATTTGTTTTCATTAATCTTAAAAATAAATTTGAGGAGAATAGAATTTGAATAGAGTCTAAATAGAAATTTAGATCATCTGTCAAGATAACCACAATTTGAGTTTAAATATGTATTGTATGCTTTTTTATTGTATAAAAATCTTATTTAAGAGTTTCATTGTTCTTTCTGCTTATAGAAAGACCCTAAAGCTCATGTAGGTTATTTTTTTGCACATTACAAGAAGAAAATAGGAGTGCTTCAACTAACTGAGAAGTTCCTAATTAGTTTTTACATCTGTCTCTTTCAGTGCCTTTCTCGAGATGCAGCAGGAAACATAAGCATTCAGTTTCTAGGCACAGTGGTGAGTATTCAAGAATTACTTTAATGCAGTGGGCCTACACTGTAATATAATGCAGCGGGGAAATTGGCAGTCGATACTGACCACACACATGAGCCTAAGCTTGTGGGTTTTTTTACTACATTAAAACATTTCATGTATTTGAAACTGGTGAGAGGCAACTCTCCAAAGCTATCCTCTGATGACTACTGCATAGTGTTTACATTCCACATTTCACCTGATTTGAGCCTGTAACTTTTGGCTCCTAAAAGGTTAGGTATAAATTAAAATACACTTGTAAAGAGATTCTTGGTATAGAGCCTATTGGAATGCATCCAGGCTTTGTACAAACGTTACAGCTAGAAGTTTGGGGGTTTAGATTGGGTTAAAAATGCCCCCCAGTCTAACTCGGTAATTAGGTATTGGAAGCCTAATTTAAAATAAATTGGGGTAGAGGGAGGGGTGGGCAGGATGGAGGTGCCTAGCAGAGGGGCTTGGGCAGATGGAGGCATAGTGGGGTCTGTTAGGGGGTTGGAGGGGTTTGGGGGGTTTGGTGGGATCAGAGAGACTCTCTGGTCTCACTAAACTCCCTTGGATCCCCCTAACCCTTCCCAATGCTGTCGAACCATCCCAGATCCTGCAATCCGCTCCTGGGGCTGGTTTTACCAGCATTCGCCAGTACTGGGGCCCTGACTGAAGTAAATTAGGGGGCGGGGGAATGACTTTGTGGAAGGAAGTTTAGCAGGTTCTGCTAGGTGGAAAGGGTTGGTGGGATCAGGGGGGCTGTCTCCTCCAGCCAGAGTCTATTTTTAGCCTCCAACCCACCCCCATCTCCACACCCTCCCCACTTGATCCTGCCTGACCCTCTCCACCACCTTGACTTACTTACATTGGCTTCTGGCACCAGCAAATGCTAGTAAAACCAGCACCAGGAGTGGCTTGAGGGATTGACGGGGAGGGGCTGTCCATCCAGGGGTGGGGTGAGTGGTTGAGGGGTGGGGAGAGGTGTAGGAAAAGCATAGCCCTTGGACCAGAGCCAATGCTTGGGCTTGCCCAGCCCTGAGGCTGCAGTCGAACTATGTACAGAAGTTTGGTTAGATCAGTCTATTCTATATTAGTCACTTAATGATTATGAATAATTATTAAACAGTGCTAAGCTATATATAGATATAAAATAACACATGCAGGCAGACTATATATATATCCCTTTCCCCCATCCCTGTGTCAGTATCTTTTGTTTAGACTGCAAGATCTTTGGTCTAGAAACAGCATCTTCCTGTCTATTTGAATAGCACCTAGTGTAGTGTGTGTGTAGGAGGGGGCTATTTCTCAATGGGGCTTTTGACCACTGTTATCAATGACAGTAGCTACTAAAAATAACTCTAAAATCAAAGAAGTGTACCTGATCTTCCATTTGTAGAACTTCTTTTTGGGTTCTCCATTATTCATGTATTACTGCCTGTCACAGACAGGCAGAAGGGCAGCCAGTGTAATTACAAGGTTGCCAGTGGGGTTTTTTTTTCTTAAAACTAAGTGGTGGAAAAGAATATTTAATGATATGATCTTCAAATTTCTCAATATTCTGATTGTATATGCTATCTGTTGCTTTAACAAGTAGTTTGTAAAAATGTATTTAATTTTTCTATCTTCAATAGAAAATATTAAGAATAGATTTGCACATTCTCAGTTTTCACATGGAGAAAAAATTCAGACTGAGTTTCAGTGTGATGTTACTTAGCACACACACCATGGACCTTTTTATTAGCACATGTTTTTAGAGCATCTGATTGGTAGCATCCAGCTTGTCATGAGGGCATCAGCTTAGATAAAAAGGTTCACTTGATTTCTTGACTTTAGACAGTAAAAGCAGTTCTGCTGCTGGTTTTTGATAAGACATGAGACTCAGCTTCACTGAGCCAGCTGACAGACACTGAGGAGAAACCAAATAGTGCTTCTTTATTAGAAACTTCATTGGTATCCTGTGTAACTAGCTGAAGTACAGGGGAGAGCACGTTCCAGCAGTCATGCTTGACAATTAAAAATTAGCTAGGAGATTGTGGCTCACAAAGAGACTCCGTCCTATCATAGCAGCTGATATCCTGGCCTTTTATTTATATGCTTTCAGCTGGACTTCATCAATGTGCTACACCTTTAGCATTTTGAAAATTCCAGTACTAGGATGCTACAGTGCATCTCCTTGGTGACACAGGCTACTGTGAGTGCCTCAGACCTGTCCTCTGTGCCCTAACCAGAGGATTTTAATTAAGTCCAAGGACTCTATATTCTAGTGCTACATGGCCAGAAACCATGGTATCTAAATGATCTCCTAAAGCTCTCTAGGATGAAGCCTGTTGTCAACCTCTATGCTCTGTTTGCTCTATTGATCTATCTAAAAGTGGGTAACAGTTTGCCTGGGAGACAGAAATTTCTTGGTGACCAGTGCTAAGGCCTATTCCCCAAGATGTAAGGATGGGATCCTTGTTTTCTCTGATTTAAAAAAAAAAAAGATCCCCAATTTTTGGATTAAAAAAAATAACCCAGAATCCACATTTTCTGTGATTAAAATGAAATGCTACTATATACATATACATACATACATACATACACGCGTGTGTGGAAAATGTGGATTTTGGGTTACTTTTTTAATCCAAAAATTGGGGATTTTTTTTGAATCGGAGAAAACCAGGGTCATCACAAACCTTACCATCTTCCACTCAAACTGCAGAGCACATTTGAGTTTATCTTTGACTTTATCTTTGACTTTATCTTTTTTAGCATAAATTCAGAAGAATGCAAATGCTAATTAAAAAAAAAAAAAAGCAAAACCCCTTACCAAAACAAAACACAAGTGCACATAGTGGTACATATTTGTTGCCCTGGGTAGAGGATGAAAATAGATGTTCTTCACATTGCTTAATACACTACAGGAAGATTTAGAAATGCATTTAGAAACATTGAATAAGAACTGTATAGGATACAATCAAATGTTTCAGTTCCAGTGGCCAAAAGTTTACCTATGTGAAGAGCATGCCCTTTTTAACAGCAACTTCTAGCCCTTTTGGATTTGCTGCAGGAGCAAATATTTAGCCTTTCTCTCTCTGGCTATGGCCTGCTGGGCACACATTTCCAGATATCTAAATATTCCTCTTTGCATTATGGTCCAGTTACTCCAGTATCCTACCCACTGCAAACAAGTTCGGAAAACTGGCATCTTTTAGTGTGGCTGCCCTCCTAACATATTTACTATTCTACAAAAGCAGTATCATTCACTGATAACAAGATTGTTAAACAGGGCTTGGGAGATAAATGACCACTCTTTGCTACAGCTTGATGACTCAATAAGCTCTGAGGGTTGGGTGGAATTATACACAGAGTTAATAAACTCTGGTGGAACTCCTACATTTTCGAACGCACAAGACAGATTCACTAAACTGTTGCATCCTGTTTATCTGATTTATTGTATATTTGCAATTTTGTGGCCCTACAGTAAATCTGTAAATGTCTTGCAGATTCATGTCTTTTTATTCACAACTTCTCAGTTCTGCTTTTTTTGGTGATGCATTTACTGTAGTCTGTATTCTCTTCTTCCTAAGCAAATCCCCACCTTTCCTGTACTGTTACTGGCGCTCACAGATTTGTTTGGAATTTTTCAGTGTACGTGTGTGTGATCTCATCGATTTCCAAATCTGTTTCCATTCTCTTTCATGTCTTCCTCCCTTCTTGTACAGTCTGATTAGGGAAGTTTCCATTGTTCGAGACGCTAACTCAAATCATAGTTAAAAATGTTTAACAACCTGCTTTTTATAACTTTTGCCAAAACATTCCAGTTTTGAGCAGTTTTTCCTGAATGTTTTTCAGTATATAGTACTTCTGAGACTTAAGATGTGAAGGCTTGCATAGATTTTCAAACACAACTTTGAAACCTGTGAGAGTTATGGAAACTATATGTAATGGAGTGTGTAGAAACTATTCATAACAAGGAAGTAAATCATATCACATTCATTTTCATTTTGCAAGTTAAACTGGGCTTTAGTTTCCCACAGTTTTTTTTATTTCTTCTTTTCACAAAATACCTTTTTCACTGGTTTGGTGCCTACATCCTAAAGATCATTGAGCATTGAAAATCTGAGGGGAATTTTTCTGAGGTCTCTGTGTGGTGAAGGCTGTACCTGTTGAGTGGAGAAGCAGTAGTGGAACTAGGTCAGGGTGACCGGGGCAGCTGCCTCAGGTGCCAACTTGGGGGGAAAAAGGAAAACGGAAAAAAACCCATTGCCTCTGCCAGTGACTGGGCAGCAGTAGGAAATGTGTTGCAGTAGCCCCGGACACCCAGCTGCATTGTTTCACCTCTGTGGAGGACACTTATGGAAAAAAAATTAAAATGGACTACTATAGTCAAAATCCTTATTTAGGCTCCTAAATAAAATGTCTAATTTGCAGAAGTGTGAGAATGATATAACCTCTGTTGGTTTTAGTTTCATGAAACATCTGGCTGCCCAATATTTTTGGAAATTGGGCCACTTAACTAGCTGTCTAAATAAGTATTTGGGAACTTAACTTTAGGATAATTTTTGTCCACTTCTTAAATGAAAGCTTGAAATTTTCAGTGATGTCAGTAATGAGTAGGAAGGAACTCCATCTAATGTCCATAATATCTTTGTTCCCTGCCGCAGTATGTCAACATTTGCATATATTAAATTATACCCGTTGTCCCTATCAAGAGGACTTTCAAACTCCTCCTGTATTTTGCACAACTGGACTCCCTCTTATTCAGCTTGTTCATTCGTTCTTCAGGAAGGACAAGGGTTGCAATTAATTGATGTTTTAAGAGTAGGTTAACAGGTTACAAAAGTATAGTTCAAATATTTACCCATGATGGATAAAAATTTACCAGTAGTGGGGATCTGAAAGAGAGTGTTCGTGTCATTTAATTTTTGAAAATAATTGGTATTGTTGTATTTTGCCGTATTAAGAATATTACATCATAGTAACGATGGAGCCTTTCTTTTCTGAGGAAGATGTCTGCTGCCAAAAAATAAACATATGTGTAGCCTGCATTTTTTTAAACAGCTTTTTGATGGCTGCAGCTTTGGCATATACCCAAGAATTGTTTAGGAGGTATTAATTTCTATGGCTTTGAAGCTTAACCAGGGATCTTAATGAAGCAAGGGCATGGTGAAGTTAGTAAAGCTAATTTAAGTCTCAGAATGTACATTTTAAATTAAGTTTTTATTGATAATAAATATACTTTGTTTCTCATTAGTCTTCAAAGCTTCAGTGATAATATCAGTAAAATAAACATGCTTTACAAAGATTTAACATTAAGAATGCTATTAATATGACCCTTGGTACACCAGCACAATTAGATTTCAAAGTGAGCATTTAGGATGTAACAGCGATTAATGACAACCATCGAAAACAATTTTGAACTCCATCAGTTTAACTCAGGAGGGTAAACTGAATATGATAATTTATCTAGTTGAATTGTATCAGCTTAGCAGGAAAGTATGCAAATGTGTGACCCTTACCTAGCATCTAAATGGATGCTGTGCTGATAGATTTATCAGTTCCATTAAAGAACTTTAGGGAACTTTGGAATTTCAGCAATTGTTCCCTTGGAGGCTGAAAACCAAACCTGATCTCATACTGGGACCATTCTGGTCTGCATATTTCCATAATTTGCCTTTGCTACTAATATGACAGCAAGACGCAAATAACTGTTTCTAATAATATCAAATGGAGTTGTGGAGGACAGCATTTTAATGTAGTAAAAGACCTCCCCGTGGGGTTGTTATTGCCGCTATAGAACAGCAGTTACACAGTTGCAACAATAGTCTCTTAATTGATTCGTTTAATTAGCAAGAGATGAAGCTTGTGCTGCATCTTGTCATCTGTTATCATGGGGGCTGCTACAGAAAGAATCTTTGCATTTGTCACAGTTTACGTATAGGTTTAAGTACAGTAAATGAAAAATTCTAAATGCGCTTCAATTGTCGAGGCAAACTTAGTAAGAATGTTTTCTGTTTATTGTTTTAAAGCTTTCTCTTATGATTTTTAACCTGGATGAATCTTTTTTATGAACTGTTTAAATCTTTGGAGTTGAGTTTGTAGCAAAGCAGTATTGTATTAGGAGAGGGAGAGGAGAGAGATTCTTAACCCAGATAGTTAGGTTTGAAATGCCAAACCTATGCAAATCTAAGACTTGTAGGAATAATGGATTATTTTCGGGCATATAGTGAGTGACAATTCACTTGAATTAGTCTAGAAGAAATAAAGTGAGATATGAGAAAGTGGCCATCTGCCTTGACTGCTTTTTAGTGGTATTTTTTCTCATTGTGGACAAGAATGAATTACATAACCACACATGGTCCAGTAGGTAGCATGCGAGAGAAGAGACAGATTTTTTTTTTGTGGTTGCTTTTCCCTGGGGTAGATTTTGAATAGGTACAGTGTTTGCTTCAGAAAAATTAAATACATTTTTATAACTGCAAATAAGTGTATTTTAGCTTCAGTTAGGTTTTCTTTTCCCATGTGCTTAGCCTTGTCTCTTGTTCAAGGTTATTCTTCCTATACAAAGGGAAACATTTCTAAGAACAGTGCAAGCATCATTAAGAAAATGAAGGTTACTTTGGCATACTTCCATTGTCATAATACAGCCCTCAAATAGAGGGTCTCTTATAAATCTAAAATAAATCAGATTGGGATCAAAATGCTTCTGTGTACTCAGGATATTTAAGTTCCTATCTTTGCTTCTGTTTTTAAAATACATTTACATGTGGACAGTGTGGTGCAGGAGATGCCATCTAATCTGGAGGCATTTTGGTGCTGTAACTACGGAGCAGAGGCGGCGTACTTTTAGAAGAGCTATCTTTTGAGACAATTTAAATGAAGATCCAGTCCTCTTATGATCATTAAAGATCCCATGGCAATTTTCACAAGGCTGATAGCACTTCATAGTCTGAGTTTCTTGGCCAAATTCCACTTTTTGTAATTACCTTCTGTCTACATAAATTCCCATTGCAGTTTCAGCTGTATTTGGGGTTATTCACTTCCTGTCCTAAACAGTTGTGATGCTGATGCTGCTGTGCACTGTTAACAGATGCTGTGTCTGCACTTCAGGTGTGGGCAGTGTGATTCCAGTACATTTCTTTAATGATTTTTTTATATTTTCATTGACATAACATCTGGATGCATGACATAAATGAATAACAAGCCAGACACTAAATTAAACTAGTCACAATAGATAGCACAAATAACTTAATCTCTGGACTTTTCTTCTTCATTGTAAAAATCAAACAAAATATTTGATAAAAATCTTGACCTTGAACTGCATATTCTAAAGGTCAGTAGACTTGAGTTTTTGTGGACCACTAGAGGGAGTGAGGTAGATGATCACAAATGCACAAAAAATACTACTTCCAAACCTCATAAAGGCATTTCAAGAATCTGTGAACTTTTTTGTCCTTTATCTTCAAGCCCTGTACTGTGTTGTCTTACTTAACTTGTGTTTTCCTCATTCTTGATTTATCATTTTATTTGCTTATTCTAAGCATCTTTCTGACACACTTATCTCTGAAGCTAAATTTGCAGTGCTCTTTTGCTCAGACAGTCTTCTATGTGCCAGTCAGCCTCTTTTTTTTCTTTTTCTTTTTTTTTTCCTTTTAAAAACACACTTTCCCACAAAGATTTTCTCTGACTGTCCCTTCGAACTATCACCATTGATCTGAGCTTGCCCCATCACCTGATGATTTATGTACTTACTGTTTCATTTGGTCCAATACCCTACTGGGGAGAGGCTGTGAAGAAAGGAGCAGGATGAGAGCAGAGAGAAAAAATTCAATAAAATGAGAGGATGAAAAATGAAGTATCCAGGGTGGAGTAAAGGTAATGAATTAAAAGAAATGAGGGTAGACAAATAGGCAGGAACTACACTGTGCTTGACACCAAAGTCAAGGACAAGGAACATAAATGTGATGCAGAAGGTGAAAGAAAGAACAAAATTGAGATGGTCTGAGTGGCAGGTAATGTAGGTTTCTGGATTAGAATTCACAAAAAATGTAAGAGTAGCAAGCTGAGAGCCGAGAGAGAAGGAGTTTGTAATAGTCAGAGAAATGATCAGCATGTGGGAAAGGAAAGAGACAGGTTTTTGGAAGTGTGTTGCACGGTAAACTTGGCAGAATGTAATGACAGTGTACATGTGAAGGGGAAGGAGAGAGCACTAAGGTTCTCAGGTAGATAAATGGGCTAGATACTGAAATTGGCAGTCCCCTTGTGATAGGAGATTGAATGCAGGTGAGTGAACCTATCTGCTCTAAATTCTCTCTCTATCTCGGCTAAATGCAGCTTGTTTATCAAGGAATGTAATAGAAGTTACTTAGCGTAGATGGGAAGGTATGAATTGATCCTGCCTGTGTTTTATTCGATATTTTTCGTACCTGGAAAGCCCTGATGAAGATGCTTTTCTTGCCTGCAGATTGCATAATTAAAGAATATTCTGGTTCTGGGCTTTGTAGAAATGAACATATTCTTTCATAATTATTTTTCCCACTTCAGTGTTCCTAAGTATGTGGCAATGGGAGCACATTTCCAGGTACAACAGTACCTAACTGCTGAATGGTGATTATACTGACTCTCAGTTTGTTTTCTGTTATTACCTTCTAATAGCATGAAAAGGGAAAATTCTGCTTCCTAACAGAAATTAAAACTCTTTTCTTTCCTTCTGTTGCATTTCTTCCCATGCCCACTGTCCAGTTTGTCAGTTGCTCTTGGACTCTGATATTAACCACCTTGGTACACATTTTTTAGATTTTTAATGCTAAGTATATACAGTGGAGTTGTGCTCCTTTTCAATCACTTTTAAACCTTCTCTAGTCATATGCTGAACAATTTTGCTGCTTCTGAAACTAAAGTTCTAGTTGCTTGCAATAATATATATTCTAAACTACTTTTACATGGCTGTAAGAGGCCTCTTATAAATCTTCTGTTTACCAGAAAAGCAGCCAATCCACTCTGCAGCAAGCAAACACTGGCACAAAGAGACAATCCATTGCTTCAGTTCATTCATCCCATTTAATATTTATAGCCGTTGCCCCTCACACATGAAGAGTGACAGGGGAGGTGAAGGGCAGAGCTGTTGTAGTAGGTCCTATAGAGCAGAGGAAGTATCATACTTGTGTGACCATCTCCAAAGCGCTCGTCCTTTGTTTTGGAGAGATGCCATCCTGGCTGTATGCACAGGAAGTATTAGCATAGCAAATTATGTTATGAGCAACAGAACCACAACAAGGTTCTTCCTGCATCTGATGATAATTGTTTGTTTTGGGAGGAGGGAAAAAAGAGGGAGGTCAGGGCAATGTGGATGGAAGGAAAAGGTCTGTACTATTGTATTAACAGCAAAAACAAACTGCCTAGTTCCAGAGTGTTTCAGTGCTCTTGGGTTTGATGGGATATTGCAATGCTGAATGGAGCACAGTGGGATTCTGTCAAGGTTGCAAAGTCCTGATGCACCAGGCTCCCATTCCTACCTCCTCCAAATTCGTTCTAATGGATTATTTCACCTGCAAGAGATGGCACCAGCACATTGGCCCTCACAAACTCAAGAGGAGTGTTAGTTTCTTAAAATATCTAAGTTAACATCCTGTTACATGTGCTTTTTGTTTTCTCTAGATTCGTCTTTTAGTTAAGATCTTTGTAAATACCACTTAAAAATAATGGATAATATGAGGATTCTGGTAATGCCTTTTTGCCCCCTTAATAGCAGGGAGAATATCAACAAGCAGTGTGATCAATGCTGTCTCTATGCCAAAGACTAATCTGTATCCAGACTGACAAGGATCAAAGAAACAAGACCTGTTTTTCCAACAACTTTCTTCTACATTTTACCACATTAAATCAGGATATAATTGGCAAGATTATCTGCCTCAAATGATAACCATATGAAGCAGAGGTAGCACTGATGTTTCCTGAAAACCAAGAGATGGCCTGGCCCCTCTTCTTAACAGTCATGGCACTCTCCATCATCAGAAGTTTACTCATCCAAAGTCTGAGTGAATTCATGGTAGAGACATGGTTTAGAACTAGGAAGTTTCTTGGGTCCTTGTTCAGCAGACTGCCTCAAATGTAGCAACTCTAAATGTTAATTTGATTATATCTTGGAAATTTGGAAAGGCCGGAGCATAGTCTTAGATGTTTATTTACTATGTAAAAACATAGGAATTCACATTGTGACAGAAGTGTCTATGGAGGCAGTATAGAACTGCACCTCATAAGGAGAATATTAGTGTAAATGTTTTTCAGTTTGTGCTAGTATTAAGGTACGTAGGTAGGAAGTATGTAAATAGGCAAAAGCAACTTTTACAAGTATTCATGTGAGTATAGTGAAAATGTCCTGAGTTAGGAAAGATCAGAAGCTCAAGAGCTGCTGGAGACTAGTTAGAACTGCATACAAGCAGCAGAATGTAACTGCAAGATATTGTAAGGTATTTAAAGACTGAGAGATCTGACAGGTTGATGCCTCTTAACATGTCAAAATCCAGCTGGAAGGTGGTGATGAAAGATGTAGAAAAGGTTAAGAAGAGATTAACACCAGAGATGAGTGGGATTCTCAACATAATCTACCATTAGTGCTCCTAAGAAATAAAGGTCTTACTAGAAACATTTGTAGGGTGCTCAAAGAACTGTGAAGCTATCAGAAGCAAATGGAAATTGTATCCCAAATAGAAAGCAGTTTTTCTTTAGTGAACAGTCATGTTCTTGCTGAATATTAAAATGGAAAATACTACTTTCAGTGGTCATCTGTTAGATCACTACTTTTCTTCTGGGAAGTGATAGACAAATTGCTGCAGGAAGAAAAACTGCATGAATGCTGGATCTTTTAAAAGCATGAAGCAGTAACATGGGAACTCACTGAGAGGGTAAGCAGAAGAAAAAGAATATCTAGGTATTATAATTTGATCCTTTTTCGGTTGTTGGAGGTTCAGTCGTTTTGTTCCTTGCTCTTGGTTCTGAAATTCTTATAATCCATATATTGGCTCCTTTTTCATTTCAGCAAGAGATTCGCTACTTTTTTGTAGTATAGCAGACAGTAAGCTCAGTGTTTGGAAAATACTTTATTTACTTTAGATTTTTTCTGATTTCCACCCTTATTTTGGAGAATTCAATGGGAGGTATAAGGAATCAATCATCAGCGATTTCCCTAGAATTCAGGAACGAGTTTTCACAAAACACTGCTGGATAATTTGATAGCATCAGCCGATTTGCCAAGAATTTCTATAGTAGTGTCATGGATCATGTCGCTTTTAAAAGGATGCTCTGCCTTGGGGCTCCCCAAGAAGAAGCCTTATTCAGGCTCCCACTCCTGAAGGGCTCCCTGAAGCCAGCCTTGATGTGGTTTCTTGAGAGGCAAGCCTCTGGCTTTCAGACCCTGGCTGTTCTCTGAATGGTTTCCCAGGGAGATTCTCAGAGAGATCTGTTGCACCCCCAGTCTCAAAGAGGGGGGTATTTCCCTCTTCAAATTGGTCAGAGTGCCAATGTCCCAAACAGCACAGTAGACTGTTCAGTGCCAAACATTCTTCATTGTGCCGCTGCTGTTCTCTCTGTCCTTCCTCAGACTCTGCTCCTGGGACTATTCCTTTCTCTCTACTCTGTCCTCCTTGGGACTAATCTTTCTTCCCCTCAGCTCTGTTAGAGCCTCACTGTTTCTCCTTAGCCAGTCAGCCACTTGTGCAGCAGAACTGTTACAAAACTATAGCATTAACTATACAATCAGCATTGGATAAAATCTGCCAGTGCTGCCTTTGCAAGTCTCTGAAACTTTATCTTTGATGAACATGACATCAGGAACCAAACCAAACTTCTCGTCTGCCAGGCTGTTGTCACCCCTACTCTGTTATATAGGTATGAAATATGGACGATGCATCAGAAAAACTTGAATGCTTTGGAATGTTACCATCAGCCATGTCTTCAGAACATTCTCTTTATTGTTTGGAAGCACAGAAAAATGAATGGCACTTTTTCTGGCTCAAGCAAACACTACCGGCATTGAAGCCCTGCTTATACAGCACCAGCTTTGTTGGACAGGATGTATCATAAGGGTGTCTGTCAACTGGATCCCAAAATAGGTCTTCACAACTCACCTATGGTCACCACTCTAGAGGTGGACAAAAGAGATTCGAGGAAACCTTGAAGCCAATCTGAAGAAAAGCAATATTAACATCAGTACCTGGGACACTAAAGTTCTGAATCGTCCCCAATGGTAGTGTAACATACAACAAGGTATTTGACTTTTTGAGCAAACTTGCCTCACTATGGAGGCAGATAGACATGAGCCGAGGGGAATGAGCTGTGACCTGACATCACCAGGATCTGCTCCTTCCTTCCAGAACTATTAGCCTCATCTGCAGTCGAACATGGAAATGTCAGATTGGCCTCCTTAGTCATCTGTGGTCTTGCTGATGATTTTCCAATTTACTGGAAGAAGCTGTGGTCCTTGTATGGACTAACAGTAATGATTAACCTGGGGACAACTGTCTCCAGAACAAAGTTGCCTTTGGGGTTCACTATGTGGCATGCATGGATATTCTTCTAAATTAGATTTAGTCCTGTTGGTGTTTAGTCTTTATTTGTAGCTAGAATGAAGCTGGATTAAATTTTGTCATTTTTTATATCTGTATGTATTATAGTATTTGATATAAATATATTTTTTATTTCTTTATATTATAGCCCAGGCTGTTTTGTGAGGTAGTGATTAACATAAGTGGTCCTCACCTGTTCACACTTTGAGGCACACTGAGAATTAGCATTTGACTTGAGTTGATTATCGGCTCCCTTGAATTTATATTTTAAAAGAAGTTTGACCCCTGGCTAATCACACTATTGGGGAGAGAGACAGTGAAATGGATTAGCAAATCTGCATGTCTGAAAAGATGTGCACATCCTCCTGGTCTGAATATGATCAGGAATATAGTGTAGTCTGTTAAGCATGTACCTATGAGGGGCAGAAAGTTACTGACATAGTGTGAACCCCTTTAAAACCTGATGGGTGACATATGTGAATAGGCAGAAGGGCAGCTGTAGTTAAGCCTGCATTGGGAGCATGGCTTTGCCTTTAGCCTTTCTGGGTAGAGGGGAGACTGGATTCCCTTAGCCTAAGTTGAGCTGGAAAGCAAGCTGACAGGAGAACTTATAGGAACCCCTGACAGAGAGGTCAGAGGCTGGGTCTGCTTTTTAACCTGTTTAACTTGGCTAGGGACTGCATCCTTGGATTTCAGATACAGGGTAAGGACAGGCTACTGTCCTGATGCTTTCTTTTGTTTGTTTACTTCTATATATTTCTGTCCGTATCTCAGCATATGCTTACTAATTTCTTAAGCTTCTCTTATTCTTTATGATAAATCCTTTTTGTTACCTTTTTTCAAACCACTTGCTGCCAGTGATACTTATTTCCTATGTAGCTGAAAGGAGGATCCATTTTTTCTGAGCGCATGGCTAGACAAAGGTGTGATCCTTCTTTCTGGCAAAATCCCCTCTGCTGGCAAGGCCTGACTGAGACTGGTAGGACTGAGGTGCACCTCCAGTATTTCTCAGTGGTCAAGCAGCTGACAGCAAAGAGGGCTTTGGGACCGAAGGGTGCCCAAAGGTGTGGAAACACAGTAGGAGTGTGTGCATCAAGGGCACACCCAGGCTGCATCTGAGGTGAGGGTGCATCATAATAACATTCACCTAATTAAATGAAATATACAGTCATGGGGAACCAATTAGAGAACAGCCTCTGTGGCTTGCTGTCAGGCCTTGACTCCCATCTGCCCTTGGGGTGAAAAGGCATATAGGTGTTCTGCTCATGAAACTATTTATGGGAACTATTTACAGCAGTGAGCTCACGCTGAGCCCCTAAAATGTTCCCCACAGGAACTGCAGGCAATAACTCAGCTCACTTAACCTTTTTTGTCACAATCAGTTATTAAAATTATAGCAGTGCACCAAAGAGTGCTTTAGTTAAGATTCTGTAAGGCACCTGTTGTACTCTAGGAAACTCCCCAAATATCTAACTGTTTTTAAGGCAGTTTTTAAAACCACTTGCAGCTTTCAGGTGAGATCTCAAAGTTTCAGCTTTGGTTTGCCTGGGTCGTGTGGCCATCCATAGTAGTTGTCTCCTACTCTGCTTTGTTGAATTAGTTTGTGGATGTTATTGCCCTGGAGTACTGGTGTGGATTGACTAGCTGGACTAACAGGCAATAGGGCAGTTGACTCAGATGGAAGAAAAGTAACATGATCTCCCACAGGTTTTGCTATCCTAGTATGCTACTGTATGTATAGAAGGAGTTGGTAACAGCACCAGCTTCCTGGTATAGGGAAGAAATAGAGAGGTTCTTTGTGCACTTTTCTCTAGGAGAAATCAAGGTGAACAGATTATAAATTTATGAGTTGGAATTCAGACTGGATGCTGTAATTACTACTTATGCTCAAACGCTTGATAATGTCACATGCACAGGACTGAGAAAAGCCTTCAACAGGGCTTGGCCACCCATGGCCAACAGAGCCATTGAATCTGGCCTTTGGACCCGTGGGACTTTAGCAGTGTGGGGCGCTTTGCCTGTGCTGCATCACAGCTAGGCAGTGGGGAACTTCATCCCTACTGAGGCTGGGCAGCATGGACAAGTGGCAGTGACAGTGGCATCAGCAGCAGCTGGGTCTTAGTGCTAGCCCATCTCAGACCCAAACCAGGTTATTCCAGCCCACCCCTGGAAAAAAGTTGCCACCTGGTGGCTTATGTTATTAGATGGAGTTGAAAGTGATTGGAGTTTCATACCAAGTGGCACCTATTTATGTTCCAACTACTTCATGAAGGGCAGTGTCCTGACTGTAAATTAGAGAGGCTCAGATTTATACCCTACTCCTTTGTGAGTTTTGTGAGGTTATATAATCTCCAGTCATGATGTTTGTTTCAAATCTAAAATGAAAAAATAAATTAAAAAGCATAACAATATATTGTTTTAAGAATGGTATGCTAATTCACTGAAAGGAGGAGAAACTATATCAATGCACAAAAAAGCATGGAGGGCTCCAGTCCTTTGAACACCTTCGTCTCCTCCCCACTCTAGTCCACTTCCCCTACTCTAAGCCTTTAAAAAAATATTTTGTCTTTTTTCAGGCTGTAAGAGCTCATGTAACCCTTTGCAGTTTAGCACTGAAGTCCTGGCAAGCTGCACTCAGGCTCTAGAAGTATCTTAAATTCAAAGGCCCTGAACAGGTGCCTGACAAGTGTATCTTTCAGTTATGAAAACATGACTTTTTGCTGTTGTATATCTTTGCCTATGCTCTGCCTTAAAAGTCTGCTGTCTGATTTGATCTTGGAGCATCACCAATAATTGTGATTTTAAACACTAAATTTACCCAGAAGAGATTGCTTAAGCTGTTGGCATTAAGTGGGTTTGTGATATTGTCCGGAGTAACTATAAAAGGAGTTTTGTTTGCATGACAGTGCATAGAATTCAGTTGTTGATGATGAGAGTAGTACTAGTAGGTGGTGTGATATAAGACAGCATTTCTCAACACATGGGTCTCTGCCCAAAAGTGGGTTGCAAGAATATATAAAAGGGTTGTGAACAAACTTTAAAAGTGGATCATATCTTACATATATTAAAAAAAAATAGATGTTTCTTTTGCTTCACCATATGTTAACGCTGTACATACTAACAAACAGGGAGCTGGGTTTTCCGTTTGTTGCTGAAAAATGTAGATTTTCTCCTTTAAAGGAGAAAAACATGGGAAACAGTGGGTTTCCCCTTGTGGGCTGGCAGAGTTTCAGCCTGCAAGGGGCTGCTTGGGCTAGGGGAACAGAAGGAGGGCGATCAGGCAGGGGGGGCACCATGTGCATGTGCACATGGCAGCCAGGCAGCATGGAGGGCAACTCCTGCAGCTCCCCATGGTGGGGGGCAGGGGGAAATAGAAGACACTTGTGTGTGGGGGGGGGGGCCACAGGTGATGCATTGGGGGGGTATGGGGGCCATGTGCCCCCTCCAGATTTATGCACCCAAAGGAGGTATGGGGGCTGCAGCCTGACCAGACTGGCATGGGCAGGAGCCGCATCCATGGCCCAGCGAGCAGGACCTAGCGCGGGAGGGCAGAGTCGGGTAACAAGACACTGCTGCTGTTACTGCCACCAGGTCCCCTGTGTCAGCCATCCTGCCAGAAGCACAAGTAGTAATGGATCGGGGGCGGGGGGGGCCTATGCCACCCTCACCTCCCACCACCAGTCACATGCATGGTGGGCTGCAGCTCTACCCACCCACCATGTCCCAGCTGCCAATGCCACTCCCCTCAGACTGTGGCTCTATCCCAGTAGTGGCAGACAGTGTGGGTGGCCTGAAGGAAGTGGCAGCAGGAGGTGAGCCATGGCAGTGGGGTAGAGTCATGACCCAGTGTGTAACTGGCTGGTGGCAGGAGAAGGTGAGGCCAGTGCATCCCCCACTGTCTGCTAGTCCTTGCGCTGCTGCTGGTGCAGGATTCCAGTGGTGACAGCAGCAGCAAGTCTCGCTGCCCAGCGATGCTCTCTCACACCAGGTCTCACCCGCTGGGTTGTGGAGGTGGTTCCTGCCTCTGCTGATCCAGCCAGGCTGCAGCCCCACGCCTGCTGCGGGTGTAAAAATCTGGGGGGTACATGCCCCCACCCCACACACCCCCCCTCTACCACACACATTGGTGGGCTGGGGCCTGGGGGTGGAAGGCCATGGGTCAGGAGCAAGGGGAACCAGCAGGGCTAGCGGTTGAGGGGCTGTGGCTTGGGAGTGAGGGGCATGGGCAGGGCTAGGGGCCTGTTTTTTATTTAAACGATTTACTGAGTTGGGACTGGCAATCAATGTTTACAAATGGGTTCTGGTACAAAAAAGGTTGAGAAAAACTGATATAAGAGGATTGATATCCAGGAGTGACTACATCTTTTAAAGAAAGTAGCAAGGGATCTTTATCTTGAGGAACTCAGGTCCGTAGTTTTGTATACATTATGGCAGCTGAATGGCATACGCCAATTATTGCTTTACATGTAAAGAGCCATAATATTCAGTAATCTCTGGCCTCTTGCCCTCTGATGATGACTAGCAGAATATTCCCATGTGCAGAATGACATTTTCTATTGGGGTAGCCATCTCCTATGCCTGCTGCAATCAAAACTCCCAGTCTGAGGCAAGGGAGGGAGCTTAGAAGAATGGAGTGTGGTTAGGCTGGGCTGCATTATATCCATTTTTTATTAGTGTAAATTTTCCTGGGAGTCTTGAAATGAACCCCTAAAACTCCATACACCCCTCTAGCGCAGAGCCTAGAAACACCTATAGAGTAAATTACTTTTATTTAGCGTGCGGGTTTCCTTGTATAATCAGAACTGATTTTAAAATACTTCGGCTTAATACTGTTTTCACTCCGCAGCCCCATCCTTTTATGTTTCAAGGCTCCATTAGTGTCCATAACAGTGAAGGAGTAACACAGATGGTAAACATTTTTACCACAGAACACCAACAGTGAACACCGTACCACTGATTTAGTAGTCTGTGTAGTGTGCTTGCTCAGCTGTACATAATCATTCTCATTTCCTTCCCTTGGGTTTCTGGCCAGCTTTGGGAAACTTCGCCAGTATATTTAGTGAGATTGCAATGGCATCACTTAGCTATTGCTCTCTTCCCACATATGCTGCGCTTTGGAGCTAGAGGCTCCATGCTAGAGTTTGCTAGCATTAAATCCCTTCATGTGGTATTCTGTGACTGCTGAAAACAAAGTTCCAGCCCTCTTACTATATTTGATTTTAAAACTCTTTTAGGTAGGACTTTGTCTACTTCTGCATTTGTATAACAAGTACAGTTATTGGGCCTTTGCGTGCTTTCATAATGTAAAGAATGGTAATGATCCTCGGGAACTGTGGTTAGCCTTCCTTTCCGAGTTTTGTGGCCAGATGCCATAGGGGAATCAAGGGAGCATATTTATTATAGCTCAGAGTGGTATTTTTAAAGTTTGTTTTCTTTTGGAGAGTGTTAATATAATTGTTCACACTGTGATTAGGGGGTTATCACTCTATTTCAAATAAATGTACAACTTAGATAAAATTGTTATGTTTATTGTGGTACTTTGCAAGGCTTAATAGATGTGTGATTTCTATTTTGATACATTTAATTTTGTTTTCAAAAACAAAATGTAAGCTGTATTTTTAAGGTAGATTATCTTCCTGATCTGAGCATAAAAGATCATCTTTGAAAAAAAATCACATTAGTATTTTGTATGTTTAACATTTCATTTTAGGCTAGATTTCTTGTAAGCAACCACAGCTACCATCTTGGCCAGTTATTGGGGTTTGTTTGCTATACTAGTCTTTTGCCCAGGTTCTTGGTTATAGACAAAAGGGCTGCATCCAGATGAGCGCTGACATTTGGTTCCCTGGGGACAACTAGCAGCGGCATACCTTGTGCTGCTGCTAGTTGTCCCTGGAGAAAGCCTGTGCCACGCACGCTCTGGCACACAGCAGGTTATCCCGGGTGGGTTAGGGGAGGTTAGGCCTTATCTGGGGTCCTGGGGACCTCAAGGGGCTGTAGCAGCGGCGATCCTGTGGCTCAGAGCTTGGTTGGCAGTGTGGCTCTGGCCAGCCAGGCTCTGGTTTCTAGTGGCGCATGCTGCCCCTGTGTGCACTGCTTTGCAATTTCTTTGCACAGGTTTTTTTGAACCCTGGATATACCCCCCACCCCCGTCTGCCCTTCCCCCCGGTGCTGCTTCCTTTTAGCACAGAGAACAGCTGAACATGAGGTATGTGGTGCCACAGATGTGTCTGGACGTGGCTAAGGGCTCTCTAACAGTTTTTTTTATTTTCAAATGAAGAAGGTCAAAACTGTCTGAATTTCTAGGCAAGATCATGGTGGAGTAACATTTCAGTTTCTGAAAGGACTCTCTAAAACAGAATAAGTAAAAGCTCTAGCTAAGTTTTTGAACAATTTAAGCTTAAAGAAGAAACAGCAAAACAAATACTTTTTAATTCTTGTTCTTTTTATATTTACATTGGCGGTGGTGTCTTCCTCAGATAAAACATTTTGATATTAAGCAGTTCCTCTAATTTTACTGGGCTCTGTTTCTTTTTATGGCAACACATACTGTGCAGGAAGGTCATTATACAGAGAAAAAAAAGCTGTCAGCATAAAAGAGAAAGTTAACATAGCACATGTTGTCTTTGTTTATGGGGTTCCTGGAATGTGTTGAGATTCAAGCCAATTGATGGCTTAAACTGTTCTTTATAATATGCTGGATGACTTCTTCATGGGTTCCTCCAGTAAGATGTACTTTATTTTTCAAGTGCAGATTGTAAAAATATCAATAAAAGTATCTAGCATGTTTCCTTTATGTGTTACTGGCATATAAAGAAAAGCGAAACTGGTTCTAAAGACCACCTACGTATGTTCTTGCATTTTGAAGGATCTGACTGACATTACATTTAATTTATTCCAATTCTGTATTATGAAAATATTGAGCAAAATATTAAAACACTTGTACGGGTGCAAATCCAGTTACATAGTGAATACAAGTCAGTATTACTTGTTGGTCATTCATCACAGTATCCGGTGTAAATGTCTTTTCCTAGTGGACATGTGTCCACTTAACAAATTTGAGGGAATTGGTTGGTCTTCATGTTTGTAGTTTCAGAAGAGGCCAAAGATCATATTTGTATAGAAACTTGCCTTTCATTTCTAGACAGCTTCCTTCTAAAATAGATTTCAGACACACAAAATTGCACAGTGCCTACACGAGTAGTTGATATGGATGGATTTTCATTTTTTTTAGTTTATTATATAGAAATTGTAACTCCATCTTGTCTAATCTGAAAACTTCCACACAGTTTCTGTCTGAAGTACGAAAAATTCTGTCAAGCATGTGAAGCTAATTGAAGGTCAACTAGTCTTAAGAAGTCCTTTTTAATCTACGTGGGAAGGAATGTGGGTCCTTAATTTCTTGATCATAGAGGGTACATCCAGTTGGTAGGAGACATTAGGAAGTGGGGAAAGGAAAGGAAAAGTGACTGCCCATGAAAGATTAACCCAAGGAATGAACAAATTTCTTAAGACTTCATTTTGAAGCAGAGATAGCATGCTGACTTATAGGGTCAGAGAAGGAAACTGCAACTTTAAGGATTCTGCTACGAGTTCAAATTAAAGCTGGATAGAAACCAGCTATAGAGTTGTTACACATTTTCAGGCACTAACTTCATAACTGGTTTGCTCTTTTTATGGCTAAATAATCATTTTTATCGTGTAATAATTACTTTGCACATGTGGCCAGTCTAAATTTATTGCACGATTAACCAGTTAACTGTGATAATTATTTTGTACTTGTGGCCAGTCTTACTTTGCACATGTGGCTGGTCTAAATTTATTGTGTGATTAACCAGTTAACTGCGTAGTATATGTAACGTGTAGCAAGGGACTAAGAGAGGGAATGTGCATTGTACTGTGACTATGTTTAATGTATCAGCTCACAGAATTTTTCTGTTTGGGGAAAAGGAGTGTTTGACGAGCTAATCTGTTTTTTGTATGTCTTTTACATAATACCGCTGAATAGTACAGGCCTAATTTGATCAAGAAAACAAAAGCACCTGAGGCAGGTAAAACCAGTATGAGCCTAGTTCATAGTCGTCATGTGTGTGGAGAGATTGTGGTATCTATTCACAAGAAATGCAATTGGGAGATCTATGGGTACACTGTGGGCACATACTGTGAAATGACCTAGAAGTAGCAGTTATTATCACAGCTACCTGCATTTACTTGAATTAATTGGGTTACTTTAAGCATGTGTGCATCTGCATTGTGAAATAACACAAGGTTTTGTTTTTCTTGTTTTCAGTCTGTGTTGGATTTCTTTAAATGCTAAACTGGTACTTGTTTGAAATGTGGTAGCATCAGAGATAAATGGGTATGGACACCTTGGCCAAGTACAGACAATTTGAAAACCCAAGTGTAAATCAATTCAGGCTTCACAGGTTAGTCTAAGCTGCATAGATTTAATCTGAATCGAGAAGCAAGTGAATAGACATTGCAGCCACGTGCCTGCAGTGGCCCAGTCCAAAAGCCAGGGGGCACTAGACCATGCCTCCCTGCTTGGCTGGAACAGAGAGCTTGACCTAAAACAGCTTGAAACAAGGCTAGTCCATCCTGGGATGCTGGGGGACTGTGAGTTAACTTGAATCTGTAAGGGATCTGGGACAGAAGTTCAATAAACCAATTTAACCTAAACCAGTTAAGTCTGATACGACATCTATCCAGGCTTATCTTAAACCAGTTTTGGTAATTTTGAAAGCAGTTTATGCACACAGAACTTCTGTTGTGTTACAGATTTGAACCAGTTTCTGATCGCTTATACAGGTGTATGTGTAATTTCTGTCCCTAATCCTTATGTACAAACTTTGCTGTATTACGAATCTTACCTTATTCCTTCAGGGATTAACATGTTGAGCCAATATTTCTAAAGAATGGAAATTACACTAGAGTTCAGCAAAGCTGAGACTATATTCTACCCCTTATATTTGTCCAATTACTGATATCCATTGTGCATTTTTCATATTTAAAGAAGGCTATTATAATTTATTTCTTTATTGGTGGTTTATTATCTGTCCAGCTATTTTTGCTTTATACTAAATACAAAAAGGCCTGCAGTGCCAAGCACCAAGTATATGGGCATCCTGTGCCAGCAGTAGAATTTTCAGAACAAGAAAACAGAATGTTGAAGGCATCGTATTTATTTTTCAGTGATTTACCAAACCTATAATTTTGGATTCAAAACTGTGAAATATAAATATGTTTCTACAGCATTTGGACTTGGCTTAAGAAAAGGAAAGACAAGGGTCAGAATTTTCAAGGGATTTATTCACTTAACTCCCCTTGAAATTAATGTGAATTAGGACCTAAATACCTTTAAAAATCTGGCCCAAACCCATGGTTTTTTCAGTTCAAGTTTTGTTCTGAACGTTTCAGACATTTATGCCAGCCCTTTGGTTCAACCCAAGGAACAGGAGAGGAATTTCCTGTGCTGGTCAGCAAACGTGCTGTTTAGCATTTGAATCTAACCCCAAGAGCAGGACTGGGTAGCATTGCTTTGGGACTAACTCCACATAAGCACAGCTGCTAATAGGAATCCGTGTTTAATTACTAATGTGACATTTAACTCTGTGTTAAACTACAGATAAGTTCTGAAGTAAGAAGTGTGTCAAACAGTGCCTTTTTTTAACCTATGTTAGTGTCAGATAAGAATATGGATCCTTGACAACACTGTGGTTATTTAAGCAAGCTTTATCATAGACTCATATTTTCATTGTATGGCTAACAACATTGAGTTGTCTTTTTAGAGAGGGAGAGGCACAGCCTAGGAAAATCAGCTTGGAAACAGAGCTGAAAAGTGTCATATTTTTTCCATCAAATTATAAAACTGCACTGTGATAGTTGAAAGCACATAATGAATAGGAAGTTAGCACTAATCTATCTGGCTCTGTCTGAACGCTCATATGTCTATTTATCTCAGTGGGAGATTTTAATATTCTTCTGATGTTATTTTATATTTTGCTGACTTTCAGGTTGAGATATTGGCATTTAAAATCAAGTTGACTGGCTGAATGCAAAATCAGGCTTTATGAGAATTAATAAAATCATGCTCTTATCAGTTTTGAAGATGGTAATGGATGAGGTAAACATCACTTTAAAATGATTTAATGAGCTAGTTTTTATTTTATTTCAAAGTTGTTCTTTCCCATATACTTGAAGCCATCTTGCCAAAATTGTTAGGTTCTGCCTACTTTACTCGTAGTTAGTAACACCTTACTCAGAGAGTAGTCCCTTGTTGTGAAGAGTAACACAAATATGAATGCAACTTCATTCCATGAACTAATTTATTAAATAACTGCTTATATTAACTTTTATTAAATGTAAATGTAAATTACCTTGTTGCTTCCCTGATTAACATTTTTATTTTTCATTGAGTGTCTGCCCCCGCTCCTCCAGGGATCCACACTACTGTTAAACATTCTATGGCTTTGTGATTGGCCTGGTAACTCTGGTGATCACGACATTAACCTGCTGGATTGTTCATGGTCTGGGATGCTACGATTTTGGGTCATGATGCCATTGGGTGGATCTGTACTTTACTCTATTGTGGAGTGGCATATTTTTGACCTCCCTCCTTACCTGGCATTATTTCCTGGAAAGAAGGAAAACACTAGCTGATAGTGTGTTCTTGAATTTGTCACTGGACTCTTGGCATATATTACTGTATTTTGAGATGCGTGACATCAATACATGAATGAATATGCTCTTAAAATTGGTCCATAAACAAAACTGATCAGTTGGTATTAATACCAAAAGCACTTACTTTTCAGGACATCAGAGGACTGCGCAGATGCTGGCCTACAGGATTCAGGAAGATATTTTTCTTACATTTAAGTTGGAATTGAAGCCCTATAGGTTTAGGTTCAGTACATTTTGTGGTTTGGAAATAGATGGAGAATTCTGGAAAACAAGTGTAAAACAGAAGCAATAGCTGATATGAAGTATTGACAATAAGTGTATTTATGTCAATGTAAATACCAGGTCTGTTTATATACATAGGCTGATAAAAAAATGTAGCCAGGAAAATATGTTGCATGAGCTAATTAAACTATGACTTTTTAGAGTGCCAAAAAAGATTAAGTATGTTAAATCAATAGAGATAGAAAAAGAATTAAAATTCAATGCTGTGAATGTTGAACAAAACCAGAATTGGAATAAGTTAGTATTACTGTCTTTTTGTGTACCTTCACTACTGTGAAGTACAAAAATGTGATTTGTGTTGCATAATGAAAATATTTTATATATAAAGAATAATGGTGGGAAAAGGAAGGAAACAGCCATACAATGCTTAAGCTCAGACCCAGTTATCTTTACTCATGCTGAGTAGTTTCTAATTTCAGAAACTGGTCTAGGCATGTACATATGTTTAAATGATCTGGGAGAGATCTCCTAGGTTTGTTTTCCTGGTAGAAAGTTTTGCCCAGAGACCCCTGAACAGACGTTTGAATCCTGAACCCATGAGGAACGCAGAGCTTGCAGTGCTGACACTGCACAGCCAGGGGGAACCCTGTGCATACATCTCCACACGCTCTGCAGGCTCCCTCAGCCTGCTTGGAGACAGAGGGTAGCAGTACACAGGGCAGCCCTGATTGCATAACCCAGACAGCTCATGGTCAGCCTGTCTCTCCCTGCAGCACAGTGGGGGTTTTGAAAGAGGGAGTAATTTACTCTCTGTTTGGCTGTAACAGTAGAGTCCAGTCTGAGCAACACACACCTCTCTGGGATTGGGGCAGGGGTGAGCACTCTGGGATACTGAAGGAATGTGCTGTGATTTCTTTCAAAAGAGAATGTATACAGACATTTGCTTTCCGAGTAGAAACTCTCCTGGGAGCAGTTTAACCCTGGTTGATCCTGAGTTTTCTCCCCAGTGGCCATTTTTGCTCTGGGAGAAAAATCCTGAACTTCTGTATACTCAGGATTTCTACTGGGAGAGCAGCAGCTCTTCTAGTAAAAACTAAATGTTTGTACATGACTCTAGTTGAAGATATAAATCTAGGAAATGTGAGAATTCCACACGTGAAGTCAGAATCTGGACCTTAATTAAGAAAATGCACTAGATGTATCTGTGTTTCTGTGGCCAGATTAAAAGAAGTACTGAACATCTATAAAACCTATCAAAATCAATGGAAATTAGCACTTTTCAGAGTAAGGCCACTGATGTTTCACTATCTCTAACTTGAGTAACAGAGACCTATAGACCCTTTTATGTGGATTTGTCTGTAGCTCACCAGTGACACCTTTGCTATGCAGGCATGCATGTTGGGCCCAATGGGAGTCTCAGTTTACTTGTTATGATTCTTTCCCGGTCTTTGGACAGAGATTTCTCAGGCTCAAATGGGTTTCAGTGATTGTTTCAAAGGAGTTCTCTTTTACTATACATAACTGCCAGGTTTTGAAAGATGTGCACATTGGGTGGTGTAGATATACATTTGGCTCGGGTGGGTACACAAATATCTCATGTATAAACATGTATTGTATATTTATATGTAGTTGTGATCAGTATGCATAAAAGTTGGTATTTGCATTTGTAATTACTCAGTGAATGTATGCCCTTCAGGTATTACATACATTCTGTAAATTGGACATGCACATTATTTATACTACCCAACCCAAGCACTTATATTTGAAAATCTGATTCCTTTTCTAAATCCCTACTGATTATGGTGATGCTGTTCAGAAAGATGACTTCATATAACAGAGAAAAAGAGAGAGAGAGATAAATGTTTTAATCAAGAGAACAAAGAACATGCACACTAGTCAACTAAAGGGTAGGTATAGGACTTTACTTTTTTTAATTAAAAAGTGAAAAATGAAGTCTCATAGAATTCTTGCTCCTGTTTAAAATGATCTCATGGCATCATTACTTATTAATTAATGCTATTTTTTCCATGCAAGAAGAACTTATTTATTGTATTTATATAACACTGCCTGACAAACAGCATGGCTGCTTATGGCACAGTGATATTGGAATAGCTGAACTATAAATATTTTTTTAATGTTCCCTCTGCTGATGGATAGATTATTCCTCTTGCTGAAGGTAATGGCTCACCCGAGTAGTTTAGCAGAACAATCTGAGTGTCAGTTTCGCAAGTGAAAAACTCCTAAAGGAAAAGGAAGCAATTCATTCACAATGGGGCATGGTGCAGAGAAGGATAACCTGCCTTCAAAGATTTTTGTCTCGAGTATTATAATGTTTAATAAATAGTTTACTTCAAAGGCCTTGGCTGCAAAAAATAAAAAAATAAGCAGCTTTCCTGCTATTCTTGTTCACCGATTCAGTGTTACTATAAGTAGCTCATATCCTGTCCTCTGCTGGTCTCAGGTGGCTAGCTTTTGTTTGTGAGGCTGTCTTCAGCTAAAAGAGCTGTGCTACTAGTTTAAATTATTAGCCAGTTGACAGTATATCTTGAAAACCAATTGAACTTCTTGTGAAGCCTTGGGTTTTTTACTTCTGATAAGGCTGTAAGGCAGATTCTAAAGACAAAGGATCAGACCACCTAAAAATAGAAACATACCAAGAAAAGAGTTTGAAGCCCCCACAGAAATTTCTCTACTATACATTTCCCAGCCACTGAATATTGTGTTCATTACAAATATTCTATTAATTAAAAAGATGCTTGAAGCCCAAAGAAGCTTCTTACATCAGGGCTTCTGGGTGTGTAGGCCCCATTAATTGTTCTTACAATTCTCTGGTTCTGGACAGATGAGCAAAGCAGTAACAGTTCTCATCTTTCTTTCTCTTTGATTTCCAGGCTTTTAAAGTCAATCTCAGGGCGATAGCCAGAGAGCAGTACTTTTCTGTTCCCTTCCCCTTCCATCACCACCTGTTCCCTTCTTTGAAACACAATTTGGAGATTAAAACAAAATGAATAAAAAACACCCAATTTCTAAAACAGGGATCTTTTATGGAACTAGACCTACTGCTGAGATCCTTTCTTCTACTTGTTTCTGCCTTCCTCCTTGGCTGGCAGATCTGGCAAACAGTAATCAAAATTGAGAAGGTGCTCCATCTGTGAGCATAGGAGCCAAAGAAAGGAATTTCTTCCAGAATCCTGCATCCATGCTCTGCTAGAGAAAAAGATTCTGCATATGGATCCTTGGTGAAGGATACTGGTACGCTGAACATAAGCAGTGCCATACTATCTCAGACCAATGGTCCATCTAGCTCAGTAGCCTGTTTCTGATGGTAGCAGTAGTAGATGCTTTAGAGGGACAGCATACAAACAGGGCATACCTAGAGTGATCTATCCCCTGTCATACTCTCCCTGGCATCCGCCATTCATTTATATGATGCCAGTTTACAGTGGCAGAAGGGGAGCTATTTTCTTAAGGACTTCACCAAAAAAGTGAAAAAAGACTTCAGATATTTGCCAGGGGTCCACAGAGCTGGGGAGCTGGACTTGATGATCTCACCAGGTCCCTTCCAGCCCTAAACTTCTGTGAAACTGTGAGTGAATCTGTGAGCCTCAGTATCTCCAATATGTGCTTCAGGTTCAGGCATCTACTCTGGATACCTTTAAGAAATGTTTGGATGCTTATCTTGCTGGGGTGATCTTACTCCATCTGACTTCCTGCCCTTCCAGCAGGGGGCTGGATCTGATGATCTTGTGAGGTCCCTTCCAGCCCTAGGCTAGGGACAGACATTACACTTAACCCAGTTTAAGTGATCAGAAACTGGTTTAAACCTGTAACAGAACAGATGTTCAGTGCACATAAACCAGTTTGAAAATGGCTGAAACCGGTTTGAGATAAACCTTGTTGAAAGTAGTATCAGAATTAACTGATTTGGCTCAAACCGGTTTACGCCATGTCTGTCCAAGACCCTTTCCTGGTTTAAGATAAATCGGAGTCCCCCAGCATCCCAGCACACTCTCTGGCTGGGTAGGGCTGGCCCCTCCACTCTGCTGCCTGGCCGGAGCTCAGCAGTCTCTGCAAGCATCTGCCTGACTTCTGCTCCCTCTCCCCTCCACACACTGTGCTAAGCAGGCATCCCCCCATCCCTCACAAACACCTCAGCATTAGCTAGTAGACCACAGATAGGGGTGACACTGTTATCAGCCCCCCACTCCCGGTTTGCTTGCCTGTCAGTTTGCTGCAGACAGTATACGCAAGCAGGGAGGGAGATTGAAAAGCTCTGTATCAGGAACAGATGCATGAACTGCACCCCCCTCCCATTTGCTTCAGTGCTAGCTGGGGGCTGGCAACACTCCCGCCCCTTGAGCAGCCAGCTGGTAAAAGCCTTGGACTGCAGGCAGGCTTTGGGTTTACACCCCTCCATAATCAGAGCCTCCTGCTGGGACCTGGCCACAGCTGCCTCAGTTCAGCTCTGCAAGGGGAGGGAGGGCTGCTCTAGTGCCCCCCAGCTTCCAGCCTGAGCCACTGCAGGCCTGTGCCTGAATTTCCTCAGTCCAGAGGGATTGTCTGTATGGTTGGAAAGCAGTTCAGCCTAGCCAGGTTAGACTAACCTGCAAAGGTTGAATCAATTCAGGCTCAAGCTTTTTGAATGTCTGTCCCTCACTCTAATGTCTTTGAAGTCTATGAAATCAGGATCATGATGTGTGATGACCTGAAAAGATTCAACCCCCAGAATGGCAATCATATTTGTAGTCAATGGATCCATGGATTCCATGACAATGACTGTACCAGCCATGAGAGCAAATTCAGTGTCTATGCACCACCACTAATTTGAACCCAGGGAAGTGGCTAACTCTTAAAATAAATTTTTTGCAGTTCAGAGCCCTCCAGAAGAGGGAGAAGCTTAAGAATGTGATGATTAACAACATGAACAAGATGGAAGGTAATTGCTGTGTTTTGCCTTAAGGTTGTCCTGGAGGGCTATCGGGATCACACCACTGGTCAGATTCCTGCCAGACTGCCCTGGCTTCCTCCAAATTCCTGGAATATTCAACCCTGAGCGCCTCTTACATCAGGGCTTCTGAGGGTGTCATTGAATATACCCTGCGATGGACTTCTCGAGGGAGGAATTCTTGTGCAGCCTCTCTGCCCACATGATCCAGAGAGTTTAAGCCCCTTTGTGCTGATTTAGTCCTTTACCTGGTGTAAAGGAACTAGAGCAGAGGCAACAAGCCCACCTGGACCACTCATGTCCTGGTCCACAAAGGAATGTAAATTCTCAGAAAAAGAGAAAGAGTTCAGGAAATTGACCAATGCCCTTTTTTTAGTCCAAGATAACATAACAGCAGGACTGCATCTGAGCTTCCTTTGATCTCTAGAAATAAATCTTCCTTGTATCTGAGGATCAGTTGGTACACATTGTTGAATAAACTACTTCTAGAAAAAATCAGAATCTGCTCAATACATTATACTCCAGTGCCTGATGCAGAGAGGGACTCAGCTACCGCAGAGAAAATCTGTGAACGTCCCACTTGCTCATCCATCAAGAGCTTTATAAAACTCTTGGCTTATATGCTCAACCTTTAGTTCTCTTCAGAAGGTTCCTTTGGGAAGAAACTGCTTTGAGCAGTTGTCCTAAAATAGTATACCTTTGTCATTTGGAGGTGGATCATGTTCTTTCCTTGCTAACATCTCCCAAATCCAATGCGTCAGATAAACCTAATTCCAGAATAGAAATAATTACCATAAATAACTCACCACTACGATTCAAAGATTCATGAATCTATCCTTATAGGAACTGAGATGTAAGGAAGTGATGTTATCTCCAGAAGGCAGACAGAAGCACAGATGGATTAAAGGTCAGATCCAGATTATTTTGTAGACACTGAAAGAGGATTAAGCAGACTTTAGGTGCCTAAATTCCAGTGAGCAAACCTGATTGTAACCCTGCTCCAGAAGCCACAAAAGATCTGTAGGCATCTGCATTTATTAGGTGCCTCCATTTTAACCAAAGAAGTTCTGTGGCCACCTGGGCTTCTGGACATACTTAGAAGGCATCCATGCTGAGCAGTGAGGCATCCAGTCTGTGCCTACAGTCTGCAATCCATATGGAAAGTTAGGAGACATCTAAATTCTGCTTAGGTCCTTAAAGGAGCCTTATTTGGTAGGCATATGGAGTGCAGATAACTCACTCACAGCTTGTGTTCAGTACAAATACTGTACCCACAGTCATAGTGACTTGACAGCATACAAGTAGTGCTGGTGATGGTGCTGCATGCCTTCTGCTGCCAGTGTGATTTTAATTTTTTTTATCAAACACTGTAAGTGCACAAATAACCTTGGAAACAGGTACAGGAATCCAGGAATTCCTACCTCCCTCCCTCCCTCCCAGGGGCAGAGTGTCTTCAACACTTGGACCTCCAGCACTCTTCCTTGCTTGTTCTCTCTCTGAGTCCTTGAACCTTGCATTCTTGGCCACCCAGTGGCCCAGCTTCAACAGTGGGGGGTAGAGCATACCCCTGCGTGGCACTCTTCTGGAAAGTGGGAGGTTTGGGCTTGAACTTTCTCAGGTAAAGGAGGGCTGTCCCAGATCTTCAACTTCCTTGGCAGGGGCTCTAACCACTAGGCTACAATATAAATGGTAGATGCTCCCATAACAACATGTCACCTTGCAAAGAGGGGTTAGGGAATTTAGATCTCAAATTTGTGGAGGTCCTTGGTGTCCAGCCAAAGGAAGGTGCTTCATCTCTGCAGAGGTGCAGGTGTTAATAAACCTTGTAATACAAATCATTTCCTGCTGCTTCCTCTAAGTGCCTTTATATGCTTGAGTCGTCTTTTGGAGGGACTCACCTCTCTTAATTCTCTGTATAGAAAATCTCAGTGCCTAACTGAATTGTTTTTTAGATGTGCCCAGGTCTCTCCATGGACTGTATAGGGATGCCTATCCTGCGGCAAAGCTCCTAGTTTTTAGATATTATGACTCCTAAATCTGATCTCGTCCTAAGTGATTTTGGAATAGAACCCAAAGCCTTAATCATAAAACTTCTCTCATCTCCTTGGATTGACTTTATCACTGTTGCTGAATGTAAATCTTAGCTGGCAGGACAGGATATAGAATTGTTTATGGTGTTTCAAGAGTAAGTGGATCCTTGTTACTGATTGTCTTAGCAGAAGGAACATAACCTTTTGTTAAAGTTTTCTTCAAAAGTATGTGAAACTTATGTTTTGACTAAAAGACACAAAAAAACTAGAACTCTTGGTTCCAAAATGATATCTTTTATTAGACCAACTGGGAAATCACAAGAAAATTGTCCTTTTCTGCAAGCTTTCGGGATCAAAGTCCCTTCGTCAGGCTCTGGGAAAAGTATAGCTGGTACAAGATGGTAAAAAGTCCCCATAGGTAGGAAATAAACTTCATTTTTCCACTGTCCCTCTGGGTCCATGAGAGTGTCTTTGAGCTGTGCTGAGTAGCTCGTTTGACTAATACTCTCTTTTAATTCTCTTTTCTCTAATGCTGTGATGGAATGTAAACTTTTTTTTTCTATTGTTAACTTCTCACAGAAAACTTGGAAACTTAGACAGGAAAACATGCCGTCTTAAACACAGCAAAAAAAAGATACCTCTATGAAAGTTTCTTGCTTTTAGATTATACAAGATAAAGTAATTAGTTGGTTAGCTGACTTTGGGAAGTGGCCTTGCATTGAGTACTTGGAGACTGAAGTGATGCAAGTGATACACAAGCTTAGATTGATTTTCTTCATGTGACTTAATTGATTTAGATATGAAATACATTTATGGAAATATAGTTATCCAACTATGCAGTTGTTCAAATGAAATAATCAGATATAAGTGTATCAGGCGTGGTTGGAATGAAAAAAATATCAAATTAAGAAAAGGAAATATTCCTTTGTGGTAGTAGTTGAGTTGCTAGTGTCACCTTAAATTACTCTGTCACCCCATTGGTAAATCCCAGGTTTTGTGGACTCCAGCAGTTATAGTGGCTTTCTGAACTGAACATATGTTAGTATTGATTTCAGTTTGTCATGCAATCAGAATGTAAATTTTGCAAGCTTCTCTTATATTCTGAAATGCTGATAGAATAAGCGGATTTTTAAAGTAGTATGCTAACTGTAATTGTTTTCAGATTTCTAAATTACTTTAAGTACAGTTTTCATGTTATTTCTTGGAACAACGATGACCAACCCAAGTACCAAAAAAAGGAGAGAGAGAGAGAGAAAAGAGAGCTGCCCATAGTGTCACTTGTATTCTGTGCCCTGTGCTTCAAAATGGCTATGGGAGTGCTTGAACTAAAGCTTATTTGATGAGCTTCAGTTCAAGTGCCCCCGCTGTCATTTTGAAGTGCGGGAATGCTGAACAGACATGACGTGGAGGCTGCTGAAGTGAGTTAATTAACACGCTCCAACGTGTGCTAATTTAGCGTGCTAATTGGCATGCATTGGAACAGATGTCCGGCATGTGTATATGTACCCAAAAAGTCTAATAGACCCTGAAATTGTGTAATGGCCGATTTAATTTTTATTGTAGTAATAATTGGCATTTAAGAGCTTAAAACATATGCTGGTAAGGGTATGTGAGCAACTGGTAAATTTGGAAAGGGGTATGTATGCATTAAGAAAAAGTTTGGGAACCTCTTCGTTACGCTAAATGGGTGTGTCTGCACATGTTTTACTGCACAGCAGACTAATCTGCACAGTAAAGCATCACCATCTACACATGCGAGGCAATTAGGGCACAGTAGACTAATTTACTGTTCTGCCGGATAGTCCCATCAGATACAAGTAGTTTCTGGCAGTAAAATACTGTACTTAAATGCATGTGTAGATGGTGAGGTCGGGATTAGTTTTCTTCAGCTCAATTTCAGTCACATTAATTGAAGATGTATAGGCACCTAATATGAATTGCAGCTCTCCGGTATAACTTGGTTTGTACCAAAGGATACTTTTCATAGTAAAGCAGTTCTAAAATCTCTGAGAAGCTGTGCTGTAGAAAGGCATTTCAGCAATATATACTTCTCTAGGTTTTCCATAAAAGAAAACTAGGTTTGCTCAGTGTAAGAGTCGATGAACTTGCCAGGAAGAAGGATCAGTACTTCAATAGCTAGGAAAATGATTGCTGCAGGGAATGTCCAAGATGCAAGGTGACATTACATGTAGCTTCAGAGAACAGCATACTAAACTAGGTAAAGGCTTCTGTGGAAAAACAGTCTGCCCTAAAGACATTGCTGTAGGCTTATTGTAATTTGGGGGAAAATTTTCAAAGCATTAAGGACAGCTAGGTGCCTGAATCCCACTGAACATCAGTGGGAATTAGACACACAGGTCCTGTAGTAACTTGAAAAATCTGCCCTAAGCTTTTCCTTCTTTCTTTCTTTTAATTGTAGCTTTATAAACATCCAAAATGAAATTATTTAGATAACAGATGGAACCTGTCTCTCTTATGCAGTTAATGGCAAAATGATGTCAATAATGCTGGCATGTTTTTCTTTTTTTCTTTTTTTTTTTTGGTGCACATAATTTTAAAAATACTGCTTTTTCAGATCAACTGATTATACTGTTCTTTTGGGTTTTATAAAAAAGAAACCTGGAAATTTTAGTGAATACCATTACAAATTACCATCATTTCTATTGTGAAGAAATTTGTGGTTTGTAGTAGATATTTCCTACACATGCTTATTTTTTTAGAAAATGAGAGTTTAAACTACCGTATTTCATGGTGTATCAGTCAAGTTTTGAAGCCCAATTTTTAACTCTTAAAATTCAACCTCAACTTATACACTGCATTACCATCCCCTACAAACATCGCCGGGCTCAGCGCTTTACTTGAGCGACTGGGCTTAGCTCTCGGCTGGCACAGCTCAGGCAGCACCACTCCCAGAAGATGGGGGCTCTCCAGCTGAGCACAGAGCCTGGCCCTGTCTGCTGCAAGTGGCACTGCCAAGAGCTGAACTCAGCCCCATCCCTTGCGAGCAGTGCTGGGCTTGGCACTTGCCTGGTGTGGCCAGGCTTGGTGCTTGGCAACACCACTTGCAAGGGATGGGGGTGTGCCAGCCAAATGCCGAGCTCGGCACCGCTCGCAGGGGACAGGGACGGGGCCAGGGCCATGCTCAGTGCTCACCTGGTACGGCCCCATCCCTTGCAAGTGGGACTGCCTGGGCTACGCCAGCCGAGCCCAGCCCTGTCTGCTGTGAGCGGTGCTGCCAAGCACTGAGCCTGGCACCACTCATGGGGGCTGGGGCTGGGCTTGGCACTTGGAAGTGCTGCACGCAGCAGACAGGGCCAGACTTGGTGCTTGGCTGGTGCAGCCCATCCCCTGCAAGACTGATATTGCAATATAGGCTTTATCAGAAAGGTTTTGTTTGGATTTGGACCAGTTCTTAATTTTTCAGATGGTGACTATACATTAGATGGTCTTATCTATGCAGTATGAACAGTGTATTAGGATGTGTTATGTAAAATCTAGAAGAAGAGTTAATATATTTTGAGCAAAACTCACATCAGTTGCAATTCACTTGTATACCAGAAAACAAACATCTCTGAGTATTGATTGTGTTCATTTACCACAGTAAAGTGCATTCATTGATAACTACCTGCTGATATTGAATCAGTCTTATGTGAAGCATAGGACATTATTGTCAGGTAAGGTAAATCATATTGATTCCATTTAAAAATGAATAGAGCATAGGAGAAATTAATTTTGTTCTATGAAGTTATTTAATTATGCTCTATTGGCAATTTAAACACTGAAGGTCATGTAATAATTTTATATTATGAGGTAAGGTGCAGCTACAAACATTAGCAAGGTTACCACGTTAACAAGGGCAGTAAACATTTTTTTAAAGAAAAAAGTATAATGGAGAATAGCCCATCTTAATCTAGTGTCCCAATTGTTTCATAAATCCATCACACAAATTCATTGCTGACTTCAACAATCCAGATCCTCATTTATACTTAGTTTTACCTTGTTATGGACAAACTTTGAGGCTTCAGCTATTTCTACTTCTAAAGAAAACTTTAACCTACAAAATAAGCAGAGAAGCAGAAATAGAATAAAAGGCAAAGCTAAGTCTATTGTTTGATTATCTGCCAACCTTTGGCCATGAGTTGTCGCACCAGACTGATTTTATAGCAGCAGTTCTCAACCTGGGTGCTGACAGGTCCTATCAGGGGAGTCACTGCAGAGGCCAAATAAAGCTGCCCCACTTGTAGCTGGCCTATGCTGTAGCCCTTCCTGGATCACACCCCCCATTCTCCTCCCAGAAATACAGATGTGTGGGACAAGTCCCTTTGCCCTGCGTGCCTCTTCTGGGAGACACCGTGCCAAGTAGGACCGGGAAGGGCTGCAGCATGAGCTAGCTCTCTCTTTAGGGTTAGCAGAGAAGTGTAATAGAGGAGGAGTCGGCGCACGTGCAGCAGTCCTTCCTGGCCTGGGTGTGCGTGAGATGCATTGGGCAGTTTTACCTGATGGCAGTGGCACTCAGTTGAGAACCACTGAGGTAAGTTGAGGCAGCACCAACAGTGGTTCTCATCTGGGGGAAACGCCACATACTTACAAAAGTTGTGGAGGGCCCTGACTGAAAAGGTTGCGAACCATTGTCCTGTGGGCACATTTATTACAAATGTAAGCCACATAGACATTTTCATCACAGTTATTACCTGAAGAATACATTGAAATTACTTTCTAGTCCTACAGTAACTGGTGAGGATGTTTGAGAGTGGATAACATTCATTGGACTGAATAGCATTTATTTAAGAGTTTTCAAAGAATTGGCTGTTTGAATCATTGATGTTGACAATTAACAACTATTAATGTTGGGTGAATATCGTATTTACTTGATTCCAAGATGAGGGTTTTCCCCCCCCATTTAACATGGGGAGGGGGAAATCCCCTCATCTTGGAATTGAGTTTGAGGCAGCAAGGGGACAAGCAGCTGATGCAGGTGCTGCTTGTCCCATGCCACCCCTGCAGCCTCAGGCCCCCAACCCCACTTACCCTCATCTGTCCCCCTCCCCCCTGGCAGCTTACCCTTGTTCAGGCACAGGTAGGTTCTGTCCCCATTTCAGTCTGGCATGCTGCACCCAGCCCTAAAGCAGTGGTGCTGGCTTTGCACCATTGCTACAGGGCTGGGCTGGGGCTGTGCTTCATGCCCCAGGCTGGAGCAGGGACGGAGCTGGCTGGTGCTAGAGCAGAGGTAAACAGCTGGGGGTAGGGGGCCCAAGGTTGTGGGGGAGAGGAGGAGAGACAGGTGGGGACAGAAGCTGCAGAGAGAGGCAGAGGCAATGGGGGGCTGGGAGGTGGCAGGGAGTAAGCTGCCTGGCCCCCATACCGCCTCCCTGCCAACCCCTGCCCCCACTGCCTGCTCCCTACCACCTGTCCCCAACTGCCTCCCCTACCACCTGCCCCTTACTATTGCTTTCCCCACTGCAGTGGTGAGGTTGAATTTAACATAGCACATTGGCTAAAAGTAATTGTACATGAGGGAATTATTATCCAGTAGCAGTGTTGCTACTGATTTTCCCTAGAGATTTGTTCTCATCCCACAGCTATTAAATATCTTTATTTTTTTTATCAGTGATCTGAAAGAAAATATAAAATCATTTCTGTTAACATTTGCAGTTGACAACTGCTGAGATGGGAAATAATGAAGATAGGTAAACCCTACAAAGTGATCAGGATCATTAGGTAAGCTTGCGTTAACTGGACTTACGTCCATGGTCATACACCTGAGATCAAATACAGGCCATACTTACAGCATGGTGGATCATGTTTGCACAGGAATGTCACACAAAATGACATGGGGATCTTGGTGAATAACTAACTGAACATAAGCTCTCAGGGAAATTCAGTGATTAACTTCATTCTTTGATGTATAAGTACAGGAAATATATAGTAGAAATAGAAAGGTATTTTCTTCTCAGTATAAGTGATGACAACTAAATAGCATCCAGTTGTCCACCAAAAAAATGCACACAAAATGGAAAGGGCTCAGAAAAAAAATGACAAGAATGATTCATAGGCTGGAAAATCTGCCTGTGGTGAGAAATTGAGCTTCTTTAATTTGTTCAAGAGAGGGTATGCCAGACTGTATGTATGTATGTCCATATATACACCACAGGAGCTATTCTTTTTCCTGCCTCGGTGCAGGGACTTGGACTGGGTCATCTCTTGAAGTACTTTCCAATATTCTGTGCTACTAAAATGATTTCTAATGGTAGTGTTTCAGCAGACAGAATTGTTAAAGATTTAGTGGTTGGAAGCTGTAACTGGACAAATTCAGATCACGATAATAAATAAGTCACAATTTTTTTAAGTGATAGTAATTAATGATAGGGGCAACCTGCCTAGGGATGTGGAGGATTCTTTCTGACCTGAAGACTTGATATCAAGTCTTGATATTTTTCTACAAGATCAATCAGAAAGCTCTCTATCAATCAGAAAGTATAGGTTTGCTGGAATCATTTGGCTACATACTGTGGCCTGCAAGAGACCAGATCATAAAATCTACAAATTAGGCTACTTTCTAAAATTCCAGTCTGTTCCATTATTCTTTAAATTCTACCATACAGCTTGCATGCTAGAGCTTTTGTAAGCCACTGCTGATGGCTCTTTTAAAGCCAATTTTACTTTGTCAACCAAGTTCCAGTTACCTTAAATAGATTTAGGTAAAACATCTTAATTTCTATAATACCTGTCCATTACATTTACTCTGAAATATATAAACAACCAGTTCAATATCATCCTTACATTTTTGAGTGATTTGCATGGTCATTTATCCATAGGCTTGAGACAGATTTGACAAACCTTCTAAAGCAGCAGAATAGTGTAAAATATATATTTTGTTCAATGCTGAATGTGGATTTATTTGAATGTGG
>NW_005842241.1:115693-125111 GCF_000455745.1 Alligator sinensis | reverse complement strand
TAGGGAATATTATGAAAGAAAATAATTAACAATAAATTGCTCTAAAATGTAATACAAATGACTTCCTTCCTGTCATTTCCCCTACCTGTTGGACCATCTCAAACTAGCTGTTGTTAAAAATGTATATCTGTAAGCAGCCTTTTGTTGATGCTTACTGGAAAATTGGAATATTCCAATAATAAAATGTCAATAGTAGTACTAGTAATGTAGTACAGTTATATTGCAATTGTAAGGATTTGTGCAATTTAACAAAATCTGTGTTCACTATAATTCACTAGATTGTTGAAAATATCTGAAATAAAAGAGGAAGTAAATAAGCGTGCGCTAGAACTTCAATATCATTTAGTGCTAAAATCCTTCTCAGGGCAGTGGTTTTCAAGCTATGGTATATGGATCACCAGGTTCTTACAGAACTGTTTCCTAGTGGTTCAATAAAATGTATCTAATAAAACTAAACAAAACAGTAAGCAAGGAAGGTGGGGTTATGAGAAGAACTTTCTGCTCTCTGCTCTGCTCATAGAATAAAATATTAAAGAATCATTGTTTTAGGTAAGGAGAACCAAGTTTTCTGCCACTGTAATTGCTGTACCCACCATTCACTTCAGTAGTTTCAGCTGTTTCCATCAGAGTAGTATTTAGCTTTATAACCCAGTAAAATCATTTTTAGGACCTAAACTATTGAGTAACTGGGAACATAGGAGAGCAAATCTGCAGTAGCAGGGATATTTGGTCCAGTCAGCTGTTTTTGGAAATCTGTGGGAGTGGACTATACAAGTGTACATTTATATAAGATCATTGAAAATATTCACATAGCAATACATCACTGAAATATCATAGCATTATAAAAGTAATAATTAAAAGTATATTTGTGTGGACCAAGAATCATTTACTGAAGAGAGGACAAGGGTCCAAGATGCAGTTTGTCCGTACATAAACACATATATTTGAGTTTAAGCTTCATTACGCATAGAAGAAACTTTCTTTACTTTTCCCCCTTCCTGTTGTGATCATCTGAAACAGTTCCGTGTGATCTTGTGTAAATTACTATGTGAAAAATCAAGAGTTCACAGAAACAGTAGTTATATTCAGATACCTAGTGCTCTTAATTCCTTTATTCACAAAAACAGCCTAACTAAAAAAAAAAAAATACTGACTCACTTCAAACAACAGCTGCAAAACGTTGCCCTGAGGACAGAGGCTAACTCAATTGTGAAATAATGGCCAAAGTTCACACTCTTAATAACTTTCTTTTTTTTTTTTTTTTTTTTTTTTAACCCCTTCACAAAACTCCATAATTTAATGTAAAATGCTTGGCAGAAAGAGTTACAGTTTAGAGGCTGGATCAGCAGGGTAGTAAGAATCGAAAAGCCCCTTGTACATGTATATCTACATTTGAAACTTTTTCTAATTTTTCAAAAATGTAAATAATTAGAAGTCAAGCAATTTCTAATGTAAAGTACATTCAGGCACATTTTACATTACATCTGGAAGTCTAGGGGGTTATAGAGACATGCTCTAACAAGTACATTGAGAGGTACAAGGGGAGATATTCAGAGATGCAAAGAATATTTGGAAGGATAATACCAGGAATCCATCTTTTGGATAAGCTATAAGACCAGGATGCTGCTCTTCTTTTCTTAAAGATCCCATAATGAACTTAGTTCTTAAACCTTGTGTTCTAGTCAGATTTGCATTTGAGTGATTACATCCCATCAGCCTATTTGCTGCTGCTGCTTCCCTCACATGTTCTGTCTAAATGGGGTTGCAGATCCTGGCTCTCCACTGGGTTCGGTCATACGTATCTTCTTCTTCCAACTCCTTCTCTCTCATGTCCCTCTCCACTATATCTCTCCATCTCGTCTTTGGTCGTCCTCTTCCACTGCTCCCTGGTAGTGCCATTCTGGTAGCTTATTTTTCCCATGTATTCTTCTGTATTCCTTTGAGCACGCCTATACCATGCCAGTCTTCTCTCTTGTAGTTTCTTAGATGTCTCCACTACCTTCACCGATCCTCTGATGTAAGTATTCCTCACTTTATCCGTCTTTGTCACTCTACACATCCATCGGAGCATTCTCTTGTGTCGTCATGTTCAGTCTCCTTTCTTGAGTTTTCTTCAGGGGTCATGTCTCCAGTCTGGACAGTAGTGCTGGATGCCCATCGCTGCCCGTAGTATAAACAGTTATGGTAATCTTCATCACATACCCTAAATCCATTGGATAATGTTACTATCTGCATGCAAATGACTTCTTTGACCCTACTCTTTTCTGGCTGCATTTTAGTGGTGGATTAAGACAGCTCTGTCTTGTAGCTGACTGAATGAGTATTCTACAGTTATTAGTCTCTCTCTCTCTTTTTTGCCATATCAAACATTAGCAATCTAGTACTAATTTTGTAAACAATGGTCTTGATTCAGTGCAGCACTTCAGAGTGTGCTTACTTAAAAGCATTGCATGAGTCTTATTGAAGAGTCCTATTGAGAGTGATGCTCTTTCTTTTATTGTGTTTTTAACTTTGTATTTTTCATCTTATATTCTGTTTTTTATTTTCTTTCTCCCCCATTTTGTATATTTTTGTTGTGTATTTTATCTAGCATGTGTTTAACGTAAAATAGTCCCTAAAGTGACTAGCCTGTGGATTAGGCTGCAGAACCATGTGCTCTTTTTTTCTAACTATTTTAGTTGGTCTAATAAAAGATATCAGATCTGCCCAAACAACCTTGTCTCTCTAACTCAGGAATCTTGAAATCTTAACTGTACTGTAGTACAGGTTATCATGGAGCGGTATAGAGGGCTTTCTCTACCCAGAATACGTTATGGTTTGGTGGTTAGGAAGAGGAAGGGAAGAGGAAATGGTTTTAAATGGGGCTGTGCGAAGTTTTGGTAGCAGATTCAGTTCGGAGGAGATGCAGTCCGATTCGGGGACCGCATCTCCAAATCCGAATCAAAGTGGGAGACCAATTAAAAGTTCCAAATCAATTGAAAGCATCCAAATTGATTTGGAAAAGCTTCAGAAAAGATTCGTCTGCTTCGGAGATTCGGCCATAGACTAAACAGGCAGCTGATAAATGTCTTGGGGTTGGGGGAGGAGGGAGGGAAGGGGTGTGGGGGAGGGAGGGATTGGTGCTGGGACAAGTGCTTCTGCTTGCCCAGCTGGGGGTGGGGAGGTGGGGAGGGGGCAGGATGCGGGCACAGCTTGCTCTGGGTGGAAAGGGGCAAGCGGCATCAGGGCACAGCCGCTGCTCCCAGTGCAGCCGTGTCCACATCCCGTGGGCCCTGTGCCAGCTGGCAAGCGGCAGCAGGGTAGAAACCCCACTCCCAGTGCGGATGTGGGCTGCACCTGTGCAATGCAACAGCTGCCAGGTGCAGCTGCTGTGCAGGTGCCAGGCAGAGGGGCGGGATCCCCACTGCCCCACACTGTGTGGTGGGGGCTCTGCCACAAGCCCTCAGAGGCCTTGATCCCCACTGCTGCAACCAGTGAGTGCAGGGCTTTTTTTTTGCTTTTTTTAGGTGCCGGGACTAGGCTGGGCTATGTGGGGGTCGGGGCCAGGCAGGGCAGCCATGGGGGCTTCTCCCATGGCTCCCCCTGCCCAGGGAGAGACAGGCACAGCTGGAGGAGCTGCGGGAGAACCTGCAGCCACCCGGCTGTGCCTCCTTCTCCCTGGCCGATCTGAATCACCAAATGTCTCTGAATCAGTGCTGAAACTTCCAAAGCTGATTCAGCCAAATCAATTCGGGACGGTGATCTGAATCTCTGAATTGAATCACTGTCCTCCAAATTGGCCGAATCTGAATTGAATACTTCCCTATTTGCACAGGCCTAGTTTTAAACCCCCTTAGACAAAGGAGGGAATTGAACATAAGAATCACATTTCCTCTTACCACTAAGCCACTGTATTAAAAGTGAGTGCCAGTTTTACCAATTGGATCAGTCTGCTTAGAGGGCATGGGTGCTCCTTTGCCTCATTTCTAGATCCTGACTGGACTTAGCCAGGAGATTGGGTGCTGAGCTGCTCATTCCAAACATTGGAGAAGCAGAACTCTAGACACCTAGTAACAAGGGCAGATCCAGCATGGGTGCAGCGATGCAGTTGCACCTCCCTTTAATTCCTGATCTACCCAAAGTTCAAGACCAATTGCCTGGCAGGGGCAGCAGCATTTCGATTCAGGCAGCAGGGAGGGAGTCAATTGACTTCGTGGCTTATATCTACGCGATTCCTTCTCAGCTCTTCATACCACAGGTGTTTAAGGCCATCTCTCCCTTCTAAAGATCTTGATATTCCACTAATCAAGATATCCTTTCTTCTGCAATTCTGCTGTCTGTTAGCTGCTCCTGGCAATCTATCTTCAATTTCACCACTCTGAAGACTGTTTTTAACTCTAGCTGGAAACATTAACTCAGGTGTGGAAATGTTAATTCAGGTGAAAATTTACTCAGATGTGTAAATAACTTTTCAGTGAAGCACTAGATACACTGTCAAGGTGTTCAAGAAGGCTAGATTTTGTTTTATGAATCTGAAAAGTAATATTCATTTTATTCTAATGACTACAGGACTGATGAAACAACATATTTGATTACTTTTGCCTAGTTTGTTGTGGTTTTTTTAATACACAATACATTATATGGCAAATGAATGCACATTCCAATTAAGTTGTGTTTATTTTTGCTTTGGTGTTAAACTGAATAATATAGCTCTAGGCCCCTAGCATATTAGTAATGTCTCTAGCTTCTTTTTAATTGGAGAAAATGTGTTCTGTTATATTTGATGATGTATCACACCATCTGTACCCCTCTTTTCAAAATCCTAGATCTGCCCATGCCTAGTAAGCTTTAAAGTTGAACAGGAAGGCCCTTCCACTGGTTAAGTGCCAGTATGGGAATATTTTTTGAGTTTTTTATTGCAGTTTTGGATTCAGGCACCTCAGTTCTACCTATGGCCGTTGTTGTATCTAGCCCCAAACACATTAGCAGAAGTTCTGGTGTTTTATGCTTGAATTACAAACAGCATTGAGTAGAGGAAGCTGTGGCAAGCAGAAGTGCTGCTAGTAATCCTAGATGCAACAGCATGCCATTCTGTGCTAGGAGAATTAGAGTATGCAACAATGGGTGCTTCTACATGTGCAATTCATGTGAATTAATAAACTCTGGTGCAGTTCATGCCAGAGTTTATTGCTCCCAGGTGCACCATTTGCACATGCACCTGGAACTGCAGCACGTTGAGCCAGGGTGGAGCAGCCCCACCTTGACAGGGGGCCCTGGGAGTCGGCCTTCCAGTCCAGGGCTGCTCTGACCTGATTCAACATGCTGTGGAGGGGCTGGCTGGGGCATAAGAGTGCATCATTTTGCGGGCTAGCCAGCAGGCAGCCCCCACACTGAAGTACCTTCATATCCCAGCCAGCCCTGTCAGTGTCTATACACATATGTTGTAGCGCACTAAGTAACACCATTGTAGGATATAGTACTTATGTTCACAAGTATTATCCTACAGTGGCATTTATTAATTTACTGCAACTTAATAGGGCCTCACGTATAGACACTGAGGCTACTGCAGATTAGGCAACTCCGCAGTAAACGTCTTGTGTAGATGCGCCCAGTGAGTGCAGATTGTTCATACGGGTCTCCGTTCCAGAGCCTGAGATGCTCATAAGAAATGTAACACTTGGATATGGTCAAGACCTAGTAGCTGTAGATATTGTTGAGGCTATCAGTATTTCTTAGCACACACGGGGTTTAAGATGAACCATTCATACAAGAACACTAATTTTATATTAATCTGTCAAAAAATTAATGGCATAGTTTTATGCAGGAATATAATAGCTCATCTGGCCCCAAGTCTGTTCTGTTAACTTTGTGGCACCTGGTACAAAGTTATTTAAATGAATTTCCTTGATTGAAGAGTGAAATAGTGAACTAGGGCTTTTTTGTCTTGTATTAATTTAGTAGTTTTCACTTGATCAGCTGCAATGTCATGATAGCTGCTGGGAAAAAAGTAATTGTAAGGGGCTAATCTATAAAATAATATTTTCCAGTCTGTTTTGTCTTGTTAATACTTCATATGGCATCTTACTGCTGCTGGAGAAAGAGCATGAAGTATTTGGAGCATCTTGAGTGAATTCTTGACCCTTTGGAAGTCACTGGCACTTTTGCCATTGACTGAGATGGAACCAGGATTTCAATCCTTTTCTTGAACATGAGTAATACTACTGGGGATCCTAAATCCAGTGCCCGTCTGTGTAAGTGTTAAGGGTGGGAAGGTGGTTTAGCCAGGAAATGGCGTGTGAGTAGGTAGTCATCACAGAGCTTATGAAGTGCTGCACTGTCTTGGCTAGTTTTAGTTCACATAGGATTGACCTGTCCTTCCACTCTGTTTCACATTGTGAATGGCTGCACTCTCTGCAAACACACCCCTTTGCAAAAACCCTACAACTCAGCTGTACCTGCCAAACTCTAAAACTACCTTTGTTTTCTCCCTAAACCCCAGAATTCAGTCCAGTTTCACCAACAGGTTCACTGACTGATCTAAATCTTGGTTTTGTGATGGTGCCCTGGTTTCTGGTTGTAACAAAATTTCACACCTACTTGTTTTACTTATTATTTGTCTTACTGTGGCATTTAGGAACTCCAGTCATGGGTCCCATTGTGCTAGACACTGCATAAAAGCATAAGATTTAGCATTTTACCATACAGTTGTTTTCAGTTGTATTTTTTTAACGTTGATGTACCAGTTGCCACTGTGGTGAACTGATGTCACGTCACCCAGGTTAACGGATAGGGTACATTTACAGTCAGGATTTTACTAGGCATTTCTAAATTCTCTTACTCTCTATTTGAGACCAAATCACTTAGAAAATATATTTTGCTATTACTTATAAAGTTTGACTTAGATTGAGGTTCCAAACATGGAAGGCCAGTATACATTAATGATCCAAATCACCAAACCCCATATAGGTTAGAAACAACCATGGGTAAACCCATATTCTTTGCTGCCAAGTATGTCATAAATAACTCAGCCCTCTCCCTCTGCATCTCTCTCTAGCTTGCTATTTTATGATTATACTTTCCAATATACCTTAATGCCAAAAATGTCATCCTAGACACTAAATTAAGGTGTCTGCAAGTGGCAAAATGAATCAGACAATCACTTATCAACCAGTTCAACAGTCAGAAAATTTTTTAAATGGTTAAACTTTTCAAATTAGTTTAAACTTTTTAAATCATGTAGTGTACTCTATTCTTCCCTCTATATCAAATAAAGTTAATAAAAATGATGCAATATTTATCCCTCTATAATTGCTCCACCTTGTTACATGCCTGATCAGTAAAGAAAAATATTATGAGTCATCAGACATCTCCATTATCCTCAGGGAGTAGGATTCAGACCATTATTTTTGTAATTTTAAGATAAATTATGTGGAAGAGAGGGGAGTTTGACAAAAATTGGAAAAACTGTATGTGTTAATCAAGCCTGCCTATTTGTTGACAATGAGCCTAATCTCATGTGAATCAACAGACATATTGTCATTAACATCCATGGGAACCGGGATTGGGTCCATTGTGCGTGCTTTTTAAACAACATTTGCCTTTCTGTAAGGTGATACAACTCCACAGATTTTTCAAGTGAGGGGTATGTCATAACCCAAATGATATAGTGCTTTTTGAAGAAGTACATTCTTACTGATTTACTAAATAGGTTATAAATTTGTAATTAAATACAGCAGCTCAAGCTGAAAAATAGGAAGTAACCTGCTCCCTTAACAGGTGTTGGCATTGTTATATAATTGAGAACAAGGCTTTTGAAGTTCTATATATTATTTTTCCTTTTTCTTCAAGTTACTTGTCACAGTCATAATTTGCCACCCTGGCCTCTGGTCAGACTAAAATGCACATGTTCCCTTTGTGAGCCTTTAACAGTTAATTGTCAATGGAATTGCTTTTTATGGCTGTGAAAGTGCCACTTATTCTAACAAATTACCTTAGCAGCTTACACATTTACTTGTTAGATAACTTGCAGTCACCTCTGGGCTGCGTGCAGTTCGCTGCCACCTTCATTATTTAGTCACCTGCATAAGTCTTCTCTTACAGACAGAGTTGAAGAGTAGTCACTACAATGAAACCAAACTTTCTCCCTTTGAAAGGTGTTAAAGACCAACTCTAACTGGTATCATTGCCGTTAGCTGCAGCTACTTTCTAATTGCATAAATAGGGGAGGGAGACAGTCTGGCTACCTGGGTGGTATTGTATTTTTATCTTCAATATACTGTTCCTTTCTTGGCATTATATTGATGATATATTTCCAATCTTGGAGAAAACAGAACTAATATTAAGATTAAATGCTGCTAAGAGAAGGTTCGCACTACATCTTCATATTTTTGTTTTGTCTTCCATCACTGCTGCTTCTTCCTGCTAAGTGTGCCCTTGGTGGCAGACATCTGTTGTTTGTTCTGCACTGCATACAGTCATGGTGCTGGTGTGAACTGGAGAACTGCAGCTGGTTGAAGAAAAATGTGAAATTTTCTTATTAAACAAAAACACTTTGGTGAAAGTGTTCTCATTTTTCACCCAGCTGTACTGATAACCCATCCCAACCTACAAGATGAGAAAGGATGAGAAATAAATGACTTTGTCACTTAAATGTCACTAATATGAAATAAACAAGGCTTGTTATTCCACATTTAAAATACTTGTAAAAAATCAAATTAAACCTTTTTTATAGATTAATTAGGCTGGCAGAGACCTCAGAGGTCATGTAGTCCGATCCCCAACATGTAACACTATAGTGCATGATGAGGTTAGGTTGAAGTGCTCTTCCTGCTTGCAGCAGAATTAGCCTATACTTTGTCCTGCCCCAGAGTGCACCTCTGGATTTTTAGACACTAGGGCACATCTTGATCCTGTGAATACGTGTGTGCGTGCTTAACTTTACATGTATGCACTCCCACTTGCTACAGGAGGTATTTTCACCCAAGTAAAGTTAAGAACACCATAACTGTCTGCAAGGTTGGGGGCTGGTGCAGAAAACACAGTTAATTGTATTTGCCCTGAAGGGGTCTTTTAACTCCCTTTTCAAACCGATCTTATAAGAGAGCCATCCTCTTTCCCAAAAGAAATTTATGGTGAATTGAGAGCAAAAAAAAAAAGCTGCTAATAAAGTAAATGAACTACTTATATGGGACAGAATTTGGTATGTCAGGAATTCCATTTCTAATCACACAACAGCTCACTTGAGCATTTTCCATGAGATAGTTATCATTGGATTTTTAGTTAAATAACAGATAGAAAAGTAAATGTTCTCAGTACAAGTCTGCCCATAAATGTAGGCATAAGAGTGATGAAAGTGATGCATTATGTCACTGTAACATATTGACATTATCAATTATATGTTATTAAACAGCTTAGCTAACAGAATGATTTACCTTGTGTT
>NW_005842241.1:98193-110693 GCF_000455745.1 Alligator sinensis | reverse complement strand
TACAAAAGAATGCTATGTGGGTATTTAATCAGTCCAGTCAACAGTATAAATACATCAAAGATAATCTTAAAGAAGGAACCTTCTTTCTACTGCTTTGTCTTTTTATATTCCAAAAGGTCATTTGTGAGCCAACTGTGCCGAAAAACCCTTTCCTAAAAAGTTTACTGTTGTTATTTTTTACTTTTTGATTACAATAACTCGCTTATCCCCCCCAAAAGACTAAAGAACAATAAACAAATACAAAAGGGAAAAGAACAGCTCATCAATAACAAAGACCTACATTTGAAAGCTTTCAGTTTACTGACTCTTACATCTCATTCCAAGCAAAGCAGGAGTCCTGCAGAGAAAGGAATCTAAAAGATATGAAATTTATAAAGATAGTAAAAACAGAGAGTTTGGTAGGGATATCATAACTTGATATGGAGACCTGAACTTTAAAAGACAACACACTGGCAATACTTTTTTCCCCAGCTGCAAGTTGCGCTATAAATGAGGAATTAGTTTAAGTACTTGAACCTCACTGTGTCGGAAACTGGATAATTCAATTTCTTCCTAGAAATCCAATTGTATTATTCTGGATTTGAAGTTTAAATTTAGAGGTTGGGCAGCATAGAAAGGTAGGCCCATACATAGCTTAGGAAACTAAATAGAAGGTAGGCATAACCTTTTAAAACCTTATCCAAGTAATTTCTTGTACCATACGGTAGTACCAGTCCAGAAAGCTAACTTTATTTTTGTTTTCTTCCAAGAGCTAGAATTTTTTTTATTATTTTCAAACTATGAGTACAAAGACAACACTAACCATGGATACTGAAACTGTGCAATTTGGTGTAATTATATTCCCCCCCATAGATTTAATGAAGGACTTTTAAGTACAATTTATCTTTGATAAATAGTCCCTCTGCACAGAATGTTTATTAGATTGACAGCAGAATGCACTCTGCAAGCTTTTTTTCCTTGCCACTTATGACTCAGACGAATTTTAATAGGAGCAAAAAGCTTTTATTTGCACAGTAATTTCACTTAAGGATCATATCCTTCAGAAACTGGCAGACACTTGTATGTCTTGATTGCAAAACATACACTCAAGAGTAAAGAAACATGCATAAGATGTTATTATTTGACCTGTCACATTGTCGCAATTCTACTTGCAGCTTATGTTCTCAAATCTGCTCTAGGCACAATCCCCCCCTTCCTTTACGCACACACGCAGGCGTGCATACGCACACTCACATACACAATTATTAAAAAAAAAAAAAAAGAGATGGCAAGAAGCATACTGCATGAAATGTAGTCATTTGGGCCGAGAGGTAAATGGCTAACCTTACTTTGTTTTTGAAAATGTGAGCTCACCATGCTAATAATGACTGTAGGAGGCTTTGAGTTAATGCAGCTTTTTGCATATAAAATGGTACTGGCTCATGTATGCTGCTGCATCAGTTATACCCAAGAAAAAATATTTTGGTTCGAGTCCTGAAAGTCCTTGGGTGGTACCTATAATTTCACTGGCTACTATTTTATTACATTTAGCGATCTTACTTTGCTCAAGTAAATTGTACTCATCTTTCATAAATTTTACATAGTTCAGAGCCAAATGGTTACACTGTTCACTGCACGTTTCAAGTATCCAGGCAATATTCATGTAGGTTGATAACCCACTGTTGCATTGTTTGGTTTTATCTGAAGAAATCTGCTTTTTAAAGCTTGCACTGTCGTACTTCATTACCTTTCAGTTGTATTTTCTAAATATCCTGCCTTACCCTTGGCAAAAGCAAAAGTTGGACTTCCGTTACCCACACTGCAAGGAAATCTCTGTTGTTTTTCATGAAAATGAAAAGTAAGGAGATTCCCTCTAATAAATAAGGATAAAAAAGGATTAATTATTTCAATAGAAAACATACTGTTGAAAGTAAGCTGTTTTGTCTGTAGTTCATCAAAATGCAGATTTGAATTTTAAAAGCAGTTTACTCTAAAACACTTATTATTGAAAGCTTTGTTTAAATAATTGATGAAGTGCAATTCTGTTCTTCAACTCTAAATTTATGTGAGAGATTAAGTAGTTTCACACAGAGACCTGCTGCCATCTACTGGATTTCCATCTATAGTTTCATATGCACTGAGACAGAAAAACTCTAATAATGTCAATGAATGATCTGTCAAAGTGTACAAACTTTTTTTAAAGAATTAAAGTAGAGGGGGAAAATAGATGTACCAGTACAGATGTTTACAAAAAGTTCATGTAAAAGGATGTTATGAGGTAGTTCAGGCTCCACGTTTTTCATGGGAAGAAGGGAGGAGTTGAAGATATTTTTTAAAAACATAATAGATATAACTTTTTTTCTGGTTTTTTATGACAAAAATAGTTAAACATATTTCATTTTATTTAGACATTTCCCTGAACTATCTGCAGCCTAAACATTGCAGCATTCTACATGTAAATGGGAACATAGAAGAAAAATGGCTTGATTGGTTTTCAGTGCAAAAGCTGAATGATGTGGAAAATGCAAATCCTGAATAAATAATAGTAAAATTAAGTTTAAAATTGCTTCATTATTAATAATCTGAAGAGGTTTTGGTGATATGGGGCCAATTCTGATTCCATTTAGTTATAATGATGTGTATGTGGAATGTAAGTACTCCAGGATCACTTGGAATAGTATTTGGTAGGCTACAGGGATATAAAACAAACTCAAAAACCTTTATTCTTGAACCTGAAATTTGAACTTGATTTTTAATTTGATACTGTCTTTTTAGTTACTTGGTCTTGCAACTTTAGATTTACTTGTATATTTCTTTTCTTTTTTTATATCCAGGTAATGGAATTTTTGACAGCCATTCTAAACTTAGTATATTTTAGACAATTCTGTGTAGTAGCATGGCATACAATACAAAAACATGTCTGTAGTTGTCAAAAATAATGCATGATTTTTTAAAAATAAATAATATCAAAGTGTTCATCAGAGTTGCAGAGTTAAGTGGTCTAAAACATTTCTCCTACTGTTCTTTCCTTAAGTACAAGTTAAGAATACTGACCCAGCTTGCTGCAGAGTTGAGTAAGTACATGCCAGAGAAAGCAGAGGAGGACACGACTAGCATTTTGAGATCACCGATGCCTGGAGCAGTGGTGGCTGTTTCTGTCAAGCCCGGTGACATGGTAAGAAATGCAGTCTGTCTATATATAGTTTTTATGATGTGTTCCACATGCAATTTTTCTCTTTTGTATAAAAGAAAGTGAGTCAGTCTTCTTTACCCCACTTTCTTTTGAACATTGCCTCCAGAATAGAGTATCATTACGTTGTCATTATTATATTGTTTGTGTCTGTTTTCTCTATTGAAGCTCTGTTCTTGGAAAATACATTTCAAATTACGTTGGGGTTGGGGGGAACTTCACGCTTGCATAAGAGCCAAAACTCATCTCAAGAGTGTGTTGTTCTGTGGTAAGTTCCCTGCAAGAAGAAGCTTTTGGTTGTAGCAGAAATGTTGCTTGATATTCTGCCATGAAGCAGATAAGAAGTTCATAAACACAACCTTAATACTGAGAGGAAATAAGGTAGATGTGAATGGCTACAGAAAGATTATTTGCTTAAAAATAAAAAAGCTGAGTTGTCATTTAGTTTCATAGCAAGATTATATGATTTAAACATTTCTTGAGGGCAGTGGTATAACCAAGGCTGGGTGACTGGAAGAGCTGCCCTGGCCACTGACCTAGGGGCCAAGGAGAAGTGGGGCGGGGAGGGGAACTGGTGCTGCCACAGCCACACGGGTTCCTTACAGATGCAAAAAAACCCCTGTGCTTTACTTCCAGCTCAGCGCACCTCCGTACCAAGCGCAGTGCGTGCCCAGAAGAGGCATTGCAGTAGTTTGACCTGGCTCACCCAACATCTGTATAGATTGGGCACTTCAGGGGGGCTTTTTGGTGCTTTTTGGTGCTTTTATTTAATAACCGATTGAATGAGCTATTAAATAAAAGCTATTAAGGGTGCTGGGTGAAACTAATATGCTTCCTCTTCCAGTAAAGTGCTGTTTTGGGGTTTTTTCAAGTTTATCTGTGGCCACAATCACGCTGATGGCCAGAGATGACCATAACAGTGTGGGGGGCCTGGGGCAAATCAGCCTGTGCAGGGCCTGGACACAGCAGCGGGGGGTTGGGGGAGCAAGTGGCTGGACATGAAGCCGGCCCAGCTTTGCAGGGACCCCCCAAAGCATGGGGCCTGAGGCAGCATCCCCTCTGTCCCCCTGGATGGCCTTGCTGATGGCATAGGCACCAGAAGTTGCCACAGCTTCTGTGTGTGGCAGCTGCCCCAAGCACTCAGCCCCCTCATTGTGCTGCTGCTGGAAGGGAAATTCCATGTTGTGCAAAAACAAGTTCTTGGGGCTTCCCTTACCCTATTATGGCAAAGAATAAAATCTAAGTGGGAGAGAAGGAAGGGCAGGACCACATTACTATTATCCTTGTTACATCACAGCACTAAAACTGAAAAAGTGTTGCATTGAAGTGGCTTTCATCATTACTCAGTGGGCATGTCTACAGGTACACCATTACTACACTGTAACTTATGTTATTGTGCAGTAACTGAAAATTACTGTGCAGTATAGTCATGCGTCTACATGTGCGTGCCAGTACTGTGCAGTAACCATGGTGACTTACACCAACTCGGGAGTAAATTTGCTACCTGTATCATGCAGATTTGCTCCCGAGTTGGCATAAATTGCCATAGTTACTGTCCTTGCACGATGCAGGTAGCAAATTTACTCCTGAGTAGTTACTGCACAGTAAAGCATGTGTAGACGCCTTGTTGTGCAGGAGCCCTGTTTGTGTGGACTGACTTGAGAGTAACTTTACTCCCAAATCAGTGCATACACAGTATTAGTGTGCTGTAACACCTACATGTGTAAACGCTGGTCTAAAAACTGCTTACTGTGAACTAAGTTACTGCACATTAAATGCATGTGTAGACATGCTGAGTGTGGTGTGAACTCTGAGTATAGCACCAGCTATTACTACTTTTAAGGGCAAAATGCCTGAATCTGATTGTACCTACACTGTGGAAGGTACCTACACACTGGAATTGCACTGACATAGGAAACTTTAGAATGATGCCTGCATTGCTTAATTCTCAAATACTGTTATTTTAAGACATTGCTGAAATAGTAAGTCGTAGTATCTGAATTTATACTCCAGCATTTAAGCCTATACTTTAGAGAGGGGCAGAGAAAAAATTGAATAAAAAAGTTAGCATTTCTCCTCCAAATAGAAGTGTGTTCTAAAGGCAATGGGCTGTGCCAGTGAAACTCTGTAGAGTGGTTGGTCTGTTTACACATTTCCACAATACTTCCTCTGTTTCAGGAAGCTTACTCTGTTCATGGAAGTAAAAGCTACAGATCTAGGGATGTAAATACCTGGGACCTTGTCCCCACATGTTTATGTTCAAAATTAGTTATACAGGGAAACCAACCTAATTCTGGTTTAGTAACACTACAAGAAAAACTCTGCTGTGTCATGCAGCAAAGGAATGAATATTTTCTGGCTAGTAAATGCTGCTTTTGGCAAAAATAGCATTTGAGCCATTTTATTTATGTTCGCACTTTAAAACATTGCTGTAATTGCTTAAAATTGAGCCCCGCTCAGCCTGAACTCCCTAATGCTAGCGTAAGCCCCAAGTGGTAGTAACGTTATGCCTGGGAGGAGCCCCATTGCTTCACATGCTTGTGTAAGGTTAATCATGACTGGGGTGTCTGTGGGACCGGGACCTGGAATGCTGAGATACTCGTTTGTGAGCTATCCGAAAAGTTATTAATGTCATGTTTGCTCACAGAAGGACAAAATTTAATGAACAGGTAACAAAACAGCTAGTCCAAAGATCACATGAATCTGGTTAGAAAAACTGCCTTACAACATTTTCATCTCATCATAGGGAGCATGAAACATACTGCTTCTCCACAGGCAAGTAAGAGTTGCAAAGTGAATGAGGGACTGAGAAAACATTTACTTTTTTGGAGAAAAACAATATTTTCAAGGCAAGGACTCTGGGTCATTTTTTTCCCTAACCTTTACACTTTTGATTGATTGTGTTAATGGAAGGGTTAAAAAAAATCAATTCTGCTAAATGTTTTTAAATATTTTTTTACACTTGATTTGAATATGTTGTGGTCTTGAAGGAATAAAAACATTAGGGCGTGTGGCCAGGGCCAGGGGATTAAAAATAAATAAGTAAATTTCCAGGTATGAATCCACAAGTGGTATAGTGCAGTAGAGTATGAAGTGATGGGGGAAGGGAATTTTTTTCTTCTCCTCTCCTGCAGCTTTTTGCTGGAGGTAGTGAATGGCAAAATGTTTGAACAGCATAATCTATATTATGCTGACCGGAGCTTGTCGGTGCTTGTTGTATGGCTTTTAATTACAAAAAATACATTTGTGTTATTGAAAAGGGTTTACCTTAATTTCTTCCTATGTGGAACTAGTTTAAGAAACTTTTTAAAAAAAGGGAACGAAGAGTAGGTAGCATCAGCTGTGTAGTATGATTCAGATTGCATATCTTGGCTGTCCATCAGAATTCAGTTTGCTCACTATAGCTATCCAGGGGAGGATGGACAAAGACCTGCAGCTCTCTGATGGATAGAGACCCTTTTGTCCCATTGCTTGAGTATAATCTTATTTCTTTAGTCAGCTTGAAAAACAAGGCATTTAAGTATTTTTTTACATTGCCAACTGTAGTTACCAGTTAAAACTGTAATGGTGTGCGGAAACAAGGCACACACCTTCAGGTATTATGCTCTTATGAATACACTGCATTGGGATTAACTTTTTCAATATATATTTTTTTTTCTATCTGTGAATGATGCTAAATACTGTTGGAAGCTAACATAATAAATTCTCTATAGTAATACTCTGCTCACAGAGAGATCTTTTCAGAGACTAATAGTGTTGAGAACTAGACCACATTAGCTGTACTTCAGAGGTAACTTTGCAATAAGAAACTTCTCGTGAGGGGGCACATCATCTTTGTTTGAGTGGCTGCATTAACAAATTGTGTCTGTTGTCAGCCATTTAGTTATGGGCCATCGTGCTTGGCCAGGTAAAGCATATGGTGTTTGTTAGTGCCTCTCTGTGTGTTCTTAGCCAAATGAGAAGCTAACTACAGTCTCTGCATTCATTTTCCTCACACTTTGTCGTTGTTTTTCGATCAAGTGTAATGTGCTCTCTTGGCTGCTGTTTATTGAAAAGCTCTGAGCTGCTGAAGCCTGATAGAAGGCTGTGTGAGGGTGCTCCGGCGAGTTGGATAAGCAGTTTGCAATTCACTTCTGCCAGAAAAGTAGTGGACATGCAAGAAATTAATTTTCTGCTGGCTACATGTCAGGCCTCAGCTTTTCAACACCACAATAGGGAAGTCTCGCTAAGAGGAGCAGAGCTTCTACCACCACTGTTGTTCTTCGTTTTATAGTTGCATTGCACTTTCCTTACCGTTTTTGCCACGTTATTGGAGGGAAGTCACTTAATTATTGCTGGGAAGGGTTGGCACTCTGAACAACACTCATTTCATCAAAGTAATATGAACAACACAATTAGCCTGCGTTTGAATACTGTCTGAATGCAAAAGAGTACACCTGATTTGGAAAAAAAGACTAAATTTAGCTGCAACTTTCAAATCGTATATCCTATAATATTACTGTCTGTTTGTAGTAAACCATGTGTATTGCAATGTTCTTTAAAGGCAGTTGTTGTAGAGAGGTATATATTATGATGAAACTATTGTTAAGAGGTCCTTGGAGTAGTCCAGATTCAGCACAGAATCAATGTTAAGGGAAAGGGAAGTGAAGCACAAAGTGAAAATCAGTATCATGGGACAGATCCTGCACCCTCACGCTGCTTCAGAGGCAGCACAGATGAATCCAAGCACTGATTGCATGCAATGCCATCTTAATAAACCACAGTCAAAATGCTGCTGTCACGATTTTATCATGTATCAACCACTAAAAATACCCCCCCAAATTTGAAAAGTCATTTTGACTGCGCAATCATTCTGCATTAATCATGGAGAACAACATAAATGCAGGTCCTATTCACCATTTGTGTCTCCTATCCCATTTGACCTTTCTGTGTATAGAATATTATTGACTGAAACCCACAGTATATGGGAGACAAAAGATACTAATGGTTCCATAGGCAGGGCTTAAGTTGTCAGCTTATGGTTAAAGACATCTGCCAGGGTGTTCCCTAAATGGGCTCTTCGTAACTATTCTGAGATGTTCATGGCAAAAGCATAGATTGTCAAGTTCTCTATGGACCCACAAAATTAGTAATATTTTTACTACTTCAGTTTTGCATGTGTCTGATATGCAAATTAATAAGTAAATACTTTTTTCAAATACATTCAGAAAAATCATAATTAGAGAATGTTATCAAAGATCAAACTGTTTTTTTTTTTAAATAGCACGTTCACTTCACGATTATGCTATGACTTTCAGAGGGAAGCCATAGTTTATAAATGCTAAATCTTTCTCTAGTCTAGGAGAGGCCTGTCCCTTGAGATTGTATAACGCAGGCTTTTCCTCTCAGAATATTAATATATGATGGGATTCAACAAACTGATGGTTTGGTTAATTTCAGAATTAAGATAAAATCCTGTGATTGTTTAAAACAGTTGAAGTGAGAGGCATTGGGTAAGTTATTTTTTGCAGACTCCTTAATGCTGTTTGGCTAGAAATAGATGGAGAATTTTTCATTTTCTATTGAATTAAAATCTTTTTCTAGTTAAATTGTTGTAGGCATATCTTTTCAAATTCTGCCCCCTTCCACTTTTTTTTATTGTAACCGTGTAACTTTCAAAAGCACAGAAGAGGTTCTGATTGGATTGTCAACATGTCTAGTCAGCTGGAACTTGAAAATAGTCACAAGTGAAAAACAAAACCTGCCCAATTCTGAGCCCTCCACACAGTTTGTAAAATAAGAGATTTTTTTAATGTTACCTGTTGCTTTTCACCAGTTTACTTGTAGTTTCAAACCCCATTTGCCAGTCTGCCCCCAAAATCTAATAAGGGAGGTGTTTCTCTTTGTTATTTTCTGTCCATAATAATTATTAGACCAGCTGGGATATATGAAGCGTGGAGAAAATAATCACAAGGGAAAGAAGAAGAAACAGGATTAGTTAGTTAAATTCTGACTTTGCAAATATATTTGATATAGAGATTAATGAGGTGATTTAATAGATAAAAATACTCCCCAAACCACACACATTATCTGCTGCAAGTAGAATGAACAAACAAAGGTTTTCCCTTATTTAAAAGTGGTGTTTTTCCTTGTTCTTTTTGGATTTTCTATAGTTATTCTCTGATGGGTTTGTGTGCTTTATTTTTCTGTAAGATAGAGGTGGCAAACTTGTTTGAACATGAAGGGGAATCTCATTTATCCTTTATGATTCAGCATATAACAATATAGTTTCTTCGAGTTTTATCAGTAAACAGAAGATAAAATTAGTTTCATAATCTCAGAAAACAAAATACCCCAATAACAAAAGCACTCAGATATTTCCACCATTCTCACTCCACAAGTCTGAAAGCAATATTTATGTTCACTGGCTTTATATAGTAATACAGATTAAGTATGTAACCTTTTGAACTACCTTTGTGTTCTGGTTACATTTATGTTATAGTATAACACTATATTCTTCTGTAGGGATAACTTTGTGATTTAATAGATTTTATTTATATTTCTCTGTGTAAATACATAGATGTAGATTTGTGTCAGAGCGGGGTTTAAGAAAGGGGAAGTTTGATTGTAACAGTAAGAAACAAATTGTAATTAATAATAGAATTTCTTACTAGTGAGAAATGGATGATGTCATTTAGAAATGTGGATTTATTGTTATTTTGTTTCTAAATGACGCACAGCTTTCTGCAGATTCACAAGGGTTTTCAATGATCACTGATAAATCAAAATATTCCTAAAACAGAACCTGTCCTTTGGCTTAATCTCTTAAATCCATGTGTGTGTGTAACCTAATTCCTGCCAGAAAACTTCTGTGCTGCACATCAGCTTCCTCAAAGGTTTGCTCTTGATCATTTCAGAAATTCCCCACTAGTGGTCTGGATAAGTGGGGGTGCAGAGACCAGTGCTATGGTTAGTAGAGGGACATCAAGTGGTCTTGGGTTAATCAGAGGTCAGGAAATCTGGGAAGTGCTATACCTACATTTATTCTTTAAAGTAGAATGGCTTTAAAAGTTTAATAAGCATCTGTCAAGTGCTGTTAATTGCCGATAATGATATTTTCAGCTGTATAGTTACTATTTCAAATTAATTTGGAAGGAGGGGGAACCCCCACCAATGATTTTACTCAGATTTTGACGACGTCAAGGAATTTTTATGGCTGCTCATCCAATTCCTCCTGATTTGTTTTCTAGGTTGGTGCTGGGTGCCACAATGCCAACAAGTCATAGAGAGAGAGCATCAAGGAAGGGCAGTGAAACCAAAGTGGATTAATTCAAATAAAAACATAGATTAAGAAAAGTAACACGGAGTATTATTTTCCAACCCCCTTGGCCTACCTTAGTGCCTAAAATGAACACAGGTCTCTCATGTTTGTAAGGATTTTGCAAAAGTATATGCAATACTTTTATGACCTCAAGATACCTTGGCTGTTGATTTAATACTGCAGTCTCCCATTGTCCCTCCCTGCCATACATAAATGTGTGAGGGTGAAAGGGTCAAAATAATGGAAATTTCGAGGGATGTTTATCAGCCTCTGTCTCAGGCTCAGAATGGAAGCATCATTAACATCAGAATCTAACTGCGCTTTTAACCAAATCAGAGACGCTTACTGCTTGGGGCTGTGCCTGCGCTTTTCTGCAGATCTACAGGCTTTAAAAATGCATTGCATTGGGAGCACCTGTATTCTAAAGATAATGGCCTCAAAAATGTAATTCAAGGATTTTCACTTTTGTAGACGAATCAGCAGGGTTGATATTGATCCATCTTTTTAGGGAGCAACAGTGCACCAGAAGGTGATACTGTAAAGGGCCTTGTAAGCCCTTGGAGCCTTCTGTCTAATTTGGCAGAAAAACACAGAATGTAGGACAACAAAAGAATGATCCTCTTCCATAAGAAATCTTCCTGCCACCCACCCCCTCTTCCAAAAAAAAAAAAAAAAAAAAAAAAGAGGCTTTAATTTTTTCAGCTTCACAATGATTTGATGCTCACTCTTGCATTGAAACCGTTGCTGTCAGAACAGGCAGGAAACAGTTTTCTTTTAATTGCTGAAATCATTCGGAAGTGCTTCATGCACTGCTTCTATACAGCAGATGCTGTGCATTAATTGGCCTGTGTAGGACTGACCCAGGGTTCCTTGCAGCGGGCCCAATTTTATGCAGAGGGTTTAAATAGCTTATTTATTATTTTGTATAACCTGGCGTACATTATGTGCACTTGCACGTGGGGTATTTCATGGTCTGCAGTTTCTGATGTCATGTGGGTTTCAAAACCTGTGTTTCTCTGGTAATGTACTAGCAGCAGGTAAGCTCTAAATACCATCCATCAGGAGCTAATTTTTTATCCAGATACTCCAATGACTGATGAACCTGTCTTTTGTATGAATGTTTAGCACAGTAGAAAGCCATATGCCACTGGCACTGGTTCCTATGCATTCTTTACAGTTGCTAGAGAGTAGATTAAAAAAAAATCTCCAGCATTTTTATCCCTTTAGTCTTTTTTTTAATTTATTTATTTAGCAGTTAGCAGTTTCTAAAATAGCTCTATTTTTTTAAACAACAACAAGGGATTTAGGTCTCTTAAAGGCAATCTTACCACTACTCTTGTTTTCTTTATCAGGAATATTACTGCTCGGCCTTAATAGGGAACCTTGTTTTGTTACTCCCCGTCTGTTCAAAACAGACCTTAGCCCATTAGAAGGTCCTCCCTTGTGTGGGAAGACCACAGCTGTTACTGTAAATCTCATCCAGTAACTGTATCACCCCCATTTTGTGGCTCTGAAGGATGAAATTGAGAAATGTGAAGGATGACTGCACAGTATTCCATCTCCAATTTTAGGCCTTTGCACATCATTTTCATGCTTTTATTCCAAATCAAACAACATTAGCAAGCAACACCACCCTCTGCTAAATGTCTAGTATATCAGACAGCTTCTACAGTCTTTAGCTTTTTGTTTTTCTGTTTTCTTTCTCCTTTTTCTTTGTTTTTGTTTTGTTTTTTTAAATTCAACTCTTCTCCCAAACTCTTTGCTGTCCTTGAGGTTACTGACAGTCCGAAACCCAAAAGGTAGATGGATGCAGCGTATTCTGTTAAGTTTCCACAGGGGAAGCAAGGGCTCAGCTTAGTTCACAAAACACAACTTAAAAAGGTTTCTGTTTCTTTAAATCTTTGTGAAAGAAGTGGATCTAACTTCTTATGAAGGATATTGGGGGCTTTAATCAGAAATAAGAAGTGGTTTAAATCATTAGCACAACAAAGCAAACTATAAGCTTGAAGATAAAAGTCTCTGGGGAAAGAG
>NW_005842241.1:82417-98093 GCF_000455745.1 Alligator sinensis | reverse complement strand
ATATGGGACTTGATAGATTTCCATATCATTTATAACTTCCCTTAATTACACTTGGAAGACTTGCCAGTAAAACTGGAAAATTGGCAGCCTATATCCATTATAGTAATTTTGCCGACCATGGCAAGCAGCTGGCTTTACTGGATTTTATTTCCCATCACTCACAATTAATCATCAGCTGGAGATGTCTGAAACTCTTCAAAATGTAGCAATACTGTGTGACATTCAGGCCTCCTTAAAATGCTGAAATCTGCTGAGTAAATGGGCTGAGTTTTCCTTCAAGCTAACTCATTTTGGTGCGAGGCAGGCTGCTGCTTAATGAGTGCCACTTTGATAATCGGATGCGAATGTGAACCTTGACCCTATGTCAAAGGAGAGGACGCAGTAAGCTGGATGAAAGATACAGGATTCAGATCTACAAACTTTACACCAATTAGACAAAGAGTGGAGAAATACATCAGTGCTGACTGGGTTTATCAAAAAGACTTGTGGGGCTTGTGACCATTTTGTAAGCCTAACATAGAAGACATCCTGTCACAATCATTAAGTCTTTATCAAATGATTCACAAAAGTCTTAGAGTTCACTATACTCATAAAGATCTTGTAGTGGTAATGTCCTCAGATACTAGTTGTCTTATTGTACCTCTGAATTTTAAAGTCTTCTCTGAGAATACAATTATCTTTACGTTCCTCCTCTGGTATAATGGAAATAGTTTGGTGTTGTTTCTTTTTCAAATTCCACTTCCATTTCTCATCCTCAGTTATTGGTTAGAAAAACATTGAAGACAGTTCCATATATTGTTGTAATATTTTCTTTTAAATTCAGACTAAGTTATGCAATCAGTGCTATTTACCATTCCTAAATTTCATGTCTAAATTGTTAGAAACAGTTGAACATTAGGTGCCCTTCACTTCAGTTCTTTCCATTTTGGATGTTTGATAAAATTACAAAACTGAACTAAAAACATAAATTATTAAAATATCTGGTGTTGCAGTAAAAATGCATTTTACAAGTTTAAATACATTTTTTCATGTCCATATTAACATTAACCCAAGTAGTATAAAAGTAGGTCTCTGTACCGCATAAAACTTTTTTTAAAAAGGACATTGTTTTGTTTCTTTTTACCAGAAAGCACAAGTTAGTTTCCTGGGCTCAGATCAATCAAAATTGTTTTCTGTTTATTTTTATGTATTTGTTTTGACTGATCTTGGTCATCACTGTAAATTTAAAATGTAATGATAATTGCAAATCAGAATTGAATTTCATAGTTTTAACATACAGTGGAAGAAATCTAACCTTATGAAAAGAGTACAGTATTTTGGAAAGCCCGTATTTATCTTTAAATAAGGGAGCGAGGAAAAAGCTATACACATTGCTAAGATTTTCATTTACAGCCTAATGATACAGACAGGCTAAAGGATACATGCAATTATGTAATGAAAGAAATTGGACAAAGCCCAAAAGAGAGAAGGAGAAAATAGAGAGGTACAAGTGCCTAATTTTAGGATTTGTTGCTTTGCAACACAATGAAAGGAGCTATAAAGGTTTAACGTAAGGACAATGATTAAACTTCTGTGCTTAAGTGACATTTTTGCCAAAGTAATTTTAAACAAATTGCTCATTATCAAAAGGGCTGTCACAGCATTTTAACATGGGGACCTACTGAAAATGCTGTCTTCCTTCTAAATTAACAAGAGTACAGGATGTTGACTCTTACTTTGTCTGTGTGTTTTTTCCCCTATAAAAGACCAACTCTTTATAGTCATCCTGTAAACACAAAACAGAAGCTGGGAGGTTCCAAATACAGGTTTTCACACTTATCCATCACAGTAGTATTTAATGCTGTTTGTAGTACAGTACACCCAAGATGCACAGACACAACTCTATTTAGCACTTAAGGAATAATTACATTTTCAAAGCTCTGTGCACACAACATCTAAAAGACTAGCTTGCATACCAGTTGATCAATGGATCCATTTTAGAGATGGGAACTTCAGCTTGGGCTAAATTTTCTGACCATTTGTACATCTGAAATTAGGCACCCAACTCCATAATTAGGGCTTGAGCCTGAGAACCGCCTGTAGCCTGTGCTAGGATATAGTCTGCTGCCTCCCAAAACAGATGTAACGTATTTTGGCTTATTCCAAGTACTACATTAAAAAAAACTGCATTATATCCATGTTGTGAGGAGCCGTGTCCAGACCTGTAAACCTCATTGCAATGGCCCTGACCCCCTGAGGAGGTAGTGTTGCCGTGCCCTAAATTCCTAGATTTTCACAGGTCTAAACTAGCCAGAGCTCCCAATAACTGGTAAGGTAGGTATCGAATCAGAAGAACCCAGAATTGAAACTCATGACCAAAGTGATTGGCCCCTGATAGTGCACTGACTCAGTAGGAGACCTGGAATTGAATTTCCCAGCTCTTATGAATTTCTGAAGCCCAGTCTCCTTTTACATGGCCCTGAACCTTTCTAAGGGGTCATTATGGGAACTGTTGTATCTCTTTTGTAGCTTTGAGTGTCAACCATAGCTAAACTGGGTTTGGTTTTGATTTCTCTTGTTTAAATTCCCATTAAAAACTTTTCAAATTCTTAGTTTAATTTAGGTTTGGATTTTTTTTTAAACCAAACCGTATACATTAATAGCTTCCAAACCCATGACTGCACTCGTAACCTCAGAGATGGATGGAGAGTTCAGAGCAGATGGAAGAAAAGCATAACAGTGGGAGGGGAGGGGAAAATAAAGATGAGAAGCAGGAAGGAGAGAGAGTTACTGAAAAGAGGGCTAAAGACAGAGCAGCAGGTGTGGAGGAAGAGAGACAAAAGACAGGTGGAGATAAAATAGAGGGGAAATAACTCGTAACAAAGAGCAAGTGTGTGATGCTATACATAGAAGCTCCGGCTGTTAATGATGTAAATTTGTTTCCCGAATCTCAAGATGGAATTGCAGTATTTATAGTGTTGGTTGTTTCTTCAAATTTGGACATAGTGTTTCTCTAGCAAATATGTGATACAACTTACTCCAAAACTTCCAGATTGCTGTTGACAGTCTGTTGGGGGATATTGTAGACACTTCTTTTTTGTCTACTACTGACTTTCTTCTCTCTGCCTTGCTCAGAAGCTTGACTGCTTCTGCATGGTAGAGTTTGATGCTTGGCAGCCATTGTTTAAAAATACACAATTAATTCCAGCTTAAAACAGCATTTGGGACACACACATACTGCTAGCGTGTATCTTCCTAAGACAGGTCTTGTTAAGACAAGAAAATATATCCCTATACAGGATCTCTTCACTCTGTCTTCATCCATCTCTGATGGATAGGACCCTCCCAAACTGTTTAAACCTTTATCCTAGATATATCCCAGGTAGTGATACACTGAGAGAAGATGCCTGCGTAACATTGCATACAGCTTCCTTCACAAGGAGGTTATTCCTAAATTTGACATCATGGGGAATCGCAGGCTTTATATACTTTCATAGATTTCATAAACATTAGGGGCTGGAAGGGACTTGTATGAAAAAAGCCCAACAAAAACAGCCTTCAAACTAAACAGCTTTAAACACCTGAACAGTTCAAGAAAGGAAGACACAGCTCAAAGACACTGAGCAATCTAAGCTATAAGGCTGTCCATGAAGATCACCCAGACATCTCAGGAAAAGTACATCCTTTATAGGCAGCCAACAAAGCTACCAGTGAGTTACTACTAGATCTCAGGGTAGAGCTCCACTTCCATCCAGACCATAAATCCATGGGCTGACATCTCTGAATGATCATCACTTGCATCCAAGAGTCCTCTTGTAGTCCTTGGGCTTGTGCCAGGGATGAGTTTTTGGACCACACTGTTTTTTCCTCATAAATAGGTAAGCTGCTGAAGGAGCGTAAAACCTCAAGTGGCTTGTTTCCGTTGTGCAGCATAGTCAAAGGCACCGAAAAGAGAATTTAACTCTTAGCTACAGCCAGCCCAGCAGCAGAGCAGCACAGTGGGTTGCTCATGACCTCAGGCCTGCATATGCCTGTTAGCAGAGTGCAAACAAGCAGAAAGAGGAAACTTGAGTGTTTCTCTTTAAGGGCCATCAGCTGTGGTGAAAATTACCATTTTGCCCCTGTGGTCCCTCCCCTGTGGCTAAAGCTTGGTGTTTCCCAGTAAGCATGCTCAGTTAAGTCCGTCTGAAGTCATCAGCCACCATATATGTCCTGACACGTGCAAAGGCGTGACTTTTTGCTCGGCACTAGTCTGCTGGGTATTGTCAAAGCCTCTGGTCCATGCTCCACAGGACTAATGCCAAGAAACTTTTGGCTTCTGAATCAGGATTAGTGTCCCTGGGCTCTGAGCCAGGGAAGCACAGCAGAGGCTCCACAGCCAAATCCACACAAATTAAATTTTGGTCTGGCCTTTATTGATATCATACTATGACGGCTGTAGAACGTGAGTGTAGAAAGTTCAAGTTGTGAATGCGGGATGTGTGGGGGGAGGATCACTTTGAGGGGTGTTTTTGTGTCTTACTCCTTCTCTGTTCTAATTTTGATTAGCCAGCGGCAACCCAGAGCATGTCGTCATATTGTGCTGTGGACTTGTGTGAGACAAGTTGAGTTTAGCTGTTCTGTAAAACACATTTTAGTCTTTAATAAACGGTGCCTATGGAACAAATAGCTGTTTTGTACAGAAAGATACTGTAAGTTTAGAGCATTTTAAAATCTTCTTCCCTTATTTTGTACTGCTTAAATTTTACCAGGTCTCAGAAGGTCAAGAGATTTGTGTGATCGAAGCTATGAAAATGCAGAACAGTCTGGTTGCTGCTAAAACTGGCAAGGTATGTTTCTTTATGCCATTTTAACCTGTGTGCAACTTGTCAAATTGGAGTTTACTGAAGGAGGAGGGGAGCTGTGACTGTTACAGTATTAGAAGTACAATCGTTCTTCACTCTAGCTCTTTTGAAATGAAATGCCTTTAATTTTTAATGTTTATTTAGATCTGCATAGAAACTTAGTTACCGGACTCAGATGACACAGCATGAAGTGGTTTTACAGGCTGCAAGAAGTAATGTAAATTAGTTCTTCAAAATGATTTGTTTTTCTAAGATAGAGAAGTTTGGGAAGTGGGATTGAAAGGTGAAGGTGCTGCAGCCACTTCTCCAAATTCCATACTTTAAGGGAGTCATAAGAGATCTGTTTGCAAGTTAATTCATTAAATGCAAATAATGAACAAGGCACGGAGAGTATTTCTGCAGCATTGATGAACAAGGCTAACCTTACAAGCAAATGTATCTGTGAGATTTGGTAGAGGCACGAGGCTGTTACACACAAAGGGCTAAATCTGCAGAAGTACTTTTTCCGCAAAGCTGTGTGTCACATCTTTTAGGAGCCTGCCTCTTGGACTGGAACCCCCACAGCCTGAGTTGGGTACAGTGAACTCCTCACTGAGAGCGTGGGGGGCAATTATGTATCTCAGAGTGAGATATGTAACAGGCAGCCTGCTGAGCAGGGCGGGCCATGAGAAAGGCTCATGGCAGGGCTGTATCTCACCGCTTTTGAGGACTTAAGCACCTAATTCTGGACTGCAGGGAAGCTCCTGTGTCACACCAGGATTCACAGCCCCAAACTCTAAGCTAGACAGAAGCATCTAATTTGTCCTTTTCCAGTGAAGAGCAGAAAGAGGCTCAGGCTCTTTGAGCAGAAAGAAATGCCCTTCTATTGCACAGAAGCTCGGTGGTTAAATTGCTGGCCCAGGGAACAGGAGAGCCGGACTGCTGTTCAAAACAGAATTCCAGGTGCATTGGAACAAGGAGAGAGGGAGTAGGACTTTCTAGTCCGGTGATGAGGGCACTTGCCTGGGAGAGGGATGGACCTGAGTGTCCAGCACTCCTCCAAGGGCTGATTTATGCACTTCATGTAAAATGGTCTCTGGATGAAATAATGAAAGTCAGTCCCTGGATAGGGATTGGACCCAAGCTTCCCCTTCTGCAGCAAGTCCTGGTGCAGAATCAGAATCCACTAAAGAAATGACAGGTGGAAGAAGCAGCGCATACTCTTTCACATCCTTTCTCATTTCCTGCTTTTACACCGTGGAGTCTTTGCTGTTAGCCTTCGAGAAGTTCTTTTGCTACGAGGCCTTGCCTGTCATTTTTCCTTATGCTTTTGCTTACTTGTCAGAATTTTAGATTTGATCTTTGCTGATTTCCTTTATCCTCTTAATCGTTGCTTGTTGTTCACCCTAGTTTCCCACAGGCACAGCTTGCTGTTTAAACCCAAGCTTTCCCGTTCTTAGTTTAAACTTTCCTTTCCCACTGGTTTACGCTGCAACCCAGTATCTTGTCTTTCAGCTTTCTCCATGCACATCTGGTGACAGACATCATCTGTCCCTCTGCAGATGCCCTTTCCCTCTGCATCAGGGTAAAATTGACCCGGCCAGTGTCCCTCTCAAACCCTTAAACTAGGACCTAAATCGTGCATTGGCATGAGTTGGGCCTGTTGTCTACCACAGAGTATTATTTTGCTTTTTCAAAGGTCTCCCTTTTATAACAAGATGATGCAATTCTTTAGAAAAACTAAAACAAGTTGGGAACATATAGAGATTCATTTACCAAGTCTGTTTATTAAGGGCCTTTGATAAATATAAATCATTATGTTAAGAGAAAAATGCTGTGGTCACCCATTCCAAAATTCAAAGTTATGATTCCTACTGTGAATGCAACCCAATGCTAAGGCAGTGGTGAAGTACTTGATATTCTTGGCACTGGACTAGTTGTGGGGGTTTTTTTTTTCTTTTGAATCTACTTCATATCCTTTGGTTTCATTTGTCTTCGCATGGAAGATTTTCCATTTCCCTTTTTTCTGTCAGGACTTTCAACACCCAAACCCCACTTTTATATTCTTAGCTGCTAAAACAATTCACTAGGGCTTATCTGTTTTTTAATTTGTGCCTGTTACAGGAGATTGTAAAATGAGTAAAGGAAGGAGGATTTCACTGGACTTATATTGGCTCCAGACTGAGCATTTATGGGGTAACCGTACGTGTGTCAGAACTAGAATTTAGCCACAGTGACCTCCAGAAACTTTCAAGTAGCACGGGGCAGCGGGAGAGGGGGGGCAGGGGAGGGGACTCAGTGATCTTCAGTTTCTGCTGAAACTTAGGTTTGTGTAAAAGAAGAGAAGGGTCTTTTGGAAGATTTTTGAGTTCAGACTATAAGTAAAGTGTGTTTTCTATTCCAAAATTTTGGGGACTTCTGTTTAATATAAGATTAAACAGAAGCCTGGCAGGAGGGAGAAAAATATTTGGAAATAAACATCTGTTTTGAAAGTCCAGTAATGTGCTTGAGTACGGAGGACTTTCATGTGTTGGGGTTTTTTTTGTTTTTGACAATGTCTCCAGTGCAATCCAGGGGTGTAGCTGCAGTTTGGGTAAACATAGCAAACCTAACTTGGCTCCTCCTCAATTTAGCTGAGGAAGCATGGTATCTTCTGCAGGCTGCTCTGGCCGTTCTGCCATCAGTACCCATGCTAACTGGTTTAGACACTGCTTATGTAAATCTACATGAAATGCACACACAATTTTGGGATTGCAGTGGATGTACACTCAAAGAAGTGGAGCTCCAAACATAATTATCTGGAATTCCCCCTATAGCAATGAAGCACCATATATGCTGTCTAGTCTCATATATATTAGGTATGTGGAGCTGGTAGAAAGCGAAAAAACATTTTCAGAAAACCATGACTGAATGTGGGATTCCTCTAGAGCTGCAGTTATTTGACAATTTAGGTTCTTTGTGGGTTTTTTTATTCTGTTTTATTTTTACTTACGACTCTTCAGGAAGGGATAACAGTCTGTGATGTTCTGAATTCTTGGCATCTCTCCACAGCAGGGTCAAAGCTGTGGCACTACTAGCTTTTGCAGAAACCACCACCTTATGTCTGTATTTCCTGGTTTTCTAATGTTTGTTCATTTCCTTGATTGCAACTCAGAACATTTCAGAAGCAGTACCTGGAAGGTGTTAACTTCATGTTTCCTAGTTTCTCCATCATTTTAATGTGGGCCTTTAAATTCCCATACTCACATATTGAAAGGAACAAAGGCCATAGGACTCTGGTATGATGCCACCTTAACGAAGTGTTCTCTGTCTTGAATGAACAGTTTGCGCATGCATATGCTAATGCAGCAGCAACTTCGCAGGAAGAACCATGCACATAGGAGATAAAGTGCAGTGTTCATTTTAATAGTCTTGTATTTCAATGAAAAATACAAACTGAGTATGTTGAAAAGTCAAGCTGCTCCTGTGTTACAGGCTGGGAGTTTGGTAGGAACTGAGCAAACAGTTAAAGAACCAAAACCCAAATGTCTTGTGCTGTAATTCCTGTAAGTGCACTCTGACACTGAGGCCCAAATCCTCCCAGGTCTTGAACATTTATCAACAACAGGAGTGGGGTGCCTACATACCTTTAGAGGATGAGATCTCCCAAGCTATTCTGTATTGCAAATTCAGTAACTCACCATTAACTCTGCATCTCCTTTACAGCATATCCATTAACATATGTTGTGTGAACTAAAGCTGAACCATGTTTTCTGGGAAGATTTAAAATCATTTCTGTCTCTAACTGCAGGTGAAAATTGTGCACTGTAAGGCTGGTGAGACAGTTGGAGAAGGAGATCTGCTGGTGGAACTGGAATGAAACACATTTCTTTCACGTCTTCATCCAGGTCAATGAACTCTTTATGTCTATCTATCGGGAATATAAAACGAAGGCAATATTATGTGGAAATCTGAAAGACAGATGTTTCCAGGCAGCAGATTTTGCAGTTGTATTTATTGCATAAATGGAAGATGACCCATGCAGCTATCAAAACTGACAACAGATCTCAGATTTTTACTTGTATACATAGATACTTGTACATAAGATTTGTAACTGTCTTCTGATTTTCAATATCCAATAAATTTCAATAAAAAAAATCAGTATTTCTTCTTAAAAATGCTAAAGCCTCTTTGAGTGTTTAAGTAAATAACTTCAGCCATGTTAGTTCATATGGGCATGAATCCACTTTCATGAAGTAATGAGTAAAAGTGAAAAAATCCCCAAAGACCAAACTGAGCAATTTTGCTATTACTGAGTGTCATAGGCATTAAACAGTTACTGCAAAGGACTTTATTTCTATTCAGATTTATTATATTCATTAGCACTTTGAAGTTTCTGCACAGAATATACTTAGAACACCTACAATGTTTTCTTTTGCTGGTGGCAGACTTTTCCTACAGTCTGATGCGCAGACCTCCAGAAATTGTATTCCTTTTCAGATTCCTTCCCTCATTTTCCTTTCCACTCTTTGCTTGATGCAGGCTCTTCTGGAAATAGTTGACCCAGCTTTCGAACCATCCCAAGATGATGCTTGAGGCAGCTTTTTCCTCCCTGTAAGTGTCTAGGCTTCCAAGCACTCACAGGAGAGGAAGATCTAACTCTAGTCTACTACATTTAATAGACTACCAATTGCTACTATGCAGTACCTCCACAAAAAAGAACTGGGACGATTAGTGATTTAGCACTGTGTACAGTTGCCTTATAGTGGTAGGAAACTGGAAATGCAATAAGAGAAGTCAGATACGACCTGAAAAGGAGTGCACATGGAGGGAATATAGAGTGATAGTCCTTCCTGCTATAAGATGCTCTATTGATACCCGTCTCATTGACCAAACAAGAGCATTTGTAATGAAGAACAAAATGCAAGACCTTTCCTAATTGGTAAGCATGAATTTCTGTATTTTTCTAGTTTCCTCCCACTGCCTCAGAGCACCAGACCAGCTGGTGGTGACTCTGGATTCAGTGTATTTTTTGCAAAACATCTTCAATTTTAAAAAAAGCAGCTTAAGAGAGAAACTTATTTACTCCAAGTTTGTGATTACCCTCTGCTGACAGTGTGAAAGGCTTAAAGGAAGGTGTGACCTGGGGATACTGAGGACTACAGTTTTGCCACACTTATGACTTATAGCATAGCTTTATGGGAATAATTCTTATGGTATGCTTAAAAATGTTACTTTAGTCCCAACCAAGAAGAAGCTATGAACATTGTACAACACCTGAATTACTTTGAATCACCACCTGGAGGTGACGCTTAGTTTATACTTTATTCCAACCAAAAAATAAGCTCCCCATCATCCTGCCATGGCACATTCTTTTGTGAAGTGACTATACTCAGTGCCTGCTGTGCTCACTTTCCACAAACCTGTTTGCTGCTTTGTTGTATGAACCTGACTGTCCAACAGTCCTGCCCTGAATTTTGCAACCACCCAAAAGTAAGCTGACCAGAGAGGGCTTGCGGGGGTGGGGAACATATGAATGCTACCTTTTTCCAGTTAACCATTACTAGAAGGATCTCATCCACTTATGGGGGTACTCTCAGCATCTTATATATTAGGGATAAAAGGCAACACTTCCAAAGGCATCCATATGACTTAGGCACATCTCAGTGACTTTTATTTTCAAATTCATATTTTACCCAAAGGCTTGTTTTGCTTGAGATGTTTGATTTAAGATGTATATACACTCAAGTGTGAAAGTGTGAGCCTTGCTAGAAGGCAATTTCTAGTTAATTTGGTAGAGGGTAATATAACGCTTCTTGAGCTGCTTCTACTGCTGATAATTAACTAATGCCTGTAGAATAACGTTAACTTGCAACTGTGTGCTTAATAGATAATTATTATCCCTGTTTCACAAATAGGGAAACTGAGGCTGAAATTCTATGTCCATTAAGGACACTCAGACTAGTGTACTGACTGCCTTTACAATGGTGCAAATGTCCTTAATGTATGCAGAGGGAGAGAAATTAAAAGCACCATTCCACCAGCTTTACCCATCTCCCAGCCCGCAGAGAAGAGTAGCACAATGAAAGGCTTGCTGATTTGCCCAAAGCGCAGAAAGGAATTAGTCAGGTTAGGACTCAAGCATGCTTAACTTCCTGTTCTGTATCTCACCACTTTACCCTGTCAGGAATCAATATATTTTAATTCAATATTCAATAATGTTTCCATTCCACTGTCCTAGTTTTGGAGCAGGCTGTGGCAATCTCTCAGCTTGCTTAATGTGTAAGTGGACCTAGGTCAGATTCTACAGATTGCCCTTCATTAAAAAAACAAAACATATTTTAGCCTGATAATTCTGAAGAAAATCTACATGCGACTCAGTGTACTCTTGTGTTAGGCAGTCAGAAAAAAGACCGATTATATCTTACTGGGGCATTTCAAGTGCCCTGTATCATTTCCTCTTGAATGATCCTGCAATAGTAACTTTACTAATTAAAAGTTTAAGAATTTAATAAGAATATATTATGTCCTACATCAGTTTGCAAATCTCCCATTGTCATCAGTTGGATATGTGCTGTGGAGCAAGGGGAGGATGTAGTCCTGACATGGTATTGCCCACTGCAAGAAGCCTCATTAAAAATGTAATTACATTCTTTCCACAGGAAAAATATTATACATTTAACTTCCCTAATGTCACAAGTTTGGATATTAAATGTAACATTTGGTTTATTAATGTTATACCCAAAGAACATACAGGACAGATCAGGTAGCATCAAGTAATAAAAGGGAAGTATTTGTCCAAATTGTGCAAAAAGGGGAGGGGGAAAAAAGGATTAAATCTCTGCCTTAAACTAATGTTGCCACAGATTTAAACACCTAACTCACCACATCCTTAGGGGGTTTACATGATGACTGAAAAAATGTTTTCCCCTTAAATAAGACAGCTTAGTTTGCACACACATGCAATTTTTTCATGAAAGATTTCAAGACTTTTAGCTAATGTCTTATTGATATAAGAGCTCATAACAGCGCTTATATATCTGTTATAGCGTGTTGGGCAGTTAAAACCAGTGTTTTAAGAGTCCCTGAACACAGATTTACCCAGTGGACCGTAATGGCACCAAAAGTGCTAGTCTGGTCTACTGGGACTAAATGAAAACATGAGTTTAAATTTAACTCTTTGATATTCCTGAGATTTCACTCAGTGATGTCTTAGACTTAAGTTGATAATAAGAATTGTTGTGAGATCCTTTAACCAGTTATGTTTAACAGATAAAATCCAGAAGTTTATTTTACAATGCAGAGCAACAGGCATGCTTTTCTATTCTGTCTGCTCTTAATTCTCTTTACCATGGTTTCTGTATCAATCTAAATTCTTTCATGCAGCACAACATAGATTCAGTACACATTTGCTGTTCTGTGCAGTAAAATAAATACCAATACAAAAGCCAATATTTAAAGCTGAGTTATTTTCATAGAGTACTGTTTTCAGCTGTATTTCATCATCTTGTTTTCCCAGGCTTGCAAAACTGTCATGAAAATGCACCAAATCTGGTAAAAAATAAGTTAACTTATCTGCCCTTTTATTTTGATGATTATACTGTGCAGAAACCAAAAGTATATCCTTCACCACTTGAAAAACCCCAATTATTTTCCTTGGGTGAGAGGGCAAAAATAATTAATAAGGCTAGGTGTCGGTTTGTGGCCTTATCCTAACCTTAGAAACAATAAAGTTTGTGGCTGAAAGTTTACAGATGTCTTATGTTTCAATCCATGGTGTTATAGCTTTACTTTAGAGGCTTCTGATCAACATAGGCTTAATGCATCTTCTTCAGGTACGTCGTTATCTTCCATTTTTAATCTCTACTTTCACGGAGCACATAACAAAGGCCATGTTTCCCAAGGGAATCATAATTGTCATAGTATGGTAGATTTACCCACTCTGGCTGGAAGGTAGTTGTGCTATACACAAAGCATTCCATAATGCTGTTAACAGCTGGTCTCTCTTCAGGTGCACTGCTTTTACCTTTCCACTCTACTACTGCAATTCTCACTGGAGTACGCTGATACATGTCTGGGCAGCCTTCAAATTCATCAAGGAATTGCAGCATCTGGTCATCAACAGTATAAATCTCTCCAGCAACATGGTGGCCTGTTCCTGGCATGTTCAGCAAATAAGGAATGTTATATTTTCCTGCAATCACCAAAGGGTATTTCTCCACAGTATGGCCCCTGCCTTGGAATTTTGCTATCCCATGGGTACCGTTTATCATGCGCTGGTAGTTAGGCTGGCCTTTTTTAAGGGTACCATACACGAAGACACGGGCCATTCTACCTACAGAAGGAACTGAGAAGGACAAAAATAAGTATTACTAAGAAAACTGCTTTGTAAAACATTTTTAGTTGAAAACGTAGCATATTCTAGAGGTACGTGCACACAGGTAACTTGGGTAATGGACTACAGTAATTATGTTTCTGAACCTTAGTAAAACTAGATTGCTTCTTGATTCCCCCAGTTGCTGCGGGACAATACTTGGTGACAAACCAAGATGATTATTTTTGTCACTGGGATACAGTTTTTATGTCCTTTACCAAAACCACAGCAAGAATTCTTTACTTAACAAGCTAACTTACACGTACTGTGTAGTGGCAGTAACATTTCTAAATATACCTGTATGGCTAGAAAACAGAGGATTGAAGACAGGAATCTTTAAGATTGCATTTGATACATTCAGTCTAGTGATATCAGAGGACTGGAGTCCTAGCTGCTTGGGTGTTTTCTTCCCTAATAAAAGAAAATGTGTCATTAAGTTCATTCCTCCCCATAGCAGAGACCTTTTTGCTAGAGTAATATTCGATATTGAAGAAACTGTATCTCTGCTCTCACAGATTACAGTAGCTCCATTTCAGTATGGGAGCTTGCGTGTCTACTTGTTTCATGGAATAATATAGCATTAGTCATTTGATAACAAAATTAAAGTGGTTGAACACAAGATCGTGCTATGTTGCACGACAACATTTAGCTGAGAGAGAGAGAGATAGGAAGGCTTATTTTTCCATAGAATGCTACAAGCTGGGTCACAACATGAAATTGGAAATGAAGCAAGAGCAAAGCTGTGGCAATGTTCATAGGAGCAGTGAACTAAATATATACAGCCTGGACATTCACCAAGACAAGGGATGAACTCTGGCTTTAGCAGAAGAGAGGATGAATAATGCCCCTGACATGAGAGGACTGTACAAATGTGTGCTACCAGCTTTTGAAGGGAAAGGCAATGTCTCAAAGAGAGGCAGAGTAAGACTGCAGTGGGAAAAGCCTAGAGTAGTGTGGGGTTGTTTCGTGCAATGTACTGAAGAATTTTCTGTAACAGCTTCATGAGTCAGCATTTGTGAATTCAAACACTGCAAATAATCTAAATAATACCAGATTTGCGTGGGATGCTTGGAAAAATTAGATCTGAAATGAAATCAGTGGTATTTTAAAAGCTATAGTTAAAAGTGCAGGGACGTACCTGACCCAGGCATTTAGACAGCTAGGTTCTCCCTTGTGTTCGTAACAATCAGATGACAAACAATATACTGAGTGGAAAACACCAGAGGTGGTGGTTCTCACAAGTACACTGACAACAGGGCCATTCTTTCCTGCCTGAACAGTAAATTATGATTTGCACACATATCAGTTGAAAGAAAATCTGTACATTTCAGTGTTCACAATGGGTGGCAAGAGGCAGGTACAGGACACACTGTTCAAGCCCTCCTCAGATGTCAAATCTGACCTCCTGCTGTGATTTGCATTTCATAGGTATTGCAAACTTTGACAGTCCAGGCCATAAAAATATTTTGTTCAGTCTTGGCTTAATTTTGCACATACCCTACAAAGGAAAAAGGGGTTGCTATAGTGAAAGATATGAAAAACCCTAGATTCACTGTTCCTTGGCTATCTTTCGGAGTATCTCCTCCTTCCTCCCTCATTGTTGTTGTGTAACAAAAGCAGTTTCAGACCGTTTGGTGCTTTTCCAAATTTTTCCATCAGTCACTAAGCTGCTCGGAGGCTGTCTCAGTTTCACCCAACACAGCAGTTTGGCAGCTAATTGCCAGACAGAACATCAGAGGAGAGCCTGGGACTCTTTTTGAAAGAGCCTTGATAAACAATATTCAAATAGTATGAAACCCTTTAAAAACAATGCAGAATCAAGGATTAACATGTTTTCCACTATTTGTTCTTGTTTTCATGAGCTACCAAATATGGCAGATGGGTTAGAGCTAGATTAATCACAAGGTCACATTACTGGTCAACAGGAGTGTCATTTAAAATGTCCAGTGTCCCTTCTGACTACTGACATGGTAATTTTTTCTCAGTGAAGGAAACAACTCATTTCCATAAAAGAATATTCTTTACCAACCACAAAAAAGCAACCTATGTTAAACAACTTTCACATGGACAAAAAAGACCACCAGGATTCGCTCAGTATTTTATCAGATATAGTTCAGTGTAATTTCCCCTTCCTGACATAAAATGAGGTTTTGGATAAAGCTCATTCCCTTACAATAAAAAGAACATTAATATTCGGTTGCTCTGACTCCCTTTTATAAGAAAAATCATTACCTTTCAGATTGTGTTTTGAATAGCAAACACAGATCCTTCAGGAAGAAACTTGTCCCAGTGGGGATTGAGAAAGGATCAGAGTTAAGCACTGAAACATGCAATTAATTCCCATTAGGGGATTAGGGCACTCGTGTTCACTTTGAATCAGAAAAATGAATTGTGAATTAAATTGTTCACAACCAAGAGGTTACTTGTCAGAGTTAATAAGTTAAAAAATAAAAGGGAAAACTAAAATGCACAGAAAAACTCAAAAGCAAGTACTCCTATAAGAAAAAGATATGCTTCACTT
>NW_005842241.1:61383-82386 GCF_000455745.1 Alligator sinensis | reverse complement strand
TTCCCTACTGTACATCAGAAGATACTCTTTGAAAAAGTTTTGAAGGGGGAGCATTAAGTATTATTGAAATGAGAAATATTTGCACCCAATCTTTGTCTACCAAAGCAAGTTTGGCATTTAATATCATACCATTGGAATCTGTTTAGGACCAATCGATATACAGTGCTTCCAGTGAAGATCCAGCGTTGTTTAACACTTCCATAACAGCTTTCTGGTTGAAGTTTTAGTTTTTGACATGTTTGTTTAAAGGAGTGCATTCACTGAATAACATCAGTAAAAATAATCAGCTAGGAATATGACACATTAGTAACTGTTCCTGCATGTAACAGTATCTAAATGTAACATTCAGAGTAACACCTCAATCTCCCCTGCCTCCAAAACTGTGACTTAAAAAGAAAATGAGAGAGAGACTGCCTACCCCGTATATTTCCAGCTGCAGTTTAGCAGGTAAATTCACTTTAGTATAATCATTAATCCAAGACAAACTGATTTGGACTTTTGTTAAAAAATTAACCACAGCCCAACTAAAGCATTGGTAGAAATAAAAGTGCGTAATGGAGATCTTTGCTGAATGTCATTTCCTATAAGAATAAATTAGACAATTCTGTGTATAACAAACAGCAAATCCATTCCCCCATCCTGTTTGCTGCACATTACATTACAGAAGCAGAACCACAAATGATAAGCATCATTTCTTGTATCTATATTTTATCTGCTTTAAATACATTTCAGCCACCTTGTGGCAAGACAGTAAAGAGCAAGGATTTAAATTTTAGGATTTTCATACAAAGGATTTTAAACAAACTACTAAAAATAGCTCTAGACTGCAGCCAGAGACTGAATATTCAACAGTGAAAAACAAAAAGTTGCCCCTTCTCAGGTAATCCACTTTGACATTTCATACCTTTACTAAGCTACCTTGGAGAAAAATCAGACCTTATAATGTACGCTAGCTTCCCAGACAAAACAAGCCCATTCAAAAGGTTCTTTCATGAAATATTCATAGTAGTCATTAAAATTTAATGACATGGAAAAATGTGAGTGAAATCTGTATGTCATCTCTTCAAACTATTTCTTTTAACTATGAGTGACAGCCTGTCAAACTGTTGATGCAACCTATCACATGCCATTTTGGTAAGCTAGGTTTAAAGACTGGAAGGTAAAATAACTGGGTTTTAGGATCATGAAATCAGAACCTGTTATTGGGTTAGACTAAAAGCCAGCTGTAAACAATACTAGGAGGAAAAAACCGGAGTTGGTACTGAACATTAGTAGTAACAAGGTTTAAATACACTTATAAGCTGGTCTAATGACAGAGTCTTTGCTTAATGCTTTATTTTTTCCCCTACTACATAACTATTCAAATACTATGTGAAAGTGAAGGCCAGGAGTCCTATTGCTAAAGGCTGGCTTAGTCAACCTGTAATTGCAGATTAGACTAAACTGTCACAATTAGGCTCTTTGTTCCAAGGTTTTCTCTAAAACAAGACCACTGCCTCATTTCCCCCCAACAACAGTAGATCCTATAATAAACATCCTCTCTGCAATGATTCAGACAATTATTGGATCCTACTAGCGGCTTTGGGGGTGGGGTCGGGGGGGAGCATGCTATTGTGGTGGCTCCAGGGATGTTAGTGATCATGGTAAGACTGGCTTGGATTTTATTTTGTTGAAATATTTTCTTGCAACTCTGAAAAGTATCCATTTCTCTCCCTTTATACAGTAACATTATTTTCCCTTGAGAAAAATTCTTAGTGTTGGCTCAGTGACCAGATATAGTTACACATTAATTCTTCAGAAGTTTCTTAAAACTGTAGGAAACAGGTGAAAAAACAAAATGCCTTGAACTTTAAACTTGAGCTCAGTCTGTTTGAATGAAGTGAGTTTTAAGGTCATTCTTCACTCAATGCTAACTTTCAAGAAGGACCAACATGCCAGAAAGGACTCATGGGACTGCATCCTGTTGGTTCTTTGATGCTTTCATTTTGTTACTTGCTATTTTCTTTATAGCACAGACAAGAGCTTCCTGCTTGGGCCGACCCCTTTCCAACCTCACTGAATACCTCGGAAAAGTTTATGGCAAAACACCTTTCTTACATTAACCACAGAGGCACCAGTGAAATGATGGCTGCTTTGAAATCAAGAGGTTATGGTCTCCTCTCAGCAGTTGTTCACTCAGAAACTATGAAGTGCTGGTTTGTGAAAACAAACAACAGTATTATAGTAACCACTGCCATGTTGGACACTACTGGGTAGTACCTGTAATAAACGCTGCACTAACCTACTTCATAGCCTGCTTTCCCCTCAAGCTTTCGTTTATATCACAAAAGGAACAAACTATACAATTTTTATCTTAAAGAGGTTTACAAAAGTCCATTACAACTTAAAACAACCCCTGACAGATGGGAATCAAAATGCTATAAAAAGATTTCTAATACTAATTCACTTAGCATTGTTGCAATAATCTCAGACCTTTTACCAGGTACAGCCTGAGTATGTTGGGAAACTGAGTTATAACACTTTTCCTCCCAAATCCCCAAAAGGTTATTTATTTATTTTTAAATTAACAACATATGATAAGCAAATATGCAGACAGCCCAAATAGTCTCAGGTAAGACTACCATCCAAAAGAAATGTGAACCAGATACATAAACAGGGAAGAATAACTAGTCCAGGCTCAAATCTCAACAACAGAGCATCAGGCTTGTGTTTTATATGCAGATACATCCTGTTCAAAAGGCATGAGTACTGTTACCTTCAGCAGAAAAAAAAATCCCTGCTACAGTGAGTTTAAATGCCAAATCAGCATTAAAAAAAAGCTTTGGACAGAGCACCCAATCCAGTACAGACACAGGCGCTACTGTGAACTAGAAGCACTGCAGATTTGCATGCAACAGAGTGCACTGCACACCCCACAGTGCTTCAAAGTGCCCACATCCTGCACAGTCCAAATACAGGCCATTTTAAACCTGGAGCAGAGTTTTTCCAGCCAGGTCAGCACACTCATTTACATACCAATACCCAGAATGTTTTCAGTTTACACTGATTTCATACTAACAGTAGCATCCAACCTGTCTGAACAAAGCAAGTGCCTTCAGTATATTTGCATGGGAACATATATTTCTACATCAAAAAATAGGAGGGAAGAGGAAAACAAAGGAGAAAAATAAGGGAGTGTGGCCAACTGTAAGATCCACTGTCCCTATACTGCATCAGAAGAGGATGCGACAACCTCCTTGCAGTACTTTGTTAAAAATAAAAAAATAAAGGAGTGAGGACTAGGTCACAGCTCAGCAACTCTCCTTGGAAGAAGCTCCATTCCTCCGTCTCCAAGAAGCTGAAATAACCCTCACAGAATGTGACTTAGTCTGGAAGGAGGAGTTTTAACAGCATTCTTGTAAGATTCAACAATAGCTGTCTGCACCCACCAGCAGACACTTGCTTTGGAGGCCTTTTATGCTTTTGTTCTTGCCAGCATAAAAGATGAACAAAGCATTTGACTGCCTGAGAGACTTTGTTCTGTCCAGGTAAAATTTAACAACTCTGCAAGTGACCAGGTAGTGTTACCTTAACTCCTTGGTATGGGGCTGATGGGGACAGATGGTAATGCGATGCCCTGATTGCACAGTTAGAAATGACTTTAAGAAAGGAATTTCCAGCCATGTTCTTTCCTGACAGAATCACTGTATGAGTTGTGGGAACTGTTTCTTGACTGACAAGTTATTTAACTCACTGATGCATCTTGTACATACAATTGCCATAAGAGAGGGTATTTTAAATGACAGGAGAAACAAAGATGCAGTAGGCAGAGATTCAAAAAAAGCCACTTCATTAATTGTATTAGAAATAAATTCATCTTCCAGCTGGTGATTGTACTTTAAGAGGCTAACGCAGGATAATCACTGCTTTTATCAATCTAGCAATACAGGCAGCATGATGCCAAACTCTCTTTTCTAAAAGAAAAAGTACTGGCAATCTTGACAAACTGATTTTCCACCAAGATTATGTTAACGTCTCCAGAAACTGAAGCTACTCCAGATACAGTACTAGGCTAAATATGATGTCCTGTCTGCCCAGAATTAGCTGCTCAGAGCAGTCAAATTGATCAAGATTTATTTCTTACGTTCTGAGCCACCAAATAAAACTTTCCCAGATCCTGGCAGCATACTGATACCTCGTGATACCGATGGAACAATCACTGTAGAAGATGGAGTAATCTCTCTTTCAGAAAGGAGAATCAAGATTTACAGAACTAGGAGAAGCGAAATGGAGGAAGAGTGCATGGTAAAATGAGTGCAGCTATGAACAAAGCATTTCAAATTGATCTATTTTTCATGGGATTCCCCTTGCCCTGCCCAATGTTAAGACTACAGAAGACCCATTATTTTGTTGCATGCTGATGCATATCAGCCTATTTGGGAAGTCTCCCTACTTAAGAAAAATTGACTGTAGGACCAAAAACAGATTGCCCGGTTTCCGCAATCTTGGAGAGGTCCTAGGACTCAGCAAGGCAACTTGGGGAGTCCAGCTTGTCCAATACATGGACACTAGCTCCATAAGCTGCGTCCTTTTTGCTCAAAAATGGGATATTAATGTTTTCAGTTCTTGACTGAAAGCTCAGGTCTACCATGTTGAACACACAAGTGACTACGCTGCACGTGTCATTTTGCAACTGGAAGAAGAAAGCTGTGGAAAAAGGAATTAAGCAATCCAAAGGGGAGGGGCGGGGGGGAGAAGCATATTTTATGAGGGATACGCTTTTGTCCATCTGAAGAGATACTGTGACATTATTTGGATTTGCCTCAGAACTGTCTCATTAGGTAGTGGTGTTGAAAGCATGGCCCCATGACGTGGAGGGCCAGCAAACTGAGAAACATAAGCATAATTTAAATGCATACATTATTTAAATGAAGTTAAAAATAAGAGTGAAGCAGTACGTTTGCTGCTTAAGTTTTGAGAAAGTCAAACTACTATACTACTGAAAGCCATTAACTAATCAAATCATGTGGAACAAGTAAAATGCTGAAATGCTGCCAGCAACAGTGTCTTCTGCAGGTACAAAGAAAATATTTTCTTCATTTCATCTTTATAAATTAGCTCAGTTCAGTTAGGAAAGGCAGGAAAGGTGATGGGGAGAGAGAAGCATTTTCCTTCTCCCATTCTCCTTCATGCAAGGCCTTTAGGAAAAACCAGACCCTCTTCTTCAGGACCTGAGCCTAGAAATTCATACTGATATGGGACTGTTTTGTCCCCATTTCCCCCACTCCCAGGTCAGGTAGTCCCCTTATGCCTCCACTTTCCAAGTTTCCCTGTTCCTTCATGATTAAACAGCAAGATGTTTCTACACCACTTCCTTACGTGTCCTTGTGACAAGGTATTTAGCAGAACTTGCAGATTTGTTGGGATCTGACAAGGCCATGCCATGAGCACTTCTGCTATGGCCTCAAACTTGTGACCTCTGGGCTGTCAAGCCTAAGCCTTAGCACCCACAGCCCACCACCCCAGCCCTCCCTACACCACTAAATAACAGACGTGGGTAGGAAGGGAGAGAGTGAAGGGCAAGGCCTAAGGGCTAAGAATGTAGCCTAGCCCTAAGGAAAAGGGGTTAGTTTTGGCCTTGTTGAAAATTGTAATCATAGTATACTTGTGCATGAGACGTGGAGATGAAGTGGAGATTTGGGAGATTCTTTGAGTGTGCAATTGCCTGTGAACACATGGGACTAGACTCACGAAGCTCCTTCTTACTATATACGTCATTACATCAGACCTCTTAATATTACAGGACTGCTTACCTCTTCCGATGATCCCTATCTTTGCCAGTAACTCAGCCACACTGATCAACCCAAATTGGTCCTCCTAGGGTATAAAAGTCTACACATTAACTTTTCCCTCTGTTCCAAGACATAATCAGTGGATACTGATTAGGATACAAAAAGGCTGCCACTTTGACTTAAATTATGTAAGCGTTCCATGGCATCCATGTCAAATACATTTCACAAAGGAAAACAGAACTGTCAAGAAACTGGAAGCGAAATAGAAGAATGTTTTACAACCCCATTATTAATTAGAAAAAAAAATTGTAAACAGTACATATTGTTTGAAATGATCTTTTTAGTAGATGATAGAATTTAAAATATATACATTAATTCCATTAAAAAAAATCTTTAAATATATACATTTTTTAAAATGGGCCATCAAACCCAAAAGGTCAGTGAAGAATTGACTTTTCGCCTCTAAAATTGTACCTTGAACTTGGGTGTACTTAAGCAAAGAAATTTCTCAGAACCTTCCCAACCTCTAAAATGAATATTAAAACGTAAACTTTAATACCATTTGCTTCACATTTGACAGCAACTATCTAGGGATACTTATGAGCCTTAATTAATCATACACAGCACCTTTAGGCAACATTCACTTACTGGTGCTAATTAACTGGGGGAAAAAAGAGAAACAAAATAGTACAAAGTAACTAGTGAGCTACTGAACTAAATTCAGCTGCAAACAGAGAAAGGAAACTCTAAGATTCAAAGTAGAGCGATGAGAGAAACAGTGAAGAAAAAAAAAAGACATTATAAAGAGAAAAAGCAGTTCCTGTGAAAAGACAGATGAACTAGAATCACTTCTGATTCTCCGCACTTTCACATTTGTTTTGAATTACATTACAGAAACTTAAAGAAACAGTGAGTCATTTCACAATTCAATATTTTCTTCAGTATCACTGTCAATTATCAAGGCATGTTTCTGAATACAGAATACATTTTTTACTTTCAACACCTGGTGTCACCAGAACAACACAGTATATAGAAAAGCTCTGCACTTGTGTAAGCCTTGATTTTAAGGCAGCTAATGCTTCCAAAAAATTGATCCATAGAAAATTAAGAGAAGTCATGCATAAATATGCACAAACATTTCAGTAGCTAACAGTCACACAGTTGCCCTTGATAGGTCATTTGCTGATGACAGCCTTCAAATGCCTTAGTTAAGGTCCTAATATTATTAAGAAAGGCCTACAGCAAAGGGACAAAATTTATCAAAACCTATTTTAATCCGTGTTAATTCTGTTTTTATTGAAGGTAAAAAAAAAGCTGTCCTGTTGTCTCCAGCTACAGCACAATTTGAAATCAGATGCAAAAAACAGAATTAGGCATTCAAATTCAAAATTGTGATAAAAAAGAGTCTAACCCTGAAGGTGCCTGAACTCATTGGGTGCCTCCATTTTTTACCTGAAAGCTCCCGAGACACCTGCAGTTCCACTGTTGCCACACGCCCAGAACTCCTCTGGTCCAAGGAGCTAGGTGTCTAGCTCCCTGCTCAGCCTGTTTGGAACTGGAAATGAGGTGGAGCAGCACATTAAATACTCTGAGAGGCCCAACCCACTAGACATTCTTAAACGATTCAATACAAAGCACAACAGCCACAGCTACTTTTATTCAAAATATGGCCAGAGGAAGAGGCGTTACCACAACCACTATCTTACAAACAAGTATAAAATACTCACTTAGGAAGCATAAGATCTAGGCTTCTTATAACTTTGGGTGGAGAAGGGCATAATCTGCATGTTCCCTGATCACTAGGCCACAAGAACAATTTAGGTTGGGGCGCTCTCCATCTCCCCCTGCTCAAGCTGGGCTAGTGGGTAGATAAAAACATAACATTTGTGATGTCAGAAGAACAACAAGCAAGACAGCCTGCCTTCATAGGCTAGTAGTTTGGCTCAACTGAGAAAAGAAAGGAGATTCCCTAGGTTCTGGTCCGTTTTGAGTGTTGTTTGGCATTTTGCATTATAAAATATAATGGTATAAAAAGCAAAAATAAACCAAAATCTAGGGCAAAAACCCATGACTTCTTCATTCCTAACTCAATGGATGAAGTGGTAAGCTAGAGTCAGGTTCCTTCTTGTTTGCTCTTCTTCTGACCCAATGATGCTTACATGCTTGGCTGTGCAATGGCCCAATTTCAAGATGAGGGTTGGAGTGTGCATCTACCCAGCTAAGCAGCTCAGGTACGCTTCTGCGCAGTGGGAAACCTGAACGCAAAAGCCTAAGTTTCCCACTTTCTGGGTGACAACTCTAAGTAAATTCAATATATATATGTAAAAGATGGGCAGCAATACAGCTACCACCACCTCTACAGTTAAAAGAGCGAGCCCAATTAGTTCTTTCAAAGAAAATTTGTAGGGACCTAACCCGAGAACATGGGTTCTCAGCTCCGGATCTCAGGTGGATGAAGACATTTCCTTGGCAATCTCTCTATAAGCAGAGATGGGGGGCAGGGGGTGGTGATTTCAGACTCACACCCTATAGTTGGCGTTTCTTTCCAACCAGCTCTAGATGGCTCCTAGTTCAGCATGCAGTTTTTTGGATCATCTTCTGAGGGACCTAGCTGTCCTTATGTACTGCATGTGGAGCTTAAGTGCCTAGTTTGGGGGGTTGGATTTCATTTGGGCAGTCAGATACCCAAAATTTAGACAATTCAGTACCTTACCTGAAGACACTTAAGCCACATCCATGTGAGCAGGGGCATACGTTTGCAGCAGCAAATAGTGGTACAAATTGTGCCACTATTTTATGCCGCAGCACATGCCCGTCTGTGTGCTTCACATCAGAACACGCTGTCCCGCTACTCTGCTCCACGGCTGGCTGGGGTGCAGTGTACCAGCACAGGGGCTCCATGTGCCTCTGTACAGGGGCTCCGCAGCAGAGCCCCCACACTGAGGCACGCAGAGACAGGGGAGCGAGCAGCCAGCCCACGGCTGCCTGCTCCCCAGTCTTGAGGCACCCTGCACCCCAGCCAGCTGGGAAGCAGCTGGGAAGCAGCTGGCTGGGGTGCAGGGTGCCTCAACATGGGGGCTCCACCGCATGTGGAGAAGGGGAGCAGGCAGCCCTGGACTGCCAGCTCCTCCTCCTCTCCGTTTGTCCCAGCACACACTGCGTTTTTCTTTGGGGTTATTTTTCCTACAACCAAGAAATCCCAGTAGCAAATGCCCCAGCACTACATATTAACAGTGCTGTGCATGGTTTAACGTGCAACAGGTGTAGTGTGTGGTGCCACAAAGAAGTTTGCAGCACCACAAACCGCACGTGCCTACGTGGATCCAGCCCTAAAGTCTTTATTTTAGATCTGGCCCTTGGCCCAGAGTGATCAATCCTTGTTAAAAGCCCATGCTATTTATGACCTTTCCACTTAAATATATGGATATATGAGTCAGGTCACATGCAAGAGCAGATGGAACCATAGAAAATTAGGGTTGGAAGGGACCTCAGAAGGTCATCCAGTCCAACCCCCTTCTCAAAGCAGGACCAGCCCCAACTAGATCATCCCAGCCAAAGGTTTTTCTATCTGGGTCTTGAAAACCTCCTAGGATGAAGATTCCACCACCTCTCTAGATAACCTGTTCCAGTGTTTTACTGCCCTCCTTGTGAGAAAATTCTTCCTAATAGTTAACCTAAATTTCCCTTGCTGCAACTTGAGACTGTTGCTCCTTGTTGTGTCATCTGCCACCATTGAGAACAGTCTAGCTCCATCCTCTTTTGAACCCCTCTTCAGGTAGTTGAAGGCTGCTATTAATTCCGTTGTCAGTCTCCTCTTCTCTAGACTAAATAAGCCCAATTCCCCCAGTCTTTCCTCATGTCTCCCAGCCCCCTCTCTTATTGCCTCTGCTGAACTCTCTCAAATTTGTCCACATGCTTTCTGTAGCAGGGGCCCCAAAACTGAACACAGTACTCCAGATGTGGCCTCACCAGTGTTGAATGGAGGGGACTAATCACTTCCCTTGCCTACTGGCAACATTCCTACCAACGCAGCCCAGTATGCCATTAGCCTTCTTGGCAACAAGGGCACACTGCTGGCTCATATTCAGCTTATGGCCCACTGTAACCCCCAGGTCCTTCTCTGCAGATCTGCTGCCCAGCCAGTCAGCCTTCAGCCTGTACTGGTGCATGGGACTGTTCTGCCCTAAGTGCAGGACTTTGCACTTGTCCTTGATGAACCTCATGAGATTCCTTTTGATCCAACCCTACAATTTGTCTAGGTCACTCTGAATCCTAGCTTACCCTCCAGTGTATCTACTACTCCCCCCAGCTTGGTGTCATCTACACACTCTGCCACAACTTTTTTGGATCAGTGTACCCCCAGCGGCCAGACACAGAGCAGTGTACCCCTGGTGGGGGAAGTGGGAAAGGATGGGTGGTGCGCAACTATATGTGGAGCGGCGGCAGCCGCCATGTGTGATCTTCCCCCGCCCCCTGCATCCGGGTGGGTAGGCGGCACTCCAACCCCATCCACCTGCATGCACCCCTTAGGGCCTTTTCAAGTACCCCTGGAAATATGTGTACCTCCAGTTGACAACCCTTGCTCTATGCCATCTTACTGGTTGCTGATGAAGACATTGAACAAAACCAGCCCCTGGACTGACCCCTGGGCACTCCACTTGATACCGGCTGCCAAACTAGACATTGAGCCATTGATTACTACTCTCTGAGCCCAATGCTCCAGCCATTTTTCTATCTACCTTACAGTCCATTCATCCAGCTTGCTTGGGAGAATGTTATGGGAGACCGTATCAAAAGCCTTGCTAAAAATCACATCCACTAGTCTCCCCACATCCACAGAGCCAGTCATTTAATCTTGGAAGGCAACGGGTTGGTCAAGCATGACTTGTTCGTGGTGAATCCACGCGGGCTGTTCCTAATCACCTTTTTCTTTCCTGAGTGCTTAGAAATCGATTTCTTCAGGATCTGCTCCATGATTTCCAGGGACTGAGGTGAGGCTGACTGATCTGTGGTTCCCTGGATCCTCCTTTTTCCCTTCCTTAAATATGGGTACTATGTTTATCCTTTTTCCAGTCATCTGGGAGCTCTCCTGATTGCCATGAGTTTTCAAAGATGATGCCCAATGGCTCTGCAATCACATCAGTCAACTCCCTGAGCACCCTCGGGTGCATCTCATCCGGCCCCATGGACTTGTACACGTCCAGCTTTTTGAAATAGTCCCCGACCTGTTCCTTCACCACTGAGGGCCGCTACCTCCTCCCCAAACTGTGCTGCTTGGTTCAGTAGTCTGGGAGCTGACCTTGCCTGTGAAGACTGAGGCAAAAAAGGCATGGAGTATACTTCAGCCTTTTCTGCATCCTCTGTCACAACGCTGCCTTGCCCATTTAGTAAGGGACCCACACTTTCCCTGATCCTCCTCTTGCTACCGACATAAATGTGTACAACTTATAGAACTACTGACATACTTGTAGAAGTGGGCAGATATGGTGGGCAAGGGGGAAGGAAATTGGCAACTGAGCTAACCCCTTCCCAACATTCATCTGGTGCTGGGGAGTGCAGTCCTGAGATACAGCAAAACACAACTAGGGCTCTCAGAGATCTACTACTCAAGGGATCTACCCCCAGACAAACTTGCTGCCTCTCCCAAATTAAATCCCTGATCTGCCCAAATCATAATGACAGTTCTATTATGGATATAGATACAGAAATATTTTTCTGGAAATTCTATATATACACAAAATAGTAATTCTATAGATTCTATAGAGAAGTTTGTTTGTTTTTTTAAACATCAACCTTCCTGAAGCACTTTCTCTAAAGCAAACTGGCAACCCTGTGGAAATAATGAAGAAAGGCAGACCTGGTAACCCTCTATTTCATTAACTAAAAGGTTGAAGCAAGTAAACACATGTACTTTTTATATTATTTTAATGGGTACAAGAGGTTAAAATCTTTCCTGGCTTCCACTACTCATTTTAAAGCCCAAATTGAAGTTTGGCAGGCAATTACAACATAAAATGGTACAATCAGTTTGAGTTTCCAGAAAACACAAAAGACTTTTTTTTTTTTTACAAATAGCTTTTGAAAGGGAGCACACGGCCTTAACTTCTAAAAGAAATTTCATAAAGATATATACTGTATTTAAATATAGACAGAATTGTTAAGACATTACAGAAAAGCAAGTCCACGCTTGTTTAATGGGCTCCAATTGATATTTTTCTTCGTTTTAAAATAAAATATCATGCAAGAAAATCAAAAACTACTGTTAAAATCATTGTTGAGGTACCTTTCAGCTAACTGTTTATAACAATTAAAAGTTCAAACTGACATTGAAATGTATTTCTGCACCGCTCCCCTTCCTCTCCCCCCATTTTATATACACCTTGATTTGTTATTGTAGATTTATTCTTGGATACTACCACTGTCAGCATTTTACTACTATCATATATTAGGTTTGAAGCGTGAGGAAAGAGAAAAAAGGGAGGACAGTCCACAGTTATAAAAACTTTTGCAAATAGATTTTTTTAAAGAAGTCCAATGCACAAAGATTTTAAGAACAAAAGGTCATTTAACGTAACATCACTGAAAAAGTTCCTTCCAGGGCAAAAATAAACACAGCTTCTTAATATTTGGAGGGGTTCCCAATACTCATGCAAAGCAGTCAATCAATCTCAAATCTTATTCAGTGTTGGGCAATTTCTTGTTGACAGAAGACCAGAATCAGAACCCATGGAAGAACCACAAGCATGCAACACCAACCTGATGGATGGTAGAAGTGGAGAAAAGCTAAAGGATTCATGCTATCATAGACAGCAGAAAGATCCAGGAGGCTGAGCTCAGATAGAATTGATCCTGAATCTAAATTAATGAAGTTTTTGTCTCTCAACTGCCCAAGTTAAACAGATATTAACAAAAACAAATAAGTTTTAAAGAGTCTGCATAACACTGTTTGCTAACTCGGGTTTTACCTCCACCATGCATTTAAACATGCTTGCTCTTCAGTCATCTACCGACTTCCAAAAAAACAGGGTAGATAAGACCTAATATAAACAAACACAGAAGTAGTCAGTGTATGTATGTGTATTTTGTTCTGTTTTTGTTTTGTAACTAAAGCTTTCAGGCACAAACTTGTTATTTTCCTTTCTGGATTGCTTTTTAAAACAGTTTTGATACTGGCTGGCCAGAAATGAAAGGGATGAGGCCCACTTCAGATGACCCTCAAAACAAAAATCTGTCTGCTATTGGTAGAGTTGGAGAGAACTGTACAGCCTGAGTGGAAGAAAATTAAAGGGTAAAATCCTGGCCCCAGTGAAGTCACCAGGAGTTTTCCAATTGACCACAATGGGGTTAGGCTATCACTCAAGAGATCTGCCTGGATTGAGGAAGGGGCAGAAGAATGGCAGGATACTGACAGCCTGTCCTCACTGAACAGGAGATGAGATAATAATGTGGTACCCCACAAGAAAAAGCTCCACAAACAGATGTACAATTTCTCATTATTACTCTATTGCTATTCTCAAGGGAGAAGAAGAGAGCCACTCAATTCCAGTTCTTCTTTCTTCCAGGGTTCACAAGACAGTTCACAAGAAATACACAGTTTATCAAAAGGCAACTATAGATCTAAAATAATCAACATGGATACTTCACCTCTTTATCCAACACCAGGAGTAGGTCATCAACTAATCAAACAAGCACAATCTCTATACTACACAAAGGTCTATTGTTTATTTGCATCAATCTACATAGTCACTTTTCTTTACAAAGCTGTTATTCTTTTATCCTAGTGCTTCATTTCTTGCAAGTTGTTCATTGACCTTTACTGCGTATTTTCTGACTCATCATCCCCATTCCACCCTCCTTCCCCAATCCTCTTAACATTATCCTCCCATATACAATTTTATCAATGTCCCAGTTTTTCTTATATGTCCCAAAGCATAATAAATATGCTGTATAGAAAATGTGTGAATAGGTACTTATGTCACCATGATGTGATTATGATGGTTGAACCATTTCAAAATTCATGGTTTTGATTTTAACTTATTGGAATGCATTATTGAAAGGTATAAAAAATACAAATGAAAGTGTGTTTTTACATCAAATATAAATTTTACTCCACTAATAGCAACCCAGTAAGACTGACTGCATTGGGGTGGGACAGGAATCTGCAGCTCAGAGGAAATCTGCACTGATACAGAATTTTTCCAATCTGTTTATGTGGTAACATTATTTTTCAAGACTCACAGATCATTTGGGCCTTAATCCTGTAAGACACAGATACATGTGTGCATTTCCTCACATATGTTGCCTATGAAAGCTTAAAGTATTTCTGAACAAGTTGGTATGTAAGGTGCCACCCACCCTGCATTGTCCTGACTCAGATATGTAGGACCACTGAAATCAATGGAACTGCTCAGGGTAGGGAAGCTACACATATGTTTGAGTGCAAGCAGGATTAGGGCCACAGTATCTAGCACATGGAATAATGTAGGTTAACAAAGGTTTCCTGGAAAGTCAGTTAAGTGAATGATTATGTTGTAGCAGCTCAGACAATATGCTACACAAATTGCATCAGCAGCAGCTCTACCCACAACCCAGAAATAATTAGAAGTTGGAATCCACAAACAGCTGCCCAAGTTAATACTAAACTCTGCACATGCTGCTCATACTGCTGTGCTTTTACAGATAACACAGGAATAAAATTACTGGGAACTTTACTCCTAATAAGAGATAAAATAATTCAGCTTAAGAATGTCTGCTTTGGAGTTGCTGAAAATGTTTATGAATATTTATTTGCATTCTGAAGGGTCATGCTAATATATTGATCTGAATACATCTACTGAGAAGCACCTATATCTAAACTAAATTCCAACTAATAATATGTTTTTTTTCAGAGAAGTAGCAAAGGAAAGGGACAATCAGAACAACTAAAAATAAACAGGTTTATTTCTAATCTGCATGTGATTAACCACAGAATAAAAATTTATTACCTGAGATTAAACCCATGATTATGGACCAGCCAGAGATGATATCTAAAAATCAGCTGCGTATGGCAGACTTTTGTTTTAGGCTGAAGATTTGCGCAGTAGCTACATATTAAAAAATAAACTACAGGAATAATAAAATTAGTATTACAAAAGTGGAATAATCATTTAGTGGCCAGATTAACTTTATTTCCTTAATTCACAATTTATCATCAGTATTTTGTGGTGATAACGCCTACTCTGATGGCAGTTAAGTTATAGATCTAATTGGATTTTCATGCCAAACAAAACTGAAGCTCTGAACACACTGCATAAACCACACAGATTACATCCTGAAAGATATGCAATTAAATCGTTGTTTTAAAAAGAAATTTAGTTTAGAGAGATAATAGATTCTGTTTCATAGCAATAATTGGAAAAAGAGCTGCTAGGCACAAATACATTTAAAACATAATAAGTTAAGGGTTCTTGATATAATAACTGAAAATATTGTAATCTATTAGTTAAAGATACATGCAGTTAAAGATCAACTACCAGTTAGCATCAAAGAGATAGATTAGATGAGCCAATGGACTAGATTTTGTTACCTAAACTTCCTTATGATCCTGTAGAATAAATCAGATGGCAAATATATATAAGAAGAGGGGGGAGGGATAAATAAGAGTCCCATACTAAGAAAGTTACTATACGGTACCTTAGCTGTTCTGGAAAACAATGGAGCACTTTTTTTGTTGAGTAGACAGCGTAAAGCTTTGCACACTACTGGGGTTTATAGAAATAATCATACAGCTAAGAACTCTATCACTTAAATGTTATTTTCCTCTGGGCTCAAAGTCTCTCAAGTTTCACTCCTATAAAAACACTGCTTCCAAATAGACAAAGTTCACAAAGATACAGAGTTGTGATACTTTCCACATGTGAAATAAGCTTCAGAAAGCTTTAAGAACATCGTGTCAGAGACTGGCCTAATATTCTGAAAAGTTCTATTAAGCTCTGTCACAGCAAGTACTGTAACCTTGGAGCAGGTAACCGATTTGATGTGTGAAACTTGTATGTGTATGATAAATCTCCTGCTGTGATTTATTCCCTATGTTATCTTTGGACAAGCCAAAATTAAACCTGGGTGATATACCATAAGTTGTGTTGAACCATTCTTACTCATTCAAGTAACTTCAGCCTCATTTACACTTTTCTATTGTCCAGGATTACTCCTGTACAACCCTATCTACATTTAAATTTAGCTTTCTTTCTCTTCCTCCCTTAAACTTTGAATATATTCCAGACAATCTACCCACACCACACAGACAACAGGAGATAAAGCAACACTGAGGAAGCAATTCTGAGCAAGAGTAGCTTTAAAAAACATTGTTTAAGTACATGTTTACACAGTCCATATATCTGCTGTACTCTGCCCCCTTAAAGTGAACCTACTGTGCAATATCAAAGCATAGACCAGCGGGGGGTGAACCTTTTACATAGGCATCCTACAAATTAACCTCACAACCTCCCTGGGCGCATTCAAATGAGTGTGGCCATCCGGTATGTGGCGCTGCAAACCAGTCTACAGCATCACATACCACACATTCAAATATTTCCCATGCCACTACTTCGCAGTGCAGGGGGTGTGGGGCGTGAGGTTTGACCCGGGGTGATCCCAGGTCAAAAAAACCCACATGGAAAAAAAGAGGGCAGTGCACGTGGCTGCAGCGTATACTGCCCCAAACTGGATCTGGCTGCTGGCCAGGCTCCAAGTTGCAGGGGCGCTTCCGCTGCAGCTCCCCAGCCCCCAGATAAGGCTGCTGGGACCAACAGAGTTGCTGGCCCCAGCCTCCCGTACCTCACCTGGGGTAACATGCCACGCACCAAAGGATGCATGACACCGGTGTTCCCCACAGACAAGTAGCAATGGTACAAGGTGTGCCGTGCCGCTGCTTTTTGTGCCCAGGGAACCAAACATCTGTGTTCATTTGGACAAGGCCCCTGAGTGCAACTCCAATCCCTTTCCCTTACCCAATCTGCTGTTCAGCTTTCTGTTGCCTGCACTGTGTCCCTTGATCAAGCTGCTGCTCTTCTTTCTGCTTCCAACCCTATGCTCCCAACCTAATATAATGCTTTGCTTTCTGCTTCCTGCCCTATGTGCCACTGTGTTGTCTGTGCCCTCCCCAATCTGCCATAAGCCATTTGTGGCACCTGTGCCACAGGCTGGCCACCCCTGGCATAGGCTTTCAGATTCCTAAACTAATTACTTTATGTTGCCTTGTCTGCTTCTTTTCAAAAGGACACCAGCAACATAAGTCAATAACAGTCAATAACACTTCTAATTTCTAACTTTCTTTTTCTCCTGAATCTATTTTGTCTGAGAGGCTCAACAGTTCTCACCCATGCCAAGAATCGTAGCTTCAATGTAATAACTTCAAATTGCCTTTCTTTCTGATCTTCTGTAGCAGTGGTCATTGCCTCCTCAGGTTTGACTTTGCTTTACCTTGTATAATACTCCTTTTTTCTTCTACCATTTCCTAGAAAACTTAAACCCCTCAGTTTTTTTGAGCTAGCTCATCTCAACCTCTCATCTGAGCACCTCTATCTTTGTTCCAAACTGTTGCAGCTTACAATTCTGTCCTTCCTTTACCTCCCACTTAATTCTTCCCCACTCACAAATTTCACACACAAATTGGCAATCTTAACTCAAGTCCTACTGCCAGCATAAATCTGAGCTCACTGATGGAAACATCCAGTCATAGAATCATAGGAAATTAGGGTTGAGAGGGACCACAGGAGGTCATCTAGTCCAACCTCCTGCTCAAAGCAGGACCATCTCCAACTAGATCATTCCAGTCAGGGCTTTGTTGAGCTGAGCTTTAAAAATCCCCAAGGATGGAGACTCCACCACCTCTCTAGGTAACCCATTCCAGTTCTCTACTACCCTCCTCACGAAGAAGTTTTTCCTAATAGCCAACCTAAACTTTCCTTTCTGCAACTTGAGACTGTCACAACCCAAAGGGCGTGATTTTTGGTTTTGTGTGCTTCGGCACTGCTAAATTGTTCCCGCTAAATTCTAGCTTCTTTGCACGGTGGAGTTTTCTGCTGCAAAAGAGAACCCCGGTGCAAGGGAGAATTTCCCGCCAATTTGAAGCTTTCTTTGCAGGGTGCATTTCTTTGTTGCAGCACAGAAATGCTCATTGCAAAGAGTTCCCGCCATTTGTATGCTAATTCGAGTCCCATTATTGGCCAGTTCTAAATTATTCACACGTAGCGGCTAGTGATTGGCTTGCTAGCCGTATAAAAGGCTTGAGTGGTTTCCGCCCAAGTTGGAGGACTCCACGAACACCGGGAGGAGGAGACTTCACGCTGTGTGAAGATCTCTAAGCGCTGCGGATCCTTACGGACCCAGCGCATTTCAAGCAGGCAACAGAGGTCTGATCAGCCTCTAGCCTCTCCCCGTCGTCGATCGCAGCCTAGACGTATCCCTTCCTGCGCGCAAAAGAACCGGACCCACAGAGCCTAGCAAACTTCGTGTGAGTCCTTACGACCGACCTCAGAGCTCTTCTACCTGGGTTCGAGTCCTGCAGGTTTATCTTCCCATCGCCGAAAACCCCTTGCGACGTACCCTCGTGCCCTGCAGGTTCGAGTTTTGTTTTGTTGTCTGTCTGTAACCGCAACTCAAGCAAGTTTTCCAGCCTACACCCCTGCCATCTCGGTGTAAGTAAACAATCTTTTAAACTACCGCTAAGCGTTTGTGCCTAATTCCAGCTCGACGGCCTTCCCTCTCCGACCCGGCGTGCCCGGGCTGCTGGCCACAGCCCGCGTGCAGCACGGAAAAGGGCTCGGGTCGCTCCCGGCCCGCACAGAGACCACTGCTCCTTGTTCTGTCATCTGCCACCACTGAGAACAGTCTAGCTCCATCCTCTTTGGGACCACCATTCAGGTAGTTAAAGGCTACTATCAAATCCCCCCAAATCTTCTCTTCTGCAAACTAAATAAGCCCAGTTCCCTCAGCTTGTCCTCATAAATTGTCTGCCCCAGCCTCCTAACCATTTTCAATGAGTCAAACCATATCTCATCAATTTTTGTTAGGACACTTAATTTATTCATTTGCTCTTTTCTCCACTTCCTCAGAGCTCTTCCTACAGTCTTCCACTGATCAATATAAAGAGCTTTTTGTTTTTCAGTTTGAAGACTTGAAGTTGGCTCATTACAGAGTAACTTCATCCACTCTGGCTGCTTTGATGGGGAAGATCCAGCTAGAACAGGGTGCTGGATTATTCACCTCAACCTCTAATTTTGAGCAGATGGCTCCATGCTCTCTACAGTACAGGGAAAGGAAACACAATCCTGATGTCAGAAGGATTTAGGCTTCTGGCTGTGTGAAAGCGAGAAGACCAGGAGAAGCATCATGGGAGCAGAGGGAAGATTGCATATAAGGTGTTCTAAAAACAGGGTAACACCCACACATAACTCACAAGATAAAACCAGAGATTTCAAATAAGAATCAATATGTCAAAAAAAACTGGACCTGTTGTGATCTTTCTGAGTTCTTTAGAAAAATAATAGAGCAATTCTTCTGTTTCATAGTCAATAAAAAGGTGCCTTGGGTATGAAAAAGGTTGTGAACCAAAGCTCTAAGGACCTGAATTAGAAACAACCAGATTAATTACTTTTCTAGCAATATTTAAAGTAACAGCCTACAGAATTTTTTTTCCTATTATTTCTGGCAGGCTTGGTGAAGTAATCCTTTCAAACATCATCAAAATCTGTGTTAATGGGATGCCCATGGGCTGGAGTCTGCTTAAAGCTGTTCTATCTCCCTCCAAGTACGGACAGTAGAGAAAACTACTAGACATTTGAGAAAACTGAAGTGCCACACTACTCAAAGAGGCAACTTGTAGTGGAGCTGGCTACAATATACACCACTGTTCCTGCCTCAAATACTGATGCTTTGTACATCACTTGACCTACCTGTACACACACTCTCCTCACTGTTTTTCCTCTTCACTAAAATAGCCCCCAATTTTATCTTGTCTGTTAATAAGAACAGTTCATTATGGAATTGCCCTTCATAGCATCAACCACTCTATCTTTGATGGATCTTTTCTGTGTCACTCAAAGCTACTACTGTCACCATTTTTCCAAGATAAAAAAACACCAGACCCTTATTCCTCACTTGCTACTTACATTCTCACCTTCAATTTCATTTTTCTCAGCAATGTTTTGGAGAAAATTGACTCTTATTCCTCTCTATTTTCTGTCTAGCTTTCAACACTTTCACTGTATTTAGGCCGCTCTTCTTCAGACTGGCAATAATCTAACCTCTTACCTTTGATTCTCACATAAATTCGCACATTTTGGAGCCTGAGCTGAGAAATAGGTACTTCCTGAAATCTGAAGCAAAGACAATTCATTTGCTTTAGATACATGAGCACTGCAAGTAAAAATTTGCATCTAAAGTACAGGAATGTAAATATAATTTTAAAAAATTAGCCATTTTACCTCCTCCAATTATATCAGTGAAATGGTTAACCGATAGCTTATACTTTCTTTAGAGACCTGCAGAAGGAATGTCCCAGGCCTCAGCCCCTTATAGTCTTCACCATGCACCCAGCACTATGTAGATCCTAGCCTGCTGACAGAGACCCATGGGTAGGCATGGCAGACATGGTTGAATGACTAGGGGGCACTGCCCAGTCATGTCTTCCTCTCATTCCCACTGGCTGGGGCTACAGACCTCTCCTGTGTCCAAATCCCATTGCTATGGTGGGGGGGTGAGAGAGAGAGAGAGAGGGAGGTGCTGCCCGCCCCCACCCCCGGGGTCAGACAGGGCCTTCCTGACACAGCAGCAAGACTCATGGGCCCATGGTGGGTCTGCCCACCCCCACCCCCAGCGGTGGGGCAATGAGCAGGGCGATGGGCAGGGTAATGTGTGGGGCGATGGGCTCCCCACGCCTCCCACTGTGCTTGTGCCGCTGCAGCTCAGACATGGAATGCTCTTCTTGGCTGCTGGGTCAGACCCCAGCTCACCCTGGGAGGAAGCGGGGGTCCAGTCCCAGTGAGGCAGCCTCTGCTTGGTGCGATGCCTACTTCCCCTTTCTGCTTGTGGCACTGGGGTCACTTTAGGCCTGGTCAAACTGAGGCGGAGCTGAGCACATGGCTGGCTGAGCCCAAGGAGGCACCAGGGTAGCTGGAGCAGGTGGTGTCAGGTCTGAGGGGGTCGCTGCCGGCCTTTCGTGCAGTGAGCACAGCCCCAGGGCATTCCCGAG
>NW_005842241.1:60206-61316 GCF_000455745.1 Alligator sinensis | reverse complement strand
AATGCCTTGGGTTCATGCTCATTGCACAAGGGACCAGTGGCAACCCCTCAGACCTGGCACCACCTGCTCCAGCTGTCACCTCCTCTGACCGAGTCGGCCATGTAGTCAAACCTGGCTCAGGGCTAGGCCAGGCCCCGTGCAACTGCAGCGCCATGGGCGGGAGGGGGAAGGATGCAGTGCACCCAGAAAAGGCTGCCCCACTGGGACCGGACCCCCCATCACTCAGGGTAAGGTGGAGTGGGACTGGCCCAGCAATGTGGAGGAGGCTTCCATGTCCAGGCCGCAGCAGCCGAGGTGTGGCACGAAGTTTAGGGAGCTTGCTGCCTTGCCTGGACCCTGGTGCTGCAGGGGGGCCAGGGAAACTCACCATGGGGCTGGGAGTCTTGCTGCTGTGGCAGAAAGGCCCCACGTGACCCCTGTGGGGAACACGGCACTTCCCTCCCACCCTTCCTTCCTCACTTCCCATGACAACAGTCTCTAGGCATAGGAGAGGTCCCCAGCCCTAGCCCCAGTCCCAGGGGGCTCCACAACTGGGCAATCTCCCCTAATGGCTCAGCTGTGTCAGCCACCTCCCACCCAGGGCTCCTCAACAGTGGCCTGGGCTCACGTAGAGCCAGGAGCACAGTGAAGATATAAGGGGCTAAGGCCATTTCTGCCAGAGGTCACTAAACAGTAAACGGTGAGCAGCAAACAGTAGAAATATAATTATTATGTAACCATTTAGCCATTTACATCCCTACTAGGTTATGACCAAAAAGTACCGTGTCAGAGACTCAAACAAATGGGACTGTTTATAAGATTGCTTAATATGCAATTCAATAGAAAGAAAGCTCATGTCCATTAAAAAATAGCAACATCCTAAAGAATGCAGAAATGTAGTTGTGTTCAGAAGGGTCTCTACTTGTGGTACCTCATTTAGACAAAAGTGTGTGGTCAGTGGATGCAAGTTGCTCATTTAAAGCTTGATCTTCGAAGTGCTAAGCTCCCACAATTCTACCTTAATGCTGCCTAATGCATAAGTTGGCTCAAGTACCACCTACAGTTGAGCCTCCATAAAAGTCACTGTTAAGCCTGACATTCTCAAATCCTATTAACACGCCCCCACCCCCC
>NW_005842241.1:57599-60193 GCF_000455745.1 Alligator sinensis | reverse complement strand
TCCCCCCCCCCCCCCCCCCCCCCCCCCCCAGCTTTGAATCTAAATTTTAGAATTCAGGGATTTCTTCTTTAAAAAAACAGAAAAAGAAAAGAAAAAAGACCTTAAATGGCCACAGTAAGGAAAGAAAATCAGCATGGAGGCTACATAGGCATACCTTAACCCATGAGCATAAGTTGTACATGACCTTTTGGGAAAAAAAGGGAAAGCATGAAACCAAGAAAAACAGTGGATAAATAACAAGAAATGAGTGTTAAAATCAAGTAAAAAAGGTATCCTCAAGAAAATAAAAGTCTAAGCCAAATAATGCAAATGGAAAGAAGAATAAACTATGGCAGTAAACTATAAGATGAAAGAATGCCATAGTGAAATTTAAGTGAAAAACAATAAATTCTTTAAAATGTACAGCCTATGACAGTATATACCAACATTTCTCAGAAAGGATTATCAGCATTCAAAAGGCATGCTGAAGGTTGAGCTATACACACATGAACAACTAACTTAGGTACACAGTAAAAAACATACACCTAGGATATGCATAATTCCTTAACAATGCAGAACAATTCACACTGAACTAAATTAGCTTTAAGTCCTTATTCACTGTTTCATATCACAGTAAGGTCAACACTGAAGTCTACAGTCCTCAAACATTCTTTTAATCCACAATTTGTAGGCTTGAGTGTCTAAACGTGGGCACTTAATACACAATCTGATTTGCAAAGGGTCTCAAGACTAACTGCATATGCTGGTTCCTAAAAAGGTATCAAAATAGGCACTGAGGAAGTATCCAAAATTAAAAATCTTGGCCTCTGTTTTCAGTAATTTTAAAATGATAGACACAGAATCATAGAAAGTTAAAGTTGAAAGGGACTGCAGGAGGTCATATAGTCCAAACCCTGCTCAAAGCAGGACCATCCCCAAATAGATCATCCCAGCCAAGGGAACTGTCTAGCCAGTTCTTAAAAACCTCCAAGGATGAAGATTCAACTTGAGAGCACTGCTCCTTGTTCTGTCATCTGCCACCACAGAGAACAGTGTAGCTCCATACTCTTTGGAACCACCCTTCAGGTAGTTGAGGGCTGCTGTTAAATCCCCCCTCATTTTTCCCTGCTGCTGACTACATAAGCTTTGTGAACTCTCCAATTTGTTCACATCCTTTCTGTAGTTGGGAGCCCAAAACTAGACATAATACTCCAGATGTGGCCTCAGCAGTGCTGAATAGAAGGGAATAATCACTTCCTTTGATCTGCTGGTGACACTCCTACCAATGCAGCCCAGTATGACATTAGCTTTCTTAGCAACAAGGGCACACTGTTGGCTCTTATTCAGCGTATTGTCCACTGGAAGCTCAGGTCCTTTCTGCAGAGCTGCTGCCCAGCCAGTCAGCCCCCAGCCTGTACTGGTGCATAGGCCTGTTCTGTCCCAAGTGCAGGATTTTGCATTTGTCCTTACTGAACCTCATGAGGTTTCTTTTGGCCCAATTCTCTAATTTGTCTAGGTCTCTCTGAATCCCAACCCTACCCTCTAGCATATTTACTACAGCCCTCAGCTTGGTGTCATCTACAGACCTGCTCAGGGTGCACTCTATGCCATCTTCCAGGTCACTGATGAAGATATTAAACAAAAATGGCCCTACGGTCAACCCGTGGGGCACTCCACTTGATACCAGCTGCCAAGCAGGTATCTGAGCCCGATGATCTGGCCAGTTTTCTATTCACCTTACAGTCTGTTCGTCCAACTCATACTTCCTTATCTTGCCTGCAAGAATGTTGTGACAGACCATATAAAAAGTCTTCTTATAGTCAAGGTATACCAGATCCAAAAGTCTCCCAGCATCCACAGAGCAAGTCATCTTATCATAGAAGGCAATCAGGTTGGTCAAGCATGACCTGTTCTTGGTGAATCCATGCTGACTGTTCCTAATTACCTTCTCCTCCTAGTGATTAGAAATAGATTCCTTGAGGACCTGCTCCATGATTACAGGGACTAAGGTGAGGCTGACCAGTCTGTAGTTCCCTGGATCCTCATTTTTCCCTTTCTTAAATAGGGGCACTATATTTGCCCTCTTCCAATTGTCCAAGACCTCTCCCGGTTGCCACGAGGTTTCAAAGATGATGGCTAATGGCTCTGCAATCACACTGGCCATGTGTGTATATCTGCAATCACATTTGCCAATGCCCTCAGCACCCTCGGGTGCATCCCATCCAGGCCCATGGACTTGTACACATTTAGCTTTTCTAAACAGTCTCTAACCTATACTTTCACTACTGTTGGCTGCTCACCTCTTCCCCAAATTGTTCTGTCAGGTGCAATAGTCTGGGAGCTGACCTTGCCTGTGAAGACTGAGGTGAAAAAGGCATTGAGTACTTTGATGACATCATCATTTGGACTGAATACCTGCAATCTCCGATTGAGTTCCATCAGAAATTCAACAATCATCTTCCCTCCATCAGACTCTCTCTCGAATACCCCAGCACCAACATCTCCTTTTTAGATATGATAATCACTATCCAACAGTGGCGACACGTAGAGGGTGGATGGGGGTGCATGTGCACCCCCTGACCGGCTGCATTTGCTGCTTAGGCGACAAGTGGGGG
>NW_005842241.1:44834-57516 GCF_000455745.1 Alligator sinensis | reverse complement strand
TGGTCACATCCCCCTCCCCCCATCAACTAAGGTGGCACCAGTCACCCATGCTATCCAGAATGGTAAAATACAGACCACGACATACAAGAAACCCACAGACCAACATACGTATCTGCACAGAATCAGCAATCACTTTAAACACACCAAGAAGGCTGTAATATACAGCTAAGCCCTCAGGTATCACTGAATTTGCACTGAGGAGAACTCCCATGATTGTCACCTCACAAATATCATAAAGACTTTCACTCAACAAGGACACTCCTCCAGAGAGATAGATCACACTTTTGAAAGAGCCACCCAGATACCACGTGAGGAATTGCTGCAGTACAGAAGGAAAACCCCCATGAATTGCACACCACTGGTTATAACTGTCACAACCCGAAGGGTGTGATTTTTGTTTTGTGTGCTTCGGCACGGCTAAATTGTTCCCACTAAATTATAGCTTCTTTGCACGGTGGAGTTTTCTGCTGCAAAAGAGAACCCCGGTGCAAGGGAGAATTTCCTGCCAATTTGAAGCTTTCTTTGCAGGGTGCATTCTTTGTTGCAGCACAGAGATGCTTGTTGCAAAGAGTTCCTGCCATTTGTATGCTAATTCGAGCCCCATTATTGGCCAGTTCTAAATTATTCACACGTGGCGGCTAGTGATTGGCTTGCTAGCCATATAAAAGGCTTGAGTGGTTTCCGCCCAAGTTGGAGGACTCCACGAACACCGGGAGGAGGAGACTTCACGCTGTGTGAAGATCTTTAAGCGTTGCGGATCCTTACGGACCCAGCGCATTTCAAGCAGGCAACAGAGGTCTGATCAGCCTCTAGCCTCTCCCCGTCGCCGATAGATTCCTAGACGTATCCCTCCCTGCGCGCGTGTTTAGAGCCCTCAGCCGGATTGGGCTAGAGTTCACGAGTTTAGAACTCTTGTCCGCCTCTCTTCTTTCCTGTCTGTAACCGCAACTCAAGCAAGTTTTCCAGCCTACACCACGACCATCTTTGGTGTAAGTAAACAATCTTTAAAACTACCGCTAAGCGTTTGTGCCTAATTCCAGCTCGTTGTCCTCCCTCTCCGATCTAGCGTGCCCAGGCTGCTGGCCACAGCCTGCGTGCAGCACGAAAAAGGGCTCGGGTCGCTCCCGGCCCGCACAATAACATATCACCTCTCCCTGGAAACTATAAGGAAAATCCTCAAACAATTGCAATCCATACTAGAAAAAGCCCCAGTTCTTAAAGAGATCTTCCCAGAGCCACCCATCCTAGCCTTCAAACAAGCACTGAACCTCACCAACCTCATCACCAGAAGCAAACTTTTTACAGCCCAAAACACACTGAAGGGATCCAGACCATGCTATGCCAATATCAAACCTGCCAGCATATCTCCACCACCCCCACAATTGCTACATCCCACAAAAGAACCATCAGCATTCCTGGAGCTTACAGCTGCATCTCCAGAGATGTTGCATCTCTCATCCAGCGCACCAAATACCCAGTAGAATATATGTAGGAGAGACCAAAAAGCAACTGCATGCCAGAATGAATGCAAACTGGAAATCTATCAAAGACAAGGATACCCAATTACCTGTGGGGGCACATTTCTCACAAGAAAACCACTCTCTCAGTTCTAATCCTCAAAGGGAATTTACAAAAGAGCTTGCGCAGATGAGCCTGTGAACTTCACTTCATCAACCTACTGGATACAAAATTCATGGACTCAATATAGACTGTGCGGGCCCTCTCCCGATCCCATCCTTGTCGCCATGTGCGGGCCGGGAGCGATCCGGGCCCTTTTTGTGCTCTGCGCGGGCTGTGGCCAGCAGCCCGGGCATGCGGGGTCGGAGAGAACGGGTGACACACTAGAATTAGTTACGGACGCGTAATGGTTGATTTAAAGTTTACTTACACCGAAGATGGTCACGGTGTAGGCTGGACAGTTTTCCAGGCACAGCTCCAATTAAATCCTCGTTTGAGGACTACGACAAGCTCTCTCTCTCCCACGGAGTTGTTGAAGCTCCGTGGGTCCGTTTATTCTCTCTCTCACGAAGTTTGCTAGGCTCCGTGGGTCCTTTTGTTCACTCACACGAAGTTTGTTAGGCTCCGTGGGTCCTTTTGTGCACAGGGAAGAGGGATACGTCGAGGATTGCGCTCAGTGACGGGGAGAGGCTAGAGGCTGATCAGACCCCTGTTGCCTGCTTTAAATGCGCTGGGTCCAATAGGCTCCGCAGCGCTTAGAGATCTTCACACAGCGTGAAGTCTCCTCCTCCTGGTGTTCGTGGAGTCCTCCAACTTGGGCGGAAACCACTCAAGCTTCTTATACGGCTAGCAAGCCAATCACTAGCCGCCACGTGTGAATAATTTCACGCAAGCCAATAATGGGGCTCGAATTAGAATACAAATGGCGGGAACTCTTTGCACTGAACATTTCTTAGATGCAAAAAGAAATGCACCATGCAAAGAAAGCTACAAATTGGCGGGAAAGTAATTTAGCAGTGCCAAAGCACACAAAAAAACAAAAATCACAACTTTGGGTTGTGACATAGACATTGGATTTATGACACATTATAACCTGTCTAACATCTGACTTCCCAGGTACCTCTCCATTATTTACCAGCAACATTCATCCCCCACCCCCACCCTGTCTCTCACCCACTGACTCCTCAATTCACTGACTGCCTTTCTTGCATGCATACCAGCCCCTGGCTTCTTTACTATTCATTCCATCCAGGAAAAGCATATGCCAACTGCAGATGCTTCCTCAGCCTGATGAAGGGTATTTGTACCTGAAAGCTGGCAAAGATTTTTTCCAACTATCTGAATTGGCCTAATAAAAGTAGGGGTGCACCAATAGATATTTTTGGGGATGATACTGGTAGCCGATTTTTAAGGAGGCATATTGGCCGACACCGATCTGATTTCCAATACACTGCCCAACAGCTTGTAGAGCAGTGTCCGGCTGGTAAGTCTGTTGTGGTGGAAGGAGAGATGGGGATGGGGGGGGGGAGGGAAGGGGCATGGGGGGTGCAGATTCGAGGCCCCCGCGGTGAGGGAGGGAGTGGGTCTGGGGCAGGCTCTACCCAGCTAGGGAAAGGCACAATATGGAGCTGCTGCTCGTCTGGGGGGTGTAGGGAGGCCCCCCCGCCACTGCGCGCACCCTGGGAGGTCATGGGGGGGCGTGTGCCTCTGGATTTGCATGGGGAGAGGGCAGGCTGCTGCTGCAGCGGTGCTGGGTTTCTCCTGGCAGGGGGGCTGGACCAGGCTGTGGTTGGGGCAGGTGGCAGCTGCACTGGAGGGGGACTATGTGGGGAGGCTGCAACCCACCACAAATTCACCGTAGCCCCCCAACGCCCACTCCCAGCACTGCCACTGCCCACCCCCAGCACAGCCCAGCCCAGCCCCGCACCCCTGCCAGGAAGAGCCCGGAACACCCCTGGCCCCAGCCCATAGTGGCAGCCTGCTCTGCCCCACCCTGCGCAGATCCAGGGGCACATGCCCCCCATGCCCTCCTGGGGTGCATGCAGCAGCAGGAGCTGCTCCCCAGACAAGCTGTGGCTCCATCCCGTGCCCTGCCCCACCCCAGCTGGGCAGCGCCTGCCTGAGCCCCAGCCCCACTCCCTCCCTCATTGCAGGGGCCTCAATCTGCCTCCCTCATACCTCTTCCCTCCCCCCTCCCCTTCCACCACAACAGACATACCACTGGATGTAGCTCTCCAAGCTGCTGCGCTGTGGCTGTGCACATGCACAGGGCATTTATCAGCCACATTAGGCAAAAAAAAAAAAAAAAGGCCGATTTCCGATACAATCAATGTCCTTTATATTGGTGCCGATCCAATATCAGACAGATGTATCAGTGCACCTCTAAATAAAACATCAGATTTGCCCAAAGAACCTTGTCAGCCTCTTCTGCATCATTTCTTACTAGGTTACCTCCCCCACAATGTCCCTGATCCTCCTCTTATTACTGACAAGATCACTCCTGTGTCATGCTGCTGTTACAGGCATTAGGCTCAAGCCCCATGTCACAGGAAGAGCAGCGGGGGCGTCCAAGGCTGAGCCACCCCCTCCCAGCTGTCCAGAGCAGACCCAGGACAGGCAGTCCTGGCTGTGCTCCCAGAGGGAGGGCTGCCTCTAGCCTGACAGGCATGGACCTCTATCCTCCTTGAGAGCAGGTGATGGCAGGCAGGCATCCTCCAGCTGTGACGAAAAGCACAGGTGTTACCAGAGACTGGAGCAGCTCTGTGGAGTACTGATTCCAGTACTGGGTACCGCACTTCAAAAGGGATGTGGCCAGCCTGGAGAGGGTTCAGAGGAAGGCCATCCACTTGGTGAGAGGGCAGCAGGACAGGCCCTATGAGGAGAGACTGAAGGACCTGAACCTGTTCAGCCTCAGCAAGAGGAGGCTGAGGGGGGACCTGGTGGCTGCCTACAAGCTCATCAGGGGGGATCAACAGCAAATAGGCAGAGCTCTTTCTCCCCAGCACCAGTGGTCATAAGCTGATGGAGAATAGGTTTAGGTTGGAGAGCAGAAGGCAAGATTTTTCAGTTAGGGTGGCCAAAATCTGGAACCAACTTCTCAGGGAGATGGTCCTCGCCCCTACCTTGGACATATTCAAGAGGAGGTTGGACGTTCACCTGTCTGTGGTCTTGTGAACCCAGCATTCATTCCTGTCTGTGGCATCCATCCCTGCCTGTGGCAGGGGGTCAGGCTGGATGATCTGTTCAGGTCCCTCCTGACCCTAGCTATTATGAAACTATGACATACTTGTAGAAACCCCTCTTGTTACCCTTCATGTCCCTTGCTAGCTGTGACTCTAATTACACTTTGGCCTTCTTGATTTCATCCCTGCACGCTGAAGCAATACTCTTATACAGGCAATCCTCAACTTACAATGTTTCCAGTTATAACGTTTTGCACTTACAACGTTTATAAATTGACAGCCTGGTTCAACTTTATGATGTCATTTTCAACTTTACAACACTTAATCCGATGCAATGCCATGCCAACAAACACGTTCACCGTGTCGCTCATCTCCCTGGAGAACATCTGTCCAAACTTGCTTGGACACTTTCTTTAAGAAAGCAGACAACTCCAGAAAAACTTGCGGCCAAGACTCCTGAGAAGACTCCAGCCAAGAACCCTTCAAAAAGTCCAGCAGTCACCTCAAAGAAGTACTTCCTAATCAATATGATTGCTATTTACAATATAAATAAATTAATGTAGCTATATTACTCATCTATAATTGATTGAATACAAAATTCTGGGGTATTTTTGGTGAAAATAGGGTATCGGGCCTTGGTTCAGGAACCAATCCCTCATTTATAACATTGTTTCTTATGAGAAAATTGGTTCCGAGTTACAATGTTTGAACTTAAGAAACAGTTTTCAGGAACCAATTGTGTCGTAAGTCTGAGGACTGCCTGTACTCCTCCCTAGTTGTTTGTCCAAGTTCCCACTTCTTATAAACTTCCTCTTTGTGATTTAGCTTTGATCTGCGGGCAACACTCCTACCAATGCAGCCTAGTACACCGTTAGCCTTCTTGGCAACAAGGGCTTACTTTTGGCTCGTATTCAGCGTATTGTCCACTGGAACCCCAGGTCCTTTCTGCACAGCTGCTGCCCAGCCAGTCAGCCTCCAGTCTGTACTGGTGTTCCCTGCTAAGTCAAGCTGGTCTTCTGCCATACTCGCTAGTCTTCCTGCACATTGGGATGGCTTGCTCCTGCACTCTCAGTAAGCACATGGGAGTAACTTGCTTTTCCCAAAGGCTTGAAGGAGGCTGGATACTCAAGAGCTGATGCTAGCTCATGAGGTGACATTAAAGCATGGAGCCTGTCACCTTCCCTTCATCTCACTGGTTCAAATCCAAAACGATCAGAACAATAAAGTCATTACTGCATGACAGCAGTGTTATAATGTGAACTGGTAATTTCAGCTTCATTCAGTAGGGATGCTAGAATGAAGTACATTTTTAATCCTAGATACAGTTGTCCATATAGACACATTGGCAGAGCAATGTTGGAACAGTTTTGATAGCTCATGTGTACCAGGATGCAGATTTGATGGGACTGCAGCTGGTTTGTGGAGCCACATGTAGTGTGATCCCATAAGATCAAAAAGCAGCTTTGGAGAAATGTGACCAAAAGTGGGTGGTATACAGTAAAACTGCAATTTTCACCCAGGGTGCTGTGGTACCCCAGAGTCCCACGAGATCCTTTCAAGAATGCCATGGGCTGCCACTCAATATTAGCACTATTGAGTATGCAACTACCTACATACGATTCACAAGATAAACCTAGACATTTCAAATGGGAATCCATAGTGTCAAGAGTATTTGGACTAATTGTGCGCTTTCTGAGTTCTTTGCAATGGCAGAGTTACTCTATTATTTTGCCATAGTCAAGAAATAAGTGAAAGTTAAGAGCTAACATTTTCTCTGGGGTGCTTTGAGTCTAAAAAGGTTGAGAATCACTGCATCAGAATCATCCCAAAGCCAGTGAGTAATGCAGTATGTTAACACAAAGCCTACAAGATAAAAGACATTACCACTTGGAATTTTTAGTATTTGACACACAAAAGTACCTATTGTAGGGACCTACGTAAATCATGGCAAGACAAAAGGATTTTTGTAGGCCACTCGTGGCACACAAAGCCAATTTTGTGGTCTTTTTGCAGTGAGCCCTCCCCCCCACACTTGCCACTGACAGCCTGAGAGGCTCTGGTGGCCCTGCCTTTCACTGCTGATGGGCCAAAAGACAAATACTGCAGCATTTAAATAGCAAAATCCATTGAAATATCAAATACATTACTGCATTATAAAAAAATCTAAGTATTAAATTTAAATCTAAATATATTATGAATATAAATGTATACACCATATGAATTTAAACTAATATCATCATAATTTATTATTAGCATTCTACAAAAAGTAGAGTACTACTACATAATGTTGACCTTGATAGAAACAATTCATGTTGGTTGTTAAACACTAGTGTCCAGCATCCACTGACAGGTCCAGCTGGTTGGAATGTCAAGGCACCATTTTGCCAAGTTGTAGAGATGTGGAAACTGATCAGAAACAGACTCTTAAAACAGTCACAGTCAAAGGCATGTGGCACTCTTTGACAAAGTTCATGTAAGCAGTATGTTCCTTGTCACAGTCTTCCTGCCATCCAGGGATCGATTTCAGTAGCTGAAGGTCAAAACTGAGAAAAGGCACCTGATTTGGGTAAAAAATGCAAACAGCACTAAAAAAAGGGAGGCAGCCAGTTATTTAAACTGTGGTGGTAGCTACTGTTCATCCTTGTAATACTGGATTCGACTTTGCAGCTATTGCCTAGACCAGTTCTCATCCCCACTGGTTTTCACGATGACAGTTTGAAATTTGTAGTGATGCCTCATCTGACCCAACTTATCAAACCCATCAGCTTGTTGTGTGCTTAGTACATTAAAGCCTGCCAACTTTCAAATCTTGTTAAAAGCTCCTTGTTAGAATGGATCACATTTTCAGCCACAAACTTAACTTGATCTTCAACATTTTGTAAACTATGGCTAGTTTAAACATACACTGTACTGGGTGTTATTTCAAGCTCCTCACACACAAATTGCTGGTAGTATTCATATTCTTTGAGTGGTAACAAACTGCATTAGACCATGAATTCCACCTTGTAAGCACTGGCTCTGGTGGAAGTGACACAGTCACATACAGATTCCCACTTTGATTGGCGATAGACTCCTTGTAACAAGCTTATGGCCTGGGCAATGTTTAAATGCTTTTAAAAAAAAGGAAACCAGGCTATTCACATAAGGAAAACGTGTGCACCATATATTACATGACATGAACAGATGACATGAATGGTGTTGGACATCATTCCATGGAGCACATCACAGAAAGTACACAGTATATGTGCAAAGCTATCAGACAGAAATGCTGAGATATTATTAAAATCTAAGCCATAGTTTACAAAAGCTCTCACTACAGCTCGTGCCGTGGTAGAAAAATTGACAGATGCAAGGTGAACAGGCTCTGTTTGAAAAACAGGCAGGTCGCAGTCTGTCCAGCTCCCAGGTACAAATAAAATGTGCAGAATATAGTTACCTTGGGCATCTGTTGCTTCGTCTGCTACAATTGAGAGCGATTCATATTCTACCAGTGCATATTTTGTAGACTGAACATGCAAACGCAATTACTCCTGGTAGATAATCTTGGTGAAGGTGGTTCACACATGGGAAACTGCTAGCATTTGACATGTTTGTTCAAGTAGTCCCTTAGTTTAGGGTTATAATTTTCTCCAGAAGAATGCTGGCAGCCGTGAATGTTCCCACTAGCACAAATGTAGCCTCTCTTCTTGTCAGACTATTTTCAGGGGCTCTTTTAAAGATTGAGGACATAGTTGCTTGTTTCTTGCTCTGACCTTCAGCCTCTGCAGCAGCTTTTTCCTTTATATGCAATTCGGATTCTAAATGCCAATCAATGCTATTTATCCTAAACACACCCACATTGCACGATGAACAAAAGAATGTACCCCCACCTGCATGCAAAGTTCCTACAGGAAACTGCTTTACATGATCCTGAGCTGAAATGTATTTAACTTTCTTGAATTTTTTTTCACTCATGATTTTCAAACTGCAGCATTAAAAGATGACACTGAAACCCATCTGCTTTGAAGACTGACACCTTCACTTAGTCTATGTCACTAGCTCAGCCTTTCAGTAGCCGTCTCTGAAACCATGTGCTCTATGGCTAAAGGGATTACTCTGCTTTTTGAATACCAGTAAGTTTTTTGGGGATGACAGAGGGGCGTTCCCACACAAAATCTCAGGAATTGCTATTTTTCGCGGTGAATATGGAAGCTGCTGGTTTTTGCAGTTACTGTGAACATTGAGAAACCATGTTTTAAATAAGTCCCTATTTGTAAATGTCTGGGTTTAATCTTGTGAATCAAATGTAGGTGTTTGCACACCTGACAATGCTAATATTGTGCAGCATCCTTAAAATGATCTTATGGCACCCTACGTGAGAACCACTACTATATGCTTATAAGCTTGTTTTTACAGCAAGTGCACACTGTTGACATATAACCAGTTTGCAGTAGACTATAACCCCCAGGTCCTTTTTCACAGCATTAAAGCTTAACACCGTTCCACTAGTTTTGGTGAAGCCACCAAAGAATTAGCAAGCCTATAAGAACAGCTATTATAGCTGTCAAAAACAAATATGCAGTACATGAACAGTCTAGCAATGGTGAGAGTCTTCAAGTATGATGAAAATTTTCACTAACAGAAAGAGGCCTTGACAAGCGCTGAATAAAGTCCTTGGCCCCGCTACATGTCCCCCGGCCAAGTCAAAGTTGGACAGCACTTCTCTAAAGTAAAATCAAACAGTGCCTGTGATGTTAAGAGGGCATTTTGGTCATCTAGCCACCTGGATGATGAATTATCCAGCCACCTGAGAGTTTTTGATAGGTCCTGTTAAGGACAAATGCATCAGTCTAGCTATTCCAGTGTAAATTGGACAAGAGATGAGACAAACTCCCATGCATCGGGACAACAGATTCCTATTTTTGAAGGAGAGATTAAGGACAAGGCAGTCCAAACCCATAAGAGCAATCTCCAACAACTCCCAAGAGCAGAAAATAGCTGGAATGCAGGCAGACACGCTGAAGAGCAAGGGAACTACGCACTCCCACCTCAGGCGTCTCTTGGTTTCTGAAGGATTCTGACCAGCCTCAGGTGTGGGGCACTTCTACACCTGAGGTAATATTTGACACACAGATGAGGTGTGGTAAGGCTTTCTGCAAGAGCTAAAAACAGTCGGCAGGGCTTAGAAATAAATGAGAGGCATTCCCAGGAAGGGGGAACAGGCAGCAAAACAGCAGAGGAGGGGAGAGGTGGAACAAGGAAAGCACAGGAAAAAAAAAGGAGAGAGGGTCATTAACACCACTGGAGAGAGATTAGTAGGAGCGGAGAAGATGACAAGGCACCAAGCCTCCCCCAGCACTGCCTGAAGAGAAACCAGTGCCGCTGCCTCTCCCAGACACTTGGTTTTCATACGTGGAGATGAAACCACGCGCGCCGCGTATTCAAATTTACGGCTGCCAGCCCCTCATTGGTTGACACATAGCACGTGACGTCGCAACCGGCGTGACGTTACACCACGTGACCTGTTCCAGACTAATCGCCGGCGCACAAACGCGCTTCTCTTGCAGCTCTCACACCAGGAAGAGCCATTAATAGCGGCCCCGACCCCACCCTGTCGGCTCTCACCAGCCAGCCTGGCTGCTTCGGAAGCCTCCCCCGCCACAGCTGCCTGCTCCCACCGGCAACTTCCGGGGGCGGGGCTGTGCCGATCCTGGGCACCGCCCCTTTGGCCCCCGAGAGCGCGGGGCGGGGCCGCGCAGCCGCCGCGAGTTGATGACGTTCAGCCGCGCGCTCCCAGGGAGCGGGGCTAGTGGGCTGGGCGGGGTCCCCTCTGGAACTCCCGCGTGTCCCGGGAACCGGTGAGACTGCGCATGCGCGCGGGGCGGGGAATCAGCCACTTCCCGGAGTAAAGACGGGGCGGGGCCGCCGTCGGCAGTGACGTAGCGAGTTCCATTCAGGAAGCGAGACACGGGGGGGGGCTGCCGTGGGGCTACTCCGCGCTTCCGGGATTAGGGGGCCCAGGCCCGGGGCAAGGCGCGGTGCCCTCAGGCTCGCCCCCATCCGCAGTCTTCTTCCGTCTCTTAATTCGCACGAAGCGAGGCCTGCCCAACTCCTCAGTGCCTGGGACCCCTCGTGAAGCCTGCCAGTGCCCGGGTGCCAGGCAGGAGAGGCTGTGGGACAGAGGCGTGCCTTACCCCACAGAGGGGGATGCACCTGTAGAGTCCTAGAAAGTGAGGGCTGGACTGGGCCCCGGGAGGTCACCTCGGCCCATCCTGTGCTCAAGGCAGGACCAGCCCCAACTAGATCATCCCAGCCCAGGGGTCTTCAAATCCTCCAAGGACAGACTCCACAACGGCCCTGGGTAGCCTAGTTCAGTGCTTTACTACCCTCGCCTGAGAGTTCTTCCCAATATCTAATCTAAAGATCTCTTGCTGCAATTTGAGAGCATTGGGTATTTATACACTGTTCTGGGAGGTACGGCACCCAGAGTGTCCCATGTATTTGCATCCCCACACTGAAAAATGGCAGGGGGGGCATTTTAACGAAACCATGTCAAACAGGAAAGTGCCCCCACCGCCAGTTTTCTGTGCAAGGGACACTGATACATGTGACGCTGGAGTCTGCAGGAACTAGTAATTACCATGTTCCAGCAGACTTGATTAATTGTTCCTTGTTCTGTCATCTGCCACTACTGAGAATAGTCTGGCTCCATCCTCTTTGGCACCACCCTTCAGGTAGTTGAAGGCTGCTATTAAATCCCCTCTCAAGCCTTCTTCTCCAGACTAAAGAATCCCAGTTTCCTCAGCTCCTCATTGTAAATCATGTGTCCTATCCTCTAACCAATTGTTTGGCCCTCCACTAAACTCGAATTTGTCCACATCCTTTCTGTAGTGGGGGGCCCCAAAACTGGATTTAGTACTCTAGATATGGCCTCACCAATGCTGAGCAGAGGGGAATAATCACCAAGGATCCTGGTTTTCTCCAAGTAAAAAAAAAATCCCAAATTTTTGGTTGAAAAAAAGTGTGTGTGTGTGTGTGTGTGTATATATTTCATTTTAATCATGGAAAAATGTGTTGGGCTTACTTCCTTTTAACCAAAAATTAGAGCTTTTTTTTTTTTAAATCAGAGAAAACCAGGATCTCTGATAATCACCCCTCTCAACCTGCTGGCAACATTCCAGGATGCTATTAGCCTTCTTGGCAGATAGTCTATACATTATTTAGTCTAACTAAGAAATGCACATGCTTTCTCTGTATACATCTTATTTAGTTTATCAGGGTGCTTATCGACCCTGCCTTTTGATTAATAAAGAATTAACTATAGTTAATTCAATTGCAGGAAGGGCCCCTAGGTGGGAATAGCACCTTTCTGGCCGTAAGAAGGGTGTGAAGAAGTTGAAGAGGGTCCAGAGGCAGACAACAAAAATGAGAAAGGGGGTTGATGGCAAGTTGTGCAAAGAAACACTGAGAGAATAAGGCATGTTTAGCTCAAAGAAAAGGAGATGAAGGTGCACTGTTATAGTAATTTTCAAATACTTGAAAGGCTGCCATAAAGAAGAGGGAGAACCCCTGGCTCTCTCTTGATACAGAGGACAGGGTATGAAGCACAATGGCTTTACATTTCAGCAAAGTAGGTTTAGAGATATCACTGTCAGAACAGTCAGTCAGTCAGTGCGCGTAATTGCCAAGCCATGCAATAGCATCCTCAGTGGCCATCTGCAGTTCCTGTAGAACAGAAAGGCAGTAGAATAGACTGCCCTACTGGAATTTTTCAGGGGGATGAGGAGGATTTGGGCAGAGATGATTTAGGAGTGGTATTCTTGCATTCATGCATGGGATTGGACTACCTACCCATGCAGTCCCTTCCAACCCTATGACTGTGATACTGGTTCAATTTATTTCTATACATAACTTTTAACTAAACAACCTGCCAGCATCACACAGGTCTCAGTTTCATAGTTGCTAGGATCAGAAGGGACCTCAATAGATTATTGAGTCTGACCCTCTGCCTTGGGCAGGAAAGAGCGCTGGGGGCATCTGATCCCAGCCCGTTACTTGTGCAA
>NW_005842241.1:35496-43768 GCF_000455745.1 Alligator sinensis | reverse complement strand
AGTCTGACCCTCTGCCCTGGACAGAAAAGAGTGCTGGGGTCATATGATCCCAGCCAGTTACTTGTGCAATCTCCTCTTAAAGACCCCGAAGGTAGGGGAGAGCACCACCTCCCTGGGACGCTCATTCCAGATTTTGGCAACCCTTACAGTAAAGAAGTTCTTCCTGATGTCCAACCTAAATCTGCTCTCCATCAGTTTGTGGCCATTATTCCTAGTTACTCCAAGGGGTGCTCTGGTAAACAGAACATCTCCTATTTCTTGCTGCTCCCCGATAAATTTGTAAACGGCTACAAGATCCCCTCCCAGCCTTCTCTTGCAAAGACTGAAGAGATCCAGGTCCCCTAGTCCTGATCCACGTCTTCATAGGGCCTTACCTGAGGGCCCCTAACCGTACGAGTGGCCCTCCTCTGGACCCTCTCAAGGTTATCCACATCCCTCTTGAAGTGCAGCGCCCAGAACTGGATGCAGTACTCCAACTGTGGCTTGACCAATGCCACATAGAGGGGAAGTATCACCGCCCTGGACCTGTCCATGATGCACTTGCTAACGCATGATAGAGTGCGGTTACTTTTACTGATTACTTCGTCCCATTGACAGCTCATATTCATCTTGGAGTCAACTATGACTCCGAGATCCCTTTCTGCCGCTGAGCTGCTCAGGTCATCCCCTAGCCTATAGGTGTGTTGGTGATTCCTTCTCCCTAGATGCAGCACTTTGCACTTGTCTTTGTTGAACCACAGCTGTATTCTTTTCTGCCTACTTTTTCAACCTGTCCACGTCCGCCTGGATTCGATCCCTTCCCACTAGTGTGTTTACTGTACCCCATAATTTCGTGTTATCCACAAATTTGGACAGAGTGCTCTCCGCGCCCTCATCCAAGTTGCTGATGAAGATATTGAATAGCACAGGCCCAAGGACCGAGCCTTGGGGGACCCCACTGCCCACATCTTTCCAAGTTGATACCGACCCATCCATCACCACTCTCTGGGTGCAACCCTTAAGCCCATTTGGCACCCTCCTGACTGTGTAATTATCTATGTCACAGCCGCTCAGTTTGTTTATGAGAATAGGATGAGATCCCGTATTGAAGGCATTCTTAAAATTGAAGTAGATGATATCTACCTCAACTCCTGCATCTAAGCATTTTGTGACCTGGTCATAAAAAGAAACAAGGTTAGTCAGGCAGGATCTACCTGCTGTGAACCTGTGCTGGTTGCCCTTCAGCATTATTTTTCCTGCTGGGCTCCCACAAATGTGATCCTTGATAATTTTTTCAAAGGTTTTCCCAAGGATAGAGGTGAGACTAACTGGCCTATAACTACCTGGATCCTCCTTCCACTCCTTGAAAATAGGGACCACACCGGCCCTTTTCCAGTTCTCTGGGATCTGACCTGAATGGTCACCAAGAATGCTCAAACAGCCGTGCCAGTGGCTCTGCAATGACACTGGCCAATTTCTTCAACACCCTTGGATGAAGATCATCCGGGACTAATGACTGAAACACATTCAGCCCCTCCAAGTGTCCCTTTACTAAGTCAGCAGGCTGATGTTCCTCCTGTGCCTGTCTGTAATTGGGAGATTTGTCTTGATCCATGTTCAGGAATACAGAAGCAAAAAACTCACTGAAGAGTTCAGCCTTGTCCCTCCTAACTGTTACCAATTGTCCCATCCTGTCCTGTAGGGGTCCTATATTACCCTGTGCCTTCTTTTTGCTCCCTATATAACAAAAAGTTGTTCTTCAGGTGTCTTTAATTTTTGTCACCAGCCTGAGTTCCATTGCTGCTTTGGCCTTCCTAACCGACTCCCTGCAAGTGTGAGCCAAGGAAGTATACTCCTCCTTAGTAGCTACCCCCTGCTTCCACAGCCTGTATGCCTCTTTCTTTGCCCCTAGGCTTTCCTGGATTTCCGTGTTCAGCCAAGATGGTTTCTTCGCCTCTTTGCCCCTTTTTGTGCGCAACGGGATTGTCTCCTGTGCCCGAAACATTGCTCCCTTGAGGAACGACCACCCTTCCTGGACTCCCATCTCGCCAATGCCTCACTAACTAATCTCCTGAGCACGCTGAAGTTAGCCTCTCTGAATTCTAGCACTTCTGCCCTGCTGATTACTTTTCCTACCCTACACCAGATAGTGACCATAAATTGATTGAATTCACTATCTCCTAGGTTGCCTTGTACATGCAGATCCCCCACCAGGTCATCCCCTGTAGCTAGTAACAAGTCCAGCAAGGCACTGCCCCTAGTGAGACTTGTTACCTATCAGTTCTGTGTTCCTGAGGGAGCCCTGGCACTGAGCTTGCTGGACTTACAGAGGACTTTTTTTGTCCCCACCGCACCCCGCATCACCTAACCAGAACTAAGCAGAAGAAAAGTTTAAGAGGCATCTTGGGCCGTACATTCCCCAGTCCTAGTATGGGAGCCCTATTTAAACTTGATTGACTAAATCTCGGTTGCCAGGTTAGGGAATGCTGAGGCAAGACACTGAGTCAGAGGGGGTACGGGCAAAATTTGAATAATGGTTAAGGGTTCATCACAGCGTCCAGCCCATTGCTGTCATACTTTTCCTGGGAAGACTGGTGGAAGTCCTCCCCACAAAGTTTATGAACACTTCAAGTAATCCCCTTAAGTATGTTAAAAGACTACAGTAAGATCTGAAAGTCATGCTAAGCTGCGGCTTATTCACAACAGGTAAAATACAAAACACTGATGCTGACTTCACAGTGCAAGCATAGCTAGGCCATCTGAGAAGAAATAGTGTGGTATCCCTTCCAGTTTATCTTCTATATTCATAATAATTTCAAGCTGGTTCCTAGGTGTCTGGTTACTCCTTAAAACTTTGTTTTTCCTAGTTGTTAATCACTTTCTAGAGATGTTCCAAACCAGATAACCCCTTGTCACTGAAAAAGGCAATTCATTTAAATTGAAACTGTTTATATAACAGGATTTTCTCTGTCAGTTACGGCTTGGGACCCTCTTGATTTACACAATTAAAAGAATGCTTTGAACAGGCTGGACTAAAGGTATAAGAAAGCTGTAAAGCAGCAAACAGTGTGCTTCAAGAGGGAGAAATCTCTCTGACACCATCCGCTGTTGTTCTTGAGAAGCTGGGAGAAACAGATAGTCTCTTTCAGTCACTTGTTTAACCTTCAGCTATTGTGCTGGGAACTTTGCCTGTCAACAAACCACCAAAGTGCCTTGGAATGGTGAAATCCCAGCTCGCTCTCTCTTTCTTTTTCTTTCTAGGCATAGCTTTCTGAACCTGAATTGTATTAGTTAAGCTTGAGCTAGGTTTCCTCAAATACTCAATTGAAACAGGGTAATATTGTAATTGTTTTTGTTTGTTTTCCCTTGCATGTCTATTACTACTAGTACCATCATAAATTTCATATACTTAACAATAAATAACTTTTATAGTCAAACTGGTGGTAACCAGGTGAATGTTTCTTTCTCTGCTTCCCCTTCTCCACTTGCTCTGCAGGAACGCTTCTTTTACCTAAGCCAAAGATCCCTGTGAAGCCCAGAAATACTGTGTGGTCTGCTCATCAAGAAGCTACCAGTACTAGGACAGTAAGGGCAAAAGCTTGGGAGGTGCTGAGTTTGAGACACGTAAGGGGATCAGCTTGTATAGGCTTATTGACCCAGTTTGGTTCAGATGTGCCCTAATGAACTGAATGCTGGCCCATGAGGGTGTCAGCTGGACACCTAGCCTGATTCAGAGGTATTCTGTTTACCTGTGTGCTTGTGTCTGACTCTGTTTTATTGTTACCTTAATGAACTGGTTCCTGGCATACAAGGGTGTCAGCCTGTACATGTTGATCAACCTGGCTGGGTCAGGCGTCTCACGTTAATCAGTGTGTGTATGTATTCGACTGATTTGGTGGCTGGAGGAACCCAGCTCCACTGAAACTGAGTCCTGCATGATAGCTCCATTGGGGGTGAGGACTTGCAGAAGGGAGAGATACAGCTCCATGTAGAAACACAAGTAACACAAGCAGCACATTAACAGAATTACAAAGATCCCAGAAACGTACCCCTAATAAATGAGCGCACCCCAAAGTGATGGGCAAATCTGGTAACACTGTATACCTCCTGCATTAGGTGGAGGTCCTGTATGCAGGTTAAGAACCTACATGAGGAGTTAGATCTGTCTGACTGCTCCCAGCAGATGTCAGGTTAGTTTAGGTCACCCATGACAGCCATGTCCCTTGACCATAAGGCCTCTGAGAGCTGCCTTGAGAATTCCAGGTCCCACTCATCCTCCCAGTGTGGCAGTCTGTAGTAAACCCGCACTACCAAGTCCCTTTCCCCCTGATCCCCTTGTATTCTAACCCACAGTACCTCACAATTTGTCCCTCCTCTGATCCCATCTTGATTATAGATGTGTATTGTTCCTTAACATAGAGAGCAACACCCCCTCCCCCCTTTTTCCCCGCTCTGTCACATCTGTACAACTTATAGCCCTCAATGCTTACTGCCCAATTGCGAGTAGGGTCTGACCAGGTTTCAGTTAGCCCAAGTAGGTTGAAGTTATTGCTTGCAAGCAGGAGTCCGAGTTCCTCCTGCTTGTTCCCCATGCTCCCAGCATTAGAGACATTTAAGGCCCACAATGGGTGCCCTTGGTACCCCACTGTCCTGATGCCTATGGGTTCCTTAGTACTTACCTGGGCTGATTCAGCACATGGCTTGTGGATCACTGATCCTAGCTTCTCTTTGTCCTCTGCATCCCCCTCCCCCAACAAACCTAGTTTAAAGCCCTACATAGGAGATCAGCCAACCTGTAAGAAAACACTTACTTTTTGAAGAGAGATGAAGACCATCATATCCCAGGATGCCCCTTTCACGGAAGTGCAGACTGTGGTCGAAGAAGCCAACACCCACACAATGGCACCAACTCTGGAGCCACAGGTTGACTTCTCTGATGCAGGCATCTTGATGTTGATGGCTACTGCTGACTGAAAGGATTGATCAGAAGACCACCTGTGCCCCCAACTTCCTAAGCCTGGCCCCCAGAGCCCTGTAGTCACTCATGATACGGTCCGGACTACTCCTGGCCGCATCATTTGTGCCCACATGGATGAGGACCATGGGATAGTAGTCGGAGGGCCTCTCTTGTTCCTGACTGCTTTTATTTTTTAGGCCCTCTTTAGCTTCAGTCTGACTACTACTACTGCATACAAGAAATTATACAAATCTTTGTATGATCAAAGTGCCTTAGACTGTAAGAACAGGGGAGGCAGGGACCTTGTCTATTTCAGTACATCTCTGTACAGTGCCTAGATGTACAAGACATATGGTATTGTTTACTATTTTAAACAAAGATAAATCCCACTTGCATTATAGCAAAACCAAAATGATTTATTACTTGGCTTTTTTACAAATGCATTTACTTGCTTAGTTGGAATATATATACTATTTGCACCCTAGATCATTCACACTGTACATTAAGGAAAAGAAAGCTTAGATCTCAGCATCAAATACAAGCTACTGACATCAGTATCCCTGTGAACAGAGTTTTTAATACAAAAAAACATATTTTAATAAACCCTGAATCATCTGTAGTATCATACATTAACACATACCAAATATCCATGCCACAAAACTGCAATGCATTTCTGAAAACAAGTGGTCCTCAATTATGCAATGACCCGTGCAGCTACTGATATCAGCACAGCACTTAGGTTTTACACCACAGAAATCTGACTTGAGTTCTCACAGTGGTTTCTAATGGTATCTAGTATTTTCAAACATGTATTAATTACTCTAATAACAACTTTAGAAATACAAGCTTTGTTCAATTGCTCATTAAGAGATTTGTTCAAGTTGGAGAATCCTGTGAATCTACAGGTGCATCCATGCTTGCTGGAAGTTTGATATGCACAAAGGAACCAAAATTCAAGTAAAATATTTAGATGCTTGAATTAAATATGCTCTGTTTTTTAGCCATCGGCTAAAGTTTAGAGCTTAGAATGCCACTAGACAATGTTTAAAATTATCAAATAGTTAATAGAAAGCTTTACATACAGTTTTCTGCCTGATTTTGTTGTAAAACAATCTAAAAGACAAAAGACTGGGCACAGTGAAATAAGTCAGTCTTAGAAAACATGACTGTTTAACTGACACTACAATAGGCAAACAAATTCAGAAAATAAAACAGCCCAAATTTTGTATTTTTTTCTGTAGCCAAACCTTTGAAGTTAGGATTACTTTATATAAAAGCACCAAAAGCAAACAAAATGAGAAAAAACAAACAAAGCAAATTGTGGACAGACCTACAATGCCTCTAACATTTTTGACACACTAAACACAGGAACTGAGGTGATAAGGTTGCCCCTGGGATTCTGCCTGCTGCTGCTCTCAAGGAGACAGATCTTAGGAGTGAAGGTCCCCAGAGCATCCTCACTGTTTTGTTCTGGGTTTTATGCATATACAGCAGAAGTGGGGTGGGAGGGCTTGCTGTTCAGTAGCAGCTTTAAGAGCACCATGCAGCATATAGAGTTAATATCTTCATTAGTCTTTCATTATATTATTTCTTCACTCAGTTAGTTACCATCGGACCCTCTCAAGGTGTACCTGTAGCTTCCATCACATCCTACCTGAACTCAGGTCTTTGAGGATTCTTAATAAATAGAGGCACACTATTAAAAAAAACCAACAAAGTGTTTCAAGATCCCAAATTCAGGCTCAGGGTACCAGCTTAAGACAACAGAATGAACAGTTAGACCTGAAAAGGCTATAACAAGTAGAGGATTTCCCTGGAAGGACAGAGCAACTGCACATGAAAAAGGGATATGACTTCAATTAATAGATGTGGGTACCTGGGTAGGATGTTATGATATTATTTAAATTCTTTCAAGGTTTATTCATTATAATAAACTGCAATAAGTATATGCTTCCTAAGAGGAAACCTGATACTTTGCATACAAATATTTACTTGACTAGTCATTTTTTGGTATTCTTAAAAAAACTTACATAGTGGGTTTCATTCTTACACCTTCTATTTAAAAATGTGTCTAACAAGTTTCATTTCCTCCACTTCTACAAATAGGTATCCAACTTACATATTTTAGGGTAAGCTGAGTATCCAACCTACCCTAAAATATTGTAATCTGGAACCAAAAATTAGCGAGCACTTCTGGATGTTTTCTTAAGTAACTTGTTGAAAATTACAGTGGTTGACAGTAACAACTGAGGGCAGACCCTAGGCTGTCAAACTCCCGTTCTTGTACAATGTCTGCCTTTGTTCTATCTTGAGAATTTCATTAGAATAAATGAACCCTGAGGTAAAGTGATGGGATCATTCATTCATGACATCACAGTTTAGATCATGGACATACAACAACATTCAGCTTTAAAAACTTCACTGCAAGATCAAGAAGGAAATCACTGGTCAGAAGGAAAAAAAAAATCCCTGTATTCACTCTACGTAGAAATTATGGGATAAAATGGAACGTTAAATGGGTCTGCTCTTCATAGTTTCATAGTAGTTTGGAGTCAGAAGGGACCTGAACCAGATCATCAAGTCTGACCCCCCCTGCCACTGGCAGGAGCACACGCTGGGATCACACGACCCCATACAGGTGTTTGTCCAACCTCTTTTTGAATTTACCCAAAGTAGGAGTGAGGACCACTTTCCTAGGAAGTTGGTTTCAGATCCTAGCCACCCTAACAGTGAAACAGTGCCTCCTAATCTCTAACCTGAACCTATTCTCCAGCAGCTTCTGGCCATTAGTTCTGAAATTTTCTTTACATGTTTTCTTCTTACAGGATAATGTTTGCTACTTGACAAAGGAATTGCTTTTCAGGTATGAAAAAAGCAAACAGGTTCATTCATATATGTTAAACACAGGACTAATATTTAATAAGTTGCACTCATTAAATAGATAAAGTGAAAGATATGGTATTAGCCATGACAATTTATTCAGTGATCTTGAAAGACTAATAAAAGTTCTATATACAACATATTTATGCAAATTTAAGTCAAACCTGAATTTAAGATGACCCCAATAATTAGATTATATACATGGTAAATTGATAAATTTGTTATAACTTTCCAGGTATAGAATCTAATTATCAGAGTGTTGTCTTAAATTTGCCCCCTCCCACTGCTATAGCACAGAAAATAGTGGCTGGGGGGATGTAGAGGGGAAGGGTCAGGGAGTCTATTTACCCTCTGCCCCACCCTGCTTTTCTTCCCCCTGCAGCTTTTCTGCCCCCGCCACTGGCACCCCAACCCCTTACAGGCCACAGAATTTCCCCTTCCTCCCGCTCCCCAAAA
>NW_005842241.1:27409-35465 GCF_000455745.1 Alligator sinensis | reverse complement strand
CTCTCTACACCGCTCCCCACCCCCACACACACTGTCAGATGCTGCTTAGCTCTGTTCCCTCCCCAGAGCACAGAACATGGAAGTGCAGCCCCTAGCCCCTGATGGCCATGCAGGCCAGTGTTGGTGATGCTGACTCTGGCCAGGCAGAGGACAGCGTTCCCATGTGCTCCAAGCTGGGGAGGGAATCCAGCCAGAGCTGAAGCCAAGCTGTGGCTCCAAAGCTTGGCTTCAGTTAAGGGGGTGGGGGCACGAGGGATGAACAGTAAGAGGGGGAATGGAGGGGGGCAGGGGGCAGAAGGTAGGTGTGGGTCTGACTAGCTCTGACCCACCTGGGAGGAAGCCACCTGCCTCCCCTCCCCTCCAACTCTGGACATGAATGAGGGACTTTCCCCGCCATGCTGGGTGGAGAAAAAAAAAAAAAAAAACAAAAAAAAACACACCTTGTCTTAGATTCAAGTAAGTAAATCCACACATTTATTTTTCCAAAGTCAGTTGTGCTTCAACCTTACACTCTACTATAAGTGTGTTCCTGTTACTACTGTCATGCAAGTATTCATGTTGCATCTCTGTGCTCCTAAATAGTGAATTGTAAATTTTTAAAAAAATTAAAACCAATGTTATGTGATGTTACATATCCAGAAAATTAAGTAAAGATCATAGTGGTTATACCTGAACAGTAAACCTGCATTTTAAAATGCAAGAGTATAAAACAGGAAGTCCAGTTTTTGGCCATATCATTTCCATTAAAAACACTTAAGTAGGATGTGTTGATATTTGCAGAGGAATATCTGTAATGGCTTTGCTTCTTAATGAACTACAGGGATTGCATGCCTTATATGTAATATTGATCTACTGTATTAATACAAAGCTAACAGTACGTGCCACTAGGGATCATTATATAGGTAAACTGCAAGACAAAAATAATAATTTAAACCTTAACAGCATCAGATACTACAAATATACAAATAATGCTCTGTTTTGTGGATTTTTTCTCTTCTAGAAATTCCTTTCTGTAGCAAAATCAAAATTTTATGTTTTAGGGGCTGACAGCAAAATGCTCTCTACAACCAATGCATCTTAGGCAGAGTATAAAAAGCTTTAAAAACCCACTGGTTGTGTTAATTGTGTGAGACACTTTTTCAAGCCAAAAATAAATAGAAGGTAGAGTTTTGTAAAAGTATAACATTTACATGGCATTCAGAATGGCAAGGTAACATAATAATATCATGTACCATGATGGACACCTACCTGACATTTTAAACAGATTCATATATATATAGATACACACACACACACACACACACACACACACACAATATGAAAGTGGCATGTTAAGGATATTTCCGAATCTCTCATACAATATTATCACACAACGTAGGAAAGCTGCAAATATTGCATGAATCAATTTCTCCATATGGAAAAAAATATAGACTACAGGAGTATGAAGAAAGAGGTAAAGCCTCTCAATTTTCACATCCAATAGACTGTTCCTCCAATGTTAAAAAAATGAGCATTTCCTGATGCAGCAGCATCTTTGCTGTGCTATAAACATCAGCACAAATACTTAACTCCCTCTGTGCTGCCAAATGAAAGTTCAAAGTTCAGTATACTCAGAGAAGTGATGCTATACAAAAATGGTTCTTAACAGTGTATCAAATTTACTCAGTTTGGAATTTAAATATGTATTCCCCACCCCCCAACAGCCACATCAGCAAACTCACCTGGAGACATGATGGTGAATCTAGGTTTCCGTTAACTCTTGCATCAATCAGTAGCAAAGGCTTCTACAGGCCAGGTTCTGCAGTCACTAACACCTGTGCCCTGGCTTTGTTCCTAGTTTGTCCTTGATGCCGGGACTTTAAGTTTCTATTATTTGAATCAGTGGATACTACAATGTCCATAGACAGTGGCTAACCCCTAGCAGAAAGTAAGCTGTGTATACACCATCAACCTGGCACAAAGGTGAAGAAAACCATAACTTTTTGCTAAAGATCTATGTGAATTCTTTGAACAGAGGCTGCCTGAAAGAAGGCTAAATTAAAGCATCTCTCTTGTATTGTGGTCATGTTCCTTCCTTAAATCACTACCCTGTTGAGCCAGTGCATTACTTTGGTATGACTTTTTCCCCCTAAAGCTCCTTCCATTCTATACCTTGACAGAAGGCAGTCATGTGGGACCACTATGCAGATCATTGTCAAATCATGCCCTCATTTACCTATATACGCCCTATTACCTTCAAAAAGACAGCTCAGGTACAAATGAGGGCATAATTTAGCCCAACAATTATAACTTGTTTAACAATTCTCTTGATGCACTGGATTAAAATCCAATTTTGCTCTTCCAAAAAGTGTATTGCCTCCCAGGTGAAGATAGGAACAAGGAACAGTAAAAAAAGCCATAGTCACTGACATGAACAGGTATAACCTTACACATGCAGAGGTAAAAATTTTAAATAGGAAATGCCATTTTTTCAGTTACTTTTCAGAGTAAAATTGCATTTTAAGTGTCCACAGTTACTAAAAAGTCAGATGAACTATGCAAACTACATGTAAAAGTAAACTTTGCTATGTGCTGTGAAGCACAGCTGTGAAATTCTACCCTGCATTAGTATCTTATACCTATATCAATGTTTTTAATGGACTGGAAAAACAGTTGAGATTTAAAAAAAAAAAAAACAAGAGAGAGAGATAAAAGATACCTAAGTCCTCAGCTGACATTTTAAGATTCCACAGTTGAGTTATTTGAAAAAATAAATTTCCAATGCAAGACCATATCAGGCATGTGCATTCAAGTGTGCATTGCTGGTGCTGTCATTATTATTTTTAAAAACAATGACTGAATCCTTCACATGGTTAAGAGTAGCCATGTAGCATGAATGGTATGCAGCATGCACTGACAACCCGGAAAGAAACATCAGACATTGCTTTTCTTCTGCAATTGTTCCAGTTTTCTTTTCAAGAGGTTGTAATTTTCCCTGGTCCCAGGTGCTGTAGGGTCAAGCTTCAGAGAGACTTCGTAGTGTTTCTTGGCTAAGTCAAGATTTCCCCAGCGATGGTAAAGCACAGCTGGAACAGCAATGAGGAGTTTTCATTAGCAATATTGTTGAATAATGAGCAATCTTGCCAATCATTTGGAAAACAACATTAAAGCATTTGTTTCCAGTAAAGGTTTCTTTTGCCAGCTGGTGGCATAGTAGCTGCTTGTTCTGCTGCCAGCTGCAAGAGCAGAGCTTGGAAACAGAATTGGCCAGGGAATGAGAGAGGAATGAATTACGCTGTAGCCATTAATTGCTGTTTTTATCTGGTGAGCTCATAGTGGTTTACAAGCAGAGCACAAATGAACCAATTGGGAAGCACTGAAGTGCAACCACCTCTGGACTATGATATGCAGCCTGTTTGATCTGTCATGCTATGTGATAGCTTTTGGTAACCTGTTCTTCATGCAGGTGGTTTTCTAGAAAGTAGACAGAACAGAAAACTCCCCAGGAGGAAGAAGTCTCATTATATATATAAAAAAGAAAAGCAACACAATGAACATGGATTGAACAAATAATGCATTGGATAAAGTTTGCATTACAAGAGTTAGAAAATTCTTACCTAAATTACCGTGGTAACTGGCTGCATTTGGATTGGCTTTAATTGCCTTGAGAAACAAAGCTTCAGATTCCTGAAAATAATTAAGATGTAGTCAAACAGATGGGCCACTTTTGTAGTAAACAAAGCAAAATGCACTCACAAATTGCAATATTTTTTTCATCTCTACAATACATTTTCTCTATTGTATATGCCAGTCATTTTAGGCTTTTCCTTTCTGGCATTCACAGTCTCCAAATTGTCTACAGTATTTAGCTGAATACCTACATGGTATAATAGTAGTAATATTTTCCACATAGGCTCCAGTTTCACCGGCATCTGCTACTGTAACTCAGAGCTAATAACTACTGTAGATAGTTTGCAAAGCATTTTACATGTTAATTAATTCTTCACTTACTCATGTTTCCATACATTTCAAATTGAAGTTTTCTTTGACAATTCAAAAGATGTACTTAAAAAAAATGCTGATCAGAATTCTTTGGATATTTTTATTAATTTTTCTTTCCATTGCTAGAATAACAACTTATTTCCTTAAGTAGTATTACGACAACATTCAAGGTTGATGTCTGACTATAATCCTCATTAAGGAATAGTGACCGCTTGAAAATATAAAAAACTAGGAGCAACTGAAACACAATTCACTTCTCCCACAAATGGCTTTTCTAACACACTCCCAGACTATTGATTTTTGGGAATCTTTAAAAAAAAAAAAAAAAAGCAGAGCTCCCTCATGGCATCAAACAATCTGAGCCAAGACTACCAGGCTGTTCAGTTACTTTACCACTTCAATTATTTTCCTTTTTCAGACTGAGCTGCCAGGGTAGAAACCTTTGCTCTGTCTGTAGAGTTTCTTGTTAAAAATTATAATCTTAACTTGTAGGTTTGGTTTGGTTTTTTATTAGTTCAGATGGTTTAGAAAAGATAATTTAGGTAGTTCCTATGGCACTGTATATTTTAGATCCTGGGACATCCTCCTGCTCAATTCTGGAGCAAAAGAATCAGTGAGAGGGGCTAGTTTTAAGTTGTATGTTTCATGTTCTTTTGGCGAGGAACAGACATTCAAAAAGCCTGAGCCTGAATTGATTCAATCTTTGCAGGTTAGTTTAACCTACAGAGCTTGAACTGATTTGCAAGTGGACAGACATTCACTTTTGAATCAGGAAATGCAGGCACATGCCTGCAGTGGCTCAGGTTAGAAGCTGGGGGGTGCTAGAGCAGCTCTCCCTTCCCTTCCACAGTGCTGAGCTGAGGTGGTGGGGAGGGGAGGCATGACCAGGTCTCAGCAGGACACAATGATCAGGCAGGGGTTTAAACCCCAACCCTGGCCTGCTGCAATGTGCCTGGAGGGGGATGGGGAAGCAGCTCTCATCAGATTTTTCCCCCCACTTGCTGCTCAAGGGGTGGGGAGTGTTGCCAGACCCTGGCCACTGGCTAGCACTCTGAGGCAAGGTGGGGAGGGGGGAGAAAGGCCTGCTTGTGTGGACTGCATGCATCTGTTGATGATATCGAGCTTTTCAGTCTCCCTCTTTCTGCTTCTTCATACTGTCTGCAGCAAACTGATGGCACTCACAGGTCACCTACATTTCAAACCAGATCATTTCTCACACCTCACTCTGTCCCCTGTTGAACACTGACAAATTGCAGCCAGCAGGGTGCTTATCAGACCACAAAGTTTATCCGCCCATCAAGCCCTACAAAAGAAAACTCTCTCATTCCTTTCAAAGTCTTCTTAGCTAGTGGCTTGCAAATGCATCCTGCAGACGTCTGCCCTTGTTCCAGTGAAATTGGAGACAGACACACATACACACATCTCAGCATTAGCTAGTAGGGGGAGGGGCATGGCCAGATGCCAGCTGGGGTCCTACTGCTGGGGTCCCTGCTGTGGGAGAGGAGCAGGAGGGGGGAATCGCTGCTTGAGCAGTGAGTGGCCAGGGGCAGGGGTGAGAAGGAGGGGGGCGGCGGCAGGGGGAAGCCTGGCAGACACTGCAGTCCCCAACCTCCTTCTCAGCCAGCCAGAGCTCCAACTAGGGAGGAGAGGGGTAGGGCCAACCCTGTTCTCTAGAGCAGACAGCTCAGCCCAGGGCTAGAAAGCATGCTGGGGGACTCTGGTTTAACTTAAACCAGAAAGGGGTCTGGGACAGAAGTTCCATAAACTGGTTTGACCCAAATCAGTTAAGTCTGATGCTACATTCAACCAAGGTTTATCCTAAACCAGTTTCAGTCATTTTGAAACTGGTTTATGTGCAGTGGGCTTCTGTTCTGTTACAGGTTTAAACCAGTTTCTGATCACTTAAACCGGTTTATGTGCAACTTCTGTCCCTAGCCTTTGAGTCTAACAGCTATATTGTTACTCACATACCACATGCACCACCTCCACCTCCCCCAATCAGCCCTCCAGTATTGGGGTGCATATCTTAATCAGGGAAGCTAATTTTTCTTCACTGGAATAGAAGCAGGGTAGAATACTGCAAACAGATACTAGGACTTATGGCTGCTAAAACAGATGCTGCTTAGCCCCTGCTGTTTGCAGTCTTAGGGAGAAGTCCCGTATTAATCCTCTCTCAGTTGTGGCAAGGCAGTAGCTTCTGGCAGAAGAACCCATGAGCTGGCTGACAGCGAGTGAGTTGCTGTAGGCAGTCTGTAATATTTTCATGAGGTTTGTGGTGTGGGAAAAACACTTTATTATTTACAGGAACTTACATAAATAACTAGTTACCGTAAAGAATGTAACAGTCTTTCTACTGCCCTTGCAAGAGTATGGGGCCTAGCCCTGTTGCTGTCCTGCCACACCAGGAAGTTCCTGCTGCTTCACCCAAAATGTCTCATGAGATATCACACTTCCTAGACACTATGTTTTCAGGAGGACTTGCTTTATTACACAGTCATCCAGGAAAAAGCTTTTTTTCTGCATTCTGCCTTCCCAAAATAAGGCATGTGTTCTACTTGGGGACATTTGTGATGTGAGAAAAGTATGGTACTAGCTGTCAGTCATACCTAACTGACAGCTTTTCCTAGATTATTGTTTGGTATTTCTAAAGCAACCAAGCATCCTAGATTTTCCAGGACTGTCATATATCTCCAATGAGTCTCTGAAATGGGACTTTTGTCCCAAATCTGAAAAACTGATTCTGTATCAGCACCAGACAGCATCCTGCTGCATCTGCTAGAGAGAAGGCAGAAAAACATTGCCAGGTACCCCCAACACACAAAGCTTCACCCAAGCTAATCAGTTCCACCTCTCAACAGAGCTAATTAGTATAGCTGCATTCACACTCAAGCAAATTAACTCTGCTTCCCAGCAGAACTACATAGTCCACCAGCAGCACAGACTAAGGAAATTACACTTCCTTGAACCCAAAGTGGTGTAGACTACTTCCAGTTCTAGAGGTCAGTGGAGCACATCAAACTGGGTCTCTAATCTTGCTCCCTATTATTTGTCACTGTAGGTGTGGTAGACTCTCTAACCTGAGGCCCCCAAAGCCAAAAACAGGCTTTCCTATGAGAAAAACCCTGTTATCCAGACTTTTTGGTTCCATATCTTCTGCCCATGTAAAGGGTATGCCTCCATTATCTTTGGGCTCTCTATATGGCAAACACAAGTGGCTGATTTCAATATCAGCACCTTCTATATGTTGCAAGTGGACTACAGAGACACAAAGCAAAAGCACCCAAGCAAACTTGCTCTAACCTCAGGAAAAGGTGATAGCAGAAAGCATGAACCATTATAATTCTTACACTGTTAGTATCCCCCTATAGTACTTACTGCATTTCACAATATGTTGGCTTTTCTAAGATTTAGTTAAAAATGTAAACTTCTATCTTTTTTCCATTGTGAAGATGCAGCCAGAGCAAACAGATGACATGCTGCTGTTCAACTAATCCAGCCCTCTAACTGTGTCACAAGCCACGTAGGAGGTGGAGTGCTCTGTCCAAGCGTAACAGAATGATGTTACTAGGCATAGTGGTTTCCAGAAAAGCTTAATAAAGTATACATTTGCATTCGACTCCCATTAACATATGCCTTCTGGCACATGCCTCTTGAAAAAGATTTTATTGCCACTGCTTTGCTCAGCAGTTAGTAGAAGAGTACTGGATGATTAAAGGCAATTTAAAAAGCATCACACTCATATTATCATAGATGTGTGGACTAAATATACATTTCCGTATACTGTGTTAAATTTCAAATTGCCTGTCAAATCTTTACATTAAATATTATCAGGAAACTTGCAACACTATTTATAACAAAGCTCTGAGAAAGTACACTCTATTCCATCTGCTGCCAGAAGTACAGCAAACGAGTAGTTTGCTTTTGTCTCCAATCTGAGAATCGCCGAATTCATGAATAGTGCAGACATATTGCACTTCTTTGAGGGGTAGGTTGTGGGGAGGGAAGAGAACTAGAAATAATTAGAGACCTACTGAAACTGCAATTACACAGACATTGTGAAATCTGGCCTTGCGGG
>NW_005842241.1:0-27200 GCF_000455745.1 Alligator sinensis | reverse complement strand
GAGAGAGAGAGAGAGAGAGAGCGAGCGAGCTTACTGAAAATAAAATGCTGGCTCCCCAGATAGAGTCAGCACTCCTCACAGCACCGTGGCCTGGCCACAAAGCCTGCTAGGGGAGTATGGACGAGAGGGTACTGTCAGCATGAAGGGGAGCCTAAGATAGATGCTGCCCCTGCCACTCACCACTGATTAGCCGAGAGGGCTACCCATCATGTGGCCCCATCCCCCCCAACCAGCTAGTGGCAAGGAATGGGGCCACCAGGGCCCCTCGGCCAGAGGCACAGAGGGACCCCACCGTCATCAGCCTGTTAAAATGGCAGCTAGCTCTGTGATCTCCCCACAAAACTGGCTGGCCACCTCCTCAAATTGAGTAGACCCCTACACTTAATCCAGATATATTCCATTATATTTTCAACATGTTACAGATGGCTTTTGAGATCTGTAGACACTCAGTCCATTCCAATAAGGATTTACTTATTTAAAAGAAAAAAAAACAACCTAACTTGATAATATATTTTTTAGTTAAGAAATTCCATTTTTCACAAAGCTGAGGAATTACACTTCTGGAACAAGGTACCCATACTTAGACAAAAATAGAACTCTTAAAGCATTTTGTTTTGCCACTTAAGAGACTCAACTCTTACTGGAAAAAATGTAAAGGGAATTCAGTACTAAAAGGAACACTGCAGTCATGCTGAAAGAAAATACATATTTCAAGTTGGCAAGACATTTCTGAATCAGTAGAACATTTAAAAAAGAAACATGCAAGGAAAAACAGGCTTAATCTGTATTTTTCAAGAGCTGAAACCTTAGCAACCTTTGTGCAGACACTTAGATAGAAAATCTCTCAGGCTAAATGCTGGATGCCATAACAGCATTCAGTCTTCCCAACTCATTTCACATCTAGCAGCAGGCAGTGTCCAAATCTTGCCTAATTTTCCTATAAGAGATCCATCCCCTTTCCTTTGTCCTTACAGCCAGAACTCTGATCAAACTCTCCATTGTCTTCTGAGTTTATTACTGCAACCTAAGGCGATCTAGCTAGTGGCCCATGAAGGGTTGTTTTGCAGCCCCCAGGGTCTCACCTGGCTGCCAGTCCCCTCATTGCTCCAGCTGCAGCAGCAACAGCCAGAGGCTTTGGGTTCCCCCTCCCTCTGATTTTTGCTTCCTGCCCCACATCCAGGGGCAGGGGGGAGGAAGCATGGCACAGCCTGTGGTACCAGAGAAACCCACGGCTTGAAGTATCAGTGCAGTTTGGACACTACAGAAGAAGAGCCTGTGCCCAGGGAACTGAAGCTGGGGCTGGGGCACCTGCGACCCTGTGCCTGGTGCACTGGGGAGTAGGGAGCACCTGCATGCTCAGTGCAGCAGGGAGTAGAGTGCTTGTATGCAATGGGGTAGAGTGTGCCCAGTGGAGCGAGGGATAGGAAATGCCTGCGTAGGGAGCAGGAGGGTACAGTGCACCTGGTGCAGCCTGTGGGGCATGTGTCAGGGTTACCATATGTCCAGGTTTTCCTGGATGTGTCCTCTGATCTCTTTCCAGGAGTTTTTTTGAAATACGAACAAATGTGAGATTTTGCTCTGCTAGTCCCTTTTCAACATCAGTGCTAGTAGAACTACATTTCCCAGCTTGCCCTAGCAGCATGTGTGTTTACTAGGGATCCAGGTTTTCCATTTGCTGAGGAAAAACATATCTTTTCCTTTTTAAAGGAGGAAACCATGGGTTTCCCATTGCTGGCTGGCAGCCTTCCACCCTGCAAAATGCTGCTTGAGATGATTGGAGGCAGGAGGTGCCATGTGTGCCTGCGCACATACACTCATGTGGCCAGCATACAGCCCGGCAAGGTGGTGGAAGCAGCCCCAGCAGCTGGATGCAGGGAAGTCTATGGGGAGCAGGGGTTGGCAGGCCAGGGCCTGGGGACTGTCATGGGTGTGTGTGTGTGTGTGTGTGTAAGGATTGGGGGGGTGGGGGGAAGGTGCCTGCCAGTGCTGGGGAGAGATGGCTGGTCGCTGGGGCTGGGGAGGGCAGAGTAAGCAATTGGGGGGTGCCTGCCTCTCCAGCAGGAGAAGGGAGTAGGGGGCCCTGCTGGGCCAGCAGGGAGCTGTGTGGTTAGGCCAGCAGCACTGGGCCTAGTGCCCTTGCTCACAGAGGTGGGGCAGCTGAGAGATGCTGGGCGGGGGGGGAGGAAGGACCGTGGCCAGGCTGCCTGGCATGGTACAGGAGCTCCAGCCCAGGATAGGGGGTACCACAGATCTTCCCTCCAGCCCATGCTGGGATGGGACACCCTTCACTGCCACCCACATGAGTTAGAGCTGCCACAGCTGTTGCACTCCAGCCCAGTCAGGATGGGGGCAGCTGGAGGCCCCCTCTGAGGCATGGCTGGAGAGCAGGGGGCTGTGGGTTGGGAGTGAGGGGCACCAGGGGGAGCAGGTAGACTGTGGGTCAGGAGTGCAGGGCACTGGCAGTGCCAGGGAGCTGCGGGTCAGCATCAGGGATGGGGGACTGTGGGTTGAGAGTGAGGGGCACCCCCGGACAGGTGTTCTCTTTTTTGGAACTGGAAATATGGTAACCCTAGTATGCAGTCCCCAGCTGCTAAGAATTTAGACAGTCTTCCTCTAATAATACTGCTTTCTCACCTCCATAACAACTCCATCCCTCCTCAGCAGTACATGCAGAGTACAGTTGGTAAAATCACTTTTCTTTCTTACTGAACCACATCAGTCCTCCTTTGAATGATTGCTACACCATGTCAAGATCAAGTCACTTGCTAGTTACTTTCAAGACCAACATACTACCATTACAGATACTGCCTACATGCTCACCTCATTTCCTTCTCACATCCCTCACTCCTTTGGGTCTACTGATGATGCTAACTTAAAAATCTGTTTTCCCCCCACAACCATTTCCAATGCTGCCCTCTACAAAAGGGATGACCTTCTCATGATGGTCTAAGCCACTACCCTCTCTGAAAGGCACATTTCCTCTGCAATACCTAGTGCCTACTTACCAGTTAGTCTTCAACTTATTTTCTCCCATTGATCTCAATTACCGAAGCAAAAAAATACTTCCCCCATCATGTTGTGCTTACTAAATAACCCCACAATCCTACTAATATTTCCGTGTCTTCCCTCACCTTTATATCATGCCCAAAATTAACCTGTTAATCTTGTCTTTTATTGTTTTGAGAGACAATTAGACCCTTTTGAGGCACTGTTAAAACAACTCTTAAAAATACCTTAGGATATAGCCTTTCTGATAGAAAAGTCTAAGAGTACAAAGACAAAACAATAATTTGCCACACAAGTTAGCAACATAAGAGAGAGCAAACAATGCTATTATAGGTCAAGGCTTGAAAACATGTCTAGATCTCATCACCTGAGAACAAGCCAGGACTATAGAGATAAATAAAACCTTAGAGATAAATGTAACTGGTGAAAAAAATTCTAAAAAGTCTTGTGGCCATAACTGCTTTTCATTCTAAATGTCCTCAGGATGCTGTTTCAGTGCCTCTAATTTTGTTGCTATGAATCAAAGGACCCTGCTTAGTATAATTCATGTTGCTTAATATGAAGAATCCTAAAAAGCTTCAGATATTATGCATCTTTCCCTGTCCCATAGGTTTTGGGGCAGATGTTACATTTTAAGTGCTTCAAATACCTTTGAAGTGCTTCAAAGGGCAAGCCAGACAGACGTGCATGCCCTTTGTAGTACTCCAAAATTGCCAGAAGTACTCCAAAACTGACCCTGAAAGAAACAGCTACTATTTATGAACACTTCAAAATGAAGTGCTTCCTGTTACATATGCTCTACCGAGTGTAACACAGGACCATAGGGTCCACCAGCACCCCAAATACACCATCTCCGTGGGGGAGAGTAGGTCACAATGTCAATGAGTGCTCTCTTCTATGCACTCCGTCTCTGCTCTCCAGAGCCCCGTCAGTGCCCCAAAATGGGAGGCCATGACTGGAGTGGAGCCAAACAGGAGGTCGCCAGAGCCCCATGTTGTACCTTCTGGATGAAGAACATGCAGCTACATGCAGCTGAAGCAATGCTGAAGTGCTCCAGCAAGTGGGTATAGCAGGGGCTGCATGTCTATTCATGGCTGAAACACTCCAAATGTTATGTCCATCCCCACCCCTAAACTTAAAATGAGGATGTGTACAGATGCCAAGAGGACACATGCGTGTACTCACAAATAGATAACATATTTGCTTGCTACTGGCAAGCAAAAACAAATCAAAATACCTTTGTGTGTCTGAAGTAGAGCTGTGTACCTCTGCCGTTGCATCTGCAGAACCACTGCATAGAAGCATGAGTTAACTTTGACTCCTAGCTTCTGAGCTATCCCATGATAGAATATTAGACTAAATAGTACAGTTGACACCTTTATTTAATTCTCCTCCCACTGCATGGTCTCCATTGGTAATGTGTTTTTCTTCTACTTCGTGCTCTAGCAGTGATAGTGAATGCTGATGAAAATACTTAGTCCAAGGATTAGTTCTTTTTTACATAGGATTAAACAGTTCCTTTCCAGAGCATCTTACTCTTACCAAATAAACTGTGTTTATTGTTTTCTTACAGAGGTTTCCTTTATATCCAGTATCAAACGCTGGTTAGTTCCTTCAGGACTGTCGTGAACACGCTATTCAAAGTACTTTAACACAACCAAGAGCAAAATCCAGACCAGTCCTCCAGGCGCCTCTACCTTAACATAATAACACCTAACAATTAGGTACCTGGCTTTGGGAGGATAATTCAAAGAACAGAGTTGGGAGCCTAGGCTCCCTATCCAGAGAACAGGAAGAAACAGCTCCCCCCGCAAAGGGTAGTTCAAAGAGTCAAGAGGGACCCAAACGGATCTACAGGGATCCTGGTTTTCTCTGATAAAAAAAAAAAATCCCCAATTTTTGGATTAAAAAACTAACCCCAAATCCACATTTTTCCATGATTTGAAACACCACTAATATATAAATATATGTAGAGTTGCATTTCATTTTAATCAAGGAAAAATGTGGATTTTGGGTTACTTTTTTTAAACCAAAAATTGGGGATTTTTTTTTAAATCAGAGAAAACCAGGATCCCTGCTAATCCATAAGACATATGAGGCAGAGATATGTCTGAATTCCCATCTTCCTACAGAGCTTAGGCACCAAATTCAGGTGCATGCAAGGAACCACTGTCTACTCAGGATCCAGAGTACCTAATCCTTCTTCTGAGGGGCACTCACCTTTTGCTTATTAGTCTGGTGGCTAGAAGACTTAATCAGGAAATTGTCTCCCTCAACCTGGGAGGTTCAAACCCACATCTCCCACTTCCTAGCAGTGAACTAACTACCAGACAGTAGAACAAACTAAGTGTTTGCACCTTGCATATAAGGAAGTGAAAGGAATGCATAAGTCCTAGGGACAGGAGAAGAAGCTTGGGGTATTTCTGGGTTATGGTCCCCACTCCTAAAACAGTTTATAGATTTTCTGAATTTTATGTTAGACAGTCACTAGTCAAAAGACAGAAATAACATTGCCAGCGGGGACCAGACTTCAAGTGTCCTTACCCCAGCTGAGTGCCCTAGCCACTACGCTACAGTGTCCAGCTCCTCCCTTGTTTACCCTCATCCTAGCCCCCTGACTCTTGAATTGTTGGGAGCACAGTGGTAAGACAGCTTCTTCAATAGGAGGTATGGAGAAGGTCCTTCACCCAGAGTATTTTATAGCATGTTGGTTAAGGAACTCTCCAGGGAAAGTGGGAGATGTGGGTTTGAATTCTCTAGGTTGAAAAGGGTCAAAACCCCAGGTCTCCCACTTATTAGGTCAGGGGTTGGCAACCTTGTCACCATTGGGTGCTGCTTGCAATCCAGCCCCAACTGACAGCTGCACCCCACTTGTTTCTGGAGCTCAGCAGATGCTGTGAAGGGAATAGAAAGATAAGATATAGGCACTAGAACCCTGGGGATGCCACCTCTGCTGCAGCAAAGACAATAAACTGAACATGGCAGGCAACAGGACCTGGGCGTGCCTCCTCTGCTGCTGGGACTGCAGCATGTTGCCAATTTCCTGAGCTACTGTGGGCTGGATCCATTGTCTTTGTGGGCTGGAACCAACTCACAAAGACACTGGTGAATGTTCTAATCACTAGATTGTTATGCACCCCAACCCCCACCTTACTTGAGTTTGTTTCTGAGTGAAAGTAACTGTGGCATCCTGAACTCAATACTCTCAGGGGAGAAACAGATGTTACCTTATGTTGCATTTTACATACCTTGTATTTCTGAGATTTCCCCAATACATTTGCCAAAGAAAACATAAGAGAATGATCATTAGGTATCAATTCCAGGGCCTCTTTTCCAACTGCTTCTGCTTGTGCTAAATTGCCTGGGAGTGCATAGTAGAGGAGGGTGGGGGTGGATGAAAGGAATGGGAGAAGATAAACAAAGAGAGAAGGCCACTTTTAATATTACTTTGGTTCCTTTTGCTACTTTTCATATTGTAAGCAAATGCACAGTATAAATAATGCTGAATGTGCAACATTTCCAAAGTAAAGCAGGTGCCACATTCAGATGTAAAGCCCCATACTATATACTTACTGCTGATAAGATAGTTTGGCATACAGCACAATGTAAAAGAAAACCATTACAGTGTTTTCAATGTGTAACACTTCCACTGAAAGCATACAGCTAATTTCTCCTGTTTAAGGGGGAGGCTGAATGTCAACTCTGTATCACAAACAGGTTTATGTAATGACTGTGATTCAAAGGTGGAACAACAATGCAATTTACAGGCTTGATGCTAAGTGGCACCTAATTTATTTTGCAGAAGGAGTAAAACCCCCAGTTGCCATCACTATGGTATCAAACTTTAGATATGCAGGCACCAACTACATGTCTGTGCTATCAGCTGATCCCACATGCAAATGTGTGCCTACAGGATTAGAGGCCAGGTTGAAAAATGAATATCCAATTAGTATCACACTGTGAAATAGAAAAGTATGACTAGAAAGGACCTTGGGAGGTCATCTAGTCCAATCCCCTGCTCAAGGTAGGATCAACCCTCTCTAAACCATCCTAAACATACATGTCTAACCTGTTCCAGAAAACTCCAGAAACGAACCTCATATACAGCTACCAGATCTGATGCCTGAAACATCAAAAACATCATTTGAACTTGCCAGAGGTAAAGCAGGGGAACAAGGAAATTGTCAATGTCCTGCCACTGCAGGAAATTGGCATATTTGTTTAAATATGCTCAATAGACCCAATGAAGGGGAATTTCCCCCACGTTCCACAGGAAGGCAAAAATTCCCATGGTCCAGGCCAATCTGACCATGGGGTAAAATTTGTTCCTGATCCTAAATGTGGTAATCAGCCTGACCCTGAAGGAAGAAAGAAGATCCTTGAAGCCACTGATTCCTACAGGGTGTGCTGTGGCACACCAGTTTATTGCAAGAGTGGGGAAAATGTGTCTCAAAAAATGGTATTTTATGAGATCTGGCCTGCAGAGCTCCTCACAGGTCTGGAATTTTGGTGGTGGGGGCTGGTGGCAATTAATACTGCCATCGCTCCCCTGCCACCAAATTTCTAAGCTCCACAAAAATGAATCAGGCCCCAGCTGGACCCACCTCTCAAGAAGTGATCGGGCTCTGGCTGCATCTGTCCTGCATGGAGGGATGGGCCCTGACTGGGTCAGTAGTGTGTGCAGGATTGGGCCCATGGGTCAGATCTGGCCTGTGGACTGACCTGGCACCACTCATCTGGCCCACAAGGCCAAAAGTTCAGGCACCACTGTTTAAGTTTTATATTACACATACACACACACAGCTTGCAGATGTTAAAAAACAAACAAACAAACCCCCAAAACTGCACTTTACTTTCAACTTGGTGCATTCTCACGTGGAGACCCATGCTTGCCAGAAAGAGGCAGTACCTAGTTATGCCCAGTTCTCCCAACATCTGTATAGGTTGGGCACTTTAGTGGGGTGTTTCTGGTGCTTTTATCTAATAGCTGATTGTATCACCTTTAGCTAAAAGTGCCCCAAAGCCCCGATGAAGTGCCCGATCTACAGCTGCTGCAGAACCAGGTCGAACCAATGTGCTGCTTCTTCTGGTAAAGTGTGTGGGGGGGGGGGGATTGTTTTCTTTTTTTTTTCTTAATGTCTGCAAGCAGCAACACACGCACACATTTTATACACACGCCCCCCGCCCTTCTTGGGCATAAGAGTTTGAAGTAGGTTGCAAATTTTTATCCAAAAAAAGTGTGCCCCAGGTATCAAAAGTTTGGGAAACACTGCTTTAAGTAGAAACCTCGGGGTTTTATTTTAAGTCCTGACAGAAGCATTAGCACACCCTAGTCAAAATCCCATGCGTTGGCTGCAGCTAATGCTTCTAAAAGGCTAACCTCCTCCCTGACCCAATAGCATCATGAAGGGAAAGAATTCCTACCTGGCTCCGTGACAGTCAAAGCCCAGAAGGGTAAAATAACCAGACATCCTCTACTCTGCACTGCAACCTGACTGGGGAGCCAGAACTCCCTTTTCTATCATCCTATACTATATGTAATCTTGTCCCAGTTTTTTAATCCATTACATGATCCTCCCCAATTTTCACCTATTCTGAGCTGCACAGTTGATTCCAGCCTGAAGTTAATCCTAAAATAGAACTACACTTGCATTTTTTTCCTTTCTATATTCATTTGTATCTTTCAAAGAGGAGGAACACATTTTTAATGGGAGGAATCCAGAGTTCAGCAGTCTTGGAAAGTAAAGGGGAAGCAATAATATACACCTGCTTCAAAACTGTACACCAAAGCAACAGATGTAGCCTCAAGATTTGTGCAAAATGTTAAATAATTCTTTAAAGTTATCCATATACAGTACCTGTATTGTCAAGCAATATGATCATGTTGTTCCAGGCCAAACTGTGTTCTGGTTTCAAAACTGTAGCATTTCTCCATGCATTCAGTGCATCTATGTGGCGATTCAAATCTGCATACTAGGGAAAAAATTGCAATAATTGCTATCATTTTTTTTCTATCACAATTGATGCTAAAATATTCTAGAGTTACTCAGTCTTATTCAACTTTCCTTGTGTTCCTTCAATAAAACAAGACTAAAACACAGCCACTTGAAATATGAGAATACTATATCAGAGGGTAGGTGAGGTTGCATTAAGGAAGATGATTTTTAAAAAGCATTTAAGAAATCATTACACATACCTTTAAATTACACACACACACTTATATAATTTGTGTTATATATAATATGTAATTACACACACATCATATATCATCTATTGTATTATTTATATATAGAGAGAGATATAGATATATGCATATATAATTATGTATAATACACAAATATATATATAAATAATGTTTTGATGTAAAGAGTATTAAGCAATCAATTTTCTGTTCCGTTTTTGTGCAATTCATGCAAATTTTTAAATGTACACATGCTTTTTTCATTGATTTTAAAAGAAAAGGATAGCCACATATTAGAAATCTAAACTGAATTATTTTCCTGGTATGGCTCTGTACAATGTTTTGTTGAATATACCAATTACAACTGAAGCCAAGATTTTGACAAGAGAATAGTAATTATCTTCTGGAAGAAAAAAAAATGTAGATTTGTAAAAAATTTAGATTTTTCTCCCAATTTTTGTTTATATGTTTTTTGCATAAACTTAAGCGGTGTGCATTGTTTGCATTTTTTGTAGGGAGAAAGTATGTCGGAATAGTGAAAAAAGAGCCTTGAGAACATAAATCTTCCCTAATCCACACAGAAGCAAATTGGAATTGTTGTCAAGGTTGAGCAATGAAGCAGAATTTTCATTCAAAATTCAGCTATTACATTATAAGTACTTTTAAGTCATATGTGCAATTTCCATTTCAATCAAGAATACTTACCAAACGTCCTAAATTGTAGTAACAGTCTGGGTATATTTTCCTGTGTTTAATTGCAGTCCAGTAGCTCTGCTCTGCCTCTTCAAATCTTCTTAAACTATTCTGGACTATTCCTAAATTCATCCATGCAGCAGCAAAATCAGGCCTAGGCAAATTTTTAAAATACATTTTAGCATTTGGAATACAAGCTCCTATTGTATTGTTTGTGTTTACTTGACAAGCAACAATGCTTGGCATTTTTTTGACATACTGTATTTGCACAGCTAAGGACAGCAGCTCCTCTGCTTCCCGGAGCTCATTTCTTTCTTTCAAGATGTTTCCAAGGTTGTTCATGGCATGTACATATTTGGGATTCAACCTAGAATACAGAAGATTGTTACTCATAGGGAAATGAGGTACTTTTCTGCTAGGTTGTTAGTTATTTAGATAATGCTGCGGCATTTTTGCACTGCAACACCCACTGTCCTAAATATGATTTCAGTCTTACTAGGCCTGAGAAAATAAAAGTACTCTGAGGCTAGTTAAGCAAAGCAATACATTCATAATACCTTACAGCTTCTCGGTAATATTTGATAGCAGCTGTTTGATTGCCTTTGTCAGCCAAATTCTTGCCAACATTGTAGTGCACCTGGAAAAAAAATACAGAATGAAATTTTACCAAATGTTCCATCCATTTAAATAAATTATTTAAATGTGTGGCAAAGTCAGAAGTTTTATTAGCTTTGCTGCACAATGTATTTGGCTGCCAAACAGACAGTGGGCACATCTGTGCACGCCGATTTAAAGTGTGTTAGCCCGATTTAAAGTGCATTAAGGGCATACATGCGTAGCCACACACCCTTAATGTGCCTTAAAAATGGTGGTTTTAGGTTATTTGCACCTAAATTTGATACCTGCTTAGGCATGAATAGCTAAAGCGCATTAACGCATGTGTAGACGCATTAACACACATTAACACTTTATGGACTGACTTGGGACTAACTTTAGTCTCATGTTAGTCCACTCACACGGTGTTAATGCACTTTAATGAGTGCATGTGTAGATGCAAGCCTAAATCACCTTAATGCGCATTAAGCTAATGAGCATTAAATTTAGGCATACCTAAATGCACATGTAGACACACCCTGTGAATCCAAGAGAACAAAACTTCTGGCTACAGAATAAGTATTGCTGGGATCCTTTGACCCTAGCTGACTTCCTGCCCTTGGGGTAGGGGGCTGGACTTGATGATCTTCCGAGGTCCCTTCCAGCCCTAATGTCTATGAAATCTATTTTTGTCTTTCACTAACAAATTGTTTCATGGCTACCTCTAACACATTTGCTTGCGTTACAGAGCTGGTAGTTGAGGCTAGCTCCTGTGACAGTTTTCTGAGTGGACAACTTTTGATATTTAACACCAACTATGACTAGGAAGGTTTTTTTTGCTTCCTGGCGTTGCAAACACATGTTATATGAAAAAGTCCCTTGTACCATGCGGATGGATAGATGTGTAATAATGTTAAACCTATATTTTAACATTATTTACAACTAGATTGCACCATACAGGCACAGGCTATTACAAGGGACAGACAGACCAGCAAAAGGCTTCCAGATGCACACAGACATGTGTGAAGTGCAGGTAACTTCTTCCAGGTAGCTGGCTAGCCAGCTTCAGTAGCTACTGAATAGAGAAACTGTGGACTATGCCCCTCCCCAACCCTGTGCATTTCCAAGAAAAGTAGGGACACAGCAATTCTCTCTCTCCACTGAGCCCTGGCTTCCAATTCTGCATGTCCCTATATAACTATACATTCTTGCGTTCTGCCACATCCTGTGCGCTCAGGTATACCACATAGAACCTGGCCTCTAACAATAGGAAAAACTGTAATGTTTTTAAAATTTGGCCTTCATGAACAATAATGCCTTTGACAGGAATTGTGCATAGGTACTTGAGGAGAGCTGTCTCCTTTTCTGTTTAAAGATTTAAAAGCAGATGTAGTGTTTCATTATTGAATCAGCATTCAAGGACGATAGTAACTGGGAATGAACTATTACACTATGCCCACATACTCCTTCATCAACCTTAAACAGATAATTATGTTATTATAATAGCTCTAAAAGGAATACTCCTTAGGGCTGTGTAACAAAACAGTATTCTTTAAGAACTAAGTGATTAAAAAAGGTAGTGTAAAATGCACTGGAGTACTTTAAAAATACTCTAAGCTGGAGCCTCAGTTAATACAGATCAGCACAGCTCTACTGAAGTTAATGGAGCTATGACAAATTGATACGAACAAGAGAAGCAGCCCCTGTATACTTGTCTTTACATAAATACACCAGTGGGCTTAAGGAATCAATACAAACTATTTTTAGGCAGGCAGTGAAACTGAATACTGTTCTGTGGTAAGTATATACACAGTGTTTGAACTGCGTGTGAGACAGAGGGACAGAGAGACGCAATAGTATTCACCTGGTCCCAGCCTCTCAACTGTACTGGAGCCTTGAAGGCAAGGCTCCAGTGCATTGGGGTAGAGGGGAAAGCCCAACATACAGCTGTTTGTCCAGCTCCCAGCCCCCTTACTGCACTGAAGCCTTAAACTGGTCTTGGTATGGTTCCAGGGCTGAGACCAAAAATCAGCTGAATCAACCCTGGAGCCACACTAGAGCCAGTTCCAGACTTTGGTAGGGTATTATGATCTATATTTAGGTTGTAGCAAGTATTAACAGTGATGATTGGGGACACCAGGGTTTTATAATGTACCCTGAGGCAACCAAAATGGCGCAGCATATGTAGAAGGGTGGGGTACCTGCCCACACAATGCCTCATCACAGTGTGCTACAGATGTGAAGGGATGGGGAACAGAGCAGCAGTGTCAGGAGTCCCTAAAATGCACTATATGTAAGGGAGAAGGACAATTATAGGGGCCCCAAAACCTTTGCAAGTATAGTCAGGCTCCCTGAGGAACAGCAAAACCTAGAAGAGGAGAGTGGAAGAGAGGTAGGGTTGGATACTGAGGTAGAAATGGAAGAAGAAACCCCACAGGAGGTTGAAACAGAGAAGGAGGGGGCTTGAGGCAGTGCAAGAGGAGATAGGAGATGGAAGGGAAGGGAAGGCAGGAACAGCAAACAGCTCAGACATGGAGGTGGGCATGGGGAAGAAAGAAGATAACTTACAGACAACAAAAGTGGAGATGGAGCAAAAGAAAGAACCAGACAGACAATCCGCGAAAAGAAAGAAAAATGCAGGGGCTGAAAACCAGGAAGAAGAAACCTGATAATGAGGGAGGTGAGTCGGAGAAAGAGCCGGAGGGCAGTTTTCTGCTGCTAATGCCTCTGGGCTCTCACCTCGAGTGGACACCAGAAGGTGGTAAGTAGCAGGAAAGTGGGAATATGGAAGCCTTCCTAAATGCAAAAGTGATCCGACAGCTTGCAAAGGCTATGGGAATGCAAGTGAGGGAAGGAGACAAACGCAGATTTCTCGTTTTACCAGAGAAACCCACGATTTTGCCATTTTGCACCAGTTTGCAGGAAGCTGGGAAGAAGGTGGTGAGACAGGGGTCGCCACATGCATTGACGTGCACATGACCCCAGTCAGGGCTGGGGTTGCTGCCCACCCAGGCAGTGCTTGGGGCCTGGGGCTGCAATGCGTGGCTGCAGGGCCCCAGAAGGGAGCAGGAAGGGGCCAGAAGTGGCTCGTCTGGGGCGGAGGGAGGGCTGGCTCCCCACCACCGTGCGTACTCCCAGGGAGCAGAGGGGTCCAAATTAAAGGGCATCTAAGCAGGGCTTTTAAAATCCATACGGGGTGATACAAGAGTGCCACCTTTCACCACTACTGTGTGTGCGCAGCACAGAACCATTAGTACAAAGAATAAGAAAAGACAAGGTCATATGTGGAGTAAAGATACAGGGAATGGAAGAGGTAAAATGCATTTATATACAGGGATGATATACATGTAGTAGTTAGAAATGGGCTTTCGATGGAAAGGGTGCTAAAGCATACATCAGAGTATGGAGAAGTGATAGGGGCTAAGCTAAATAGACCAAAAAAGCACCATAATGGGAGCGGGGAACTGGAGGGATTTGGAGAAGTTGGGCCTTCAAGTGAGTGAGAGAGAAATCAGAGTGCTAAGGATGCCGATGGACACCAAGGGAAAAAGTAATACAGCATAGGAAAAGCTGATGGCAAGGATATGACAAATACTTCGGTTATGGTCAAGGACACTGTCCTTTGCCAGAAAAGTGATGATGGTTAAGGCTGTGCTACTGCCAATTATTTTATATATGGGAATTGTATTCCTGCCAATGTGGTAGCAGATAGCAAAAGTATTGAAAGAAACGTGTACGTTCTTCTGGAATGCCAAAAGAGAAAGGTTGGCTAGATCTGAACTGTACAAAGCAAGAGAGAGGGGGAAATGGGGTGGCCAAACTTGGGATCATTCATCTATGCAAAATATGTAAGTATGGTATGCAAGGTGAAAATGGAGGGAGCAGGGAAAGCAGCAACCAATTTCACGCAACTACAATTTTGAGGAAATGGGGAGTATATTAGACCTCTTTAAAGAGTCCATGGGCATAGTAACTGCCGATTTATCATACCAGGATGGAAGGTTTAATGGAAAGGTATAAAATAGGGAAGGTATGGCTGGAGGTCCTGAAGGATCATATGAAATTAATGAAAGTGGTAAGGGAGAGAGACAGGATGGTGCAGGTAGGAAACTTCACAGCAGGACAAGGGAATGTGGTGTGGGAAGCAATGACAGGTAAACAACTAAAAGGGGAACATGCTGACCTAGCGCGGATGGTTGTAAGAAATATCTTGCCAGTGAGATAGGTACAACACAGATGGAGCTTGACAAGGTACCCAAGGGAGAGGTGCAGGTAAGAAGAAATGGTGGGATATGTGTTTTGGAAGTGTACATATGCAAAGGGGATGTGGAAAAGGATCTGCCACTTTGAGTGACACCAAAATAAACCTGTCATTAGCGTGGGAGATGGTACTATATGCACTTATACCAAAGGGACCAGAGGATTCTATGAAATGCTATTAAGGACTTTATTAGCATGTGTTAAAACTAGCTTATAGAAAGTAAAGAAAGAAAGAAAGAAAGAAACTTCTGGGTTTATAAGGGGTTGGCTTTTACTGGAAGAGAGTGCCTGAAACTGGGACTACATGAACTGAAATACTACACTGATCGGAAAAAAAAGATCGAGAGGAAGAGGCAGAAAAAGGACCGGACATGCTTATTTCACTAAACCAACAGAGAGGACTGATGAGAGGGGCAGAAAGTTTCAGGTGGTTACTGAGGTAACAGTTTTTCGTGGAGTTCTGTATGAAGAAAAAGATTTTTGTAAGCATCTTTTTTTGTGGGAAGCTGATGTATGTTGTTTAAAGGTTTAATATATATAGTTTTATGTTTTTGATCTGTAGTTGTTTCTGTGCTATGAATCTTGGTAAAACCAGGATGTTAAAGATGTATAGCTTTGTAAGTGTAGGGTGATGTGTGTTTTTTAATAAAAATTTGTAAAACGTTCCCATAAGCTTTTTTGGCACCACAGGATGGTGTCAGAGCTTGCTCCAGCTTCCCCAAGTGCTGACCTGGTATTGCAGCATCTCCAGGCCTGGAGCTTGTTCTTTCCCAGGGAAGCAACTTCTCCCCCACTTTTTTAAAAGCATCTCTCACACAGAAAGAAGAAGAAAAAAAAGTTCCCATCAGTATGTTTGCCCAGTATGGGCCATGTGTTTTATAGTCATGCTCAATGTTGGCTGCATTTAATCACCTATATAGCTGGTTTCCATTACTGAGGACATGCTAATTTGGCAGCAGTTTAAATGATAGACAACATATTTAATGAGGTTTTCTTGTATGTGGGTGTAAGAAAAGGAGCTTTTCTCCCTCATGCTGCTTGGGAAAAAAACCCTCACCTTATATTTGAGTAAACATGGTAATTATAATACTTTTATCATTTTAAATAGTTTTCTAAAGAAATTTCACCCCCTGTTACTGAATTTACGGACTACAAATAATTATTTCAGGCAGAATTTTGATCTTTTATTCAGATGCTTTAATCCTACAAAAAGGAAAAAGGGGAAAATATTTCCCACCATTTAATGGCTGTGTTATCGCATGTTTTATTTAAATAAACGATTAAAGAAAACTATTCAGAGATAAGAACTGTTCATGTAATAGCATTGTAGCCTACTGTTTGCTGAGAAGGAAAGAAACAGCTTGTTGTTTTCTAAAGTGGTCACATAACTTCAAATTGGCAGAAATTTGAGCATTTCCAAAAATTAACTTTTTAAAATCTAAAGAAAAGATAATCTGTCATTCAGATTAAAAAGCTCAGGTGAGGTAGGTTATTAGCCTGATAAAGTAGTGGTAATTCAAACTTTAAAAGCTAATTATCTTACATTATGTGGTACCAATTTTACCACCTCTAGGTGATTGTTACAATCACATGTAATTAATTAGATCATCTGTTACCGCAGTCAAATACTCTGGACCTGATCCAGAACACATTGAAGTCAAGGGAAAGACTCTGTTTAACTTCAGAATAGGCCCTTTATGAGCTAGTAGCATCGTATTGTTTTAAATCCATTATATATCAGTAGTTAGGTAGTCTTGTTTTATAGGTATGGGATATCTTTATAGAAGTTAATTACACAGAAATATGTATTTTCCAGTTACTCAGAAAGAAGCTGATTCTAGCTCTAATTAGGGCAACTCCACTGAATGCAATGGCATCTCTCCCCACTTTTATACAGTGCCGAGCAAAATCAGACCCAAAGCTATTATTCAGACTAAATATTTTCATGTTTTTAACATTTCCCTTTTCAGTCTGACAACTGAGTTAACAAACAAGCCAGTTACAGGACATAACATACTTAAAAAATAGCACATTCCCTTCTTTCAAAAAGCACTTTATGTTATTTTTGCCTAAGTCTTGAATGTTACATAAGGCAGGGAACTGCCAGATCTTTCCCTGCTGTGATCCCCCTTTTTAAAAGGGCCAAGCCTTTCTAACTTGCTATTGATTCTTATTTAATTTACAATTCATTTCATATCACAGGGCCAAGTTTATCAAAGCTAGTGTCGAAGTCGCCTTCTATAGCCAGTGAAATAAATGCTCCAGAGAAGAGATTCATTACTCTGCAGGGCAATCTGAATTATTGCAATATCCCATGCCCTCTTCTTTTTTTTTTTTTTTTGTCATGCACAGGTAATCAGAAGGCCTGATCTATTCCGATACTAAGCCACAAGAAAATCCTGTGACATAGTCCTGGGTTCTCTCTCTCTGGTGCAGCAGGCTGGACAATCTATAGCAGAGGTTCCCAACCACTGGGCTGTGGCCTGGTACTGGGCCATGAAGGGCTGGCTGCCAGGTTGTGGCGTGAATCCCCTGCTTGGACCCTGGTCTGTTTGGCCAGGCAAGCGGCTTCTGCTGCCAGCAGTCACATGCAGGATTAAAGCTGGGAGGTGGGGCAGCCCCAGTTAGGGAGGCAGCCAGCTCTGTGAGCCCCGTCCCGCTCCTGTGCCGGTCTGCAGTATTAAAAAGGTTTCAGAGATTCATAGCTGGTAGGGTCAGAAGGGACCTAAACAGGTCATCAAGTCCGACCCCCTGCCATGGGCAGGAAAGAATGCTGGGGTCAAACAACCCTGGCTCGGTGGCTGTCTAGCCTCCTTTTGAAGACCTCCAGGTTAGGGGCAAGTACCATCTCCCTAGGAAGTTGGTTCCAGCTCCTAGCCGCCCTGACTGTGAAGTAGTGCCTCCTGATGTCTAGCCTGAACCTACTCTCAGTCAGCTTATGGCCGTTATTCCTTGCAACTCCCAGTAGTGCTTGGGGGGACAGGGACTCTCCCATTGCCTGCTGGTCTCTCTTGGCAAGTTTGTAGGTGGCCACCAGATCCCCTCTCAGCCTTCTTTTGTGGAGGCTGAACAGGTTCAGGTCCCATAGTCTCTCCTCATAGGGCCTACCCTGCTGCCCCCTGATCATACGAGTGGCCCTCCTCTGGACCCCCTCAATCCTGTCCACATCCCTCCTGAACTGTGGTGCCCAGAACTGGATGCAGCACTCTACCGGAAGCCTGACCAGTGTTGCATAAAGGGGGAGGATCACCTCCTTGGGCCTGCTCATGATGCATCTGTGGATACATGATTAGGTGCGGTTAGCCTTACTGACTGCGTCCCCACATTGGTGACCCATGTTCATCTTGGAATCAATAGTGACTCCAAGATCCTTTTCTGCCTCTGTGCTGATGAGAAGGGAGTTCCCCAGCCTGTAGGTATGCTGATAGTTTTTCCTCCCTAGGTGCAATACCTTGCACTTGTCCATATTGAAACCCATCCTATTCTCATCCACCCACCTCTGTAACCTGTCCAGATCTAGTTGTAGCCTGTCCCTCTCTTCTAGTGTGCTCACTTCTCCCCACATCCTAGTGTCATCTGTGAACTTGAACAAGGTGCTTTTCACTCCCTCGTCCAAGTCGCTGATGAAGATATCGAATAGTGGGGGCCCGAGGACCAAGCCCTGGGGAACCCCACTGCCCACATCCCTCCAGGTCAAAAATGACCCATCCACCACCACTCTCTGGGTGCGGCCCTCCTGCCACTGTGTGACCCATCTGACTGTGTAGGAGTTGACACCAGAGTCAACTAATTTTTTTTTAATGAGGATGGGGTGAGAGACAGTGTCAAAGGCCTTCCTAAAATCCAGAAAGACTACGTCCACCACGACACCTGCGTCCAGGGCTTTTGTGACCTGGGAGGTTGGGAGCCACTAATCTATAGCACCCCCTGAAAGTGTTTTTTATAAGATAAATGAAAAATAATATAAATTCCAGTGGATTTTGGTTTACTTGACAATAAATAACACTTCAGTCTGCTCTCATATTTATAGTCCTTCATGTCACTCAAATTGGGGGCATGAAAACAAATGGCTGCATTGTTGAAGTTGTCATGATGGAAGCAGGTGGCTCTGGCTGTTTGTTAAATGGTCACTGGGGTTTCTAGAAGCCAGCTTGGTGCAGGAAGCTGTTTGTGACCGTTATGCCTGGTTCCCATTTTCATGTTTATATTTGTAAGAAAGATGGATTTTTTTTTGGGGGGGGGTGGGGGGGGAAATGGGGAATGGCAGATCTCAAATTGTATAGCACAGTTTTGCAGTAAGGGTGAATCCTGCAGTCACTGTGTAAGGATGTTTTGGTAGTTCCTTGGTTTTTTTTTTTATTCTTTTGTACTATCCTCAAAAATTGCTGTAATTTGTACTTTTTAATATTCACAATAAGAAACATGCATCACAAAAGGTGAACATGACTGAGTGAGAAGCAGAGGCAGACTGGACTAGTAAGCATTGAAGCTATCTATCTATAGCAATGCCCTTTCCTTATTTTTTACTGACAGTCAAACCGAGGGCTTGATTCTTGATCTAATTACTATACCACTGTGTTTTCGGTGAAATTACTCCTGATGACCGATTGAAATAAGAATCTCCAACACTTTTCTGTAGCGGTAACATTATCACAATCTGCATTTGCTTAAATCAGTGGTTCTCAACTTTTATACACTCAAGGCACCCCTCATTAGACTCAAGACATCCCTTCGTAACTTTTGTGAAATGAGCGGCACCTCATTTCAAAAACTAATTTATTTAAGTTTGTCCCCCTCCTTGCAGAGAGGCTGGGCAATGGGAGCGATGGAGCAACCAGAGAGCCAGGGCCTGCCCTTATTTGCTTATATCCTCATACTTGGAGCCTGATCCCACTCTTACCTAGTTGTCTCTCGATACATCCTGAGGAACCCTTCAGCGATCTTGCCACACTCCAAAGTGCCTTGGCACCCTGGCTGAGAATCACTGGCTTACATTATACTACTCCTTATGACACTCTTTTACAACTGCTAAAAAAGAGAGACAGACTGCACCTGCTCCATTTACAGCATCTCTCTGTCATCTAGAATATGAGATATACTAAAGCCACCATTAAACTATAGATGTTTGCCTACAACTGCCACACAACAGGACCTCATATGTAGCTGATTTTTTCCATATACCAAGGTAAGGAAATTGATAGGGTTACCTCACATTCTGTTGTTCTGTTTACAAGGCAACCACCATATATCTGTATTTAATTAGATGCAAGGGTGATTTATTGTTCACTTGAAGATGAATATTTAAATTTTCTAATTAAAAAAATAATAATAGAAATTCCATAAAAACCTGGGGTTCTGAGCCACATTTTCTGAAGCACTGCTTTAGAGTAGAGAGCATAAAGATATTGTTCCCTGAAAATGGTGCCATTTTTGCACATTCCCAATTCTGGGCTACTCTGGAGAGGCCTGAAGTACAATTTGAACAATAATAAGGGACTTCTCAGGCTGACCTGTGGCTCACAGGGCTGCCAAAATTCCTGTACTGCAGCCTAATGGGAACCAACCCCCTGAGACATTTCTTGTGGCTATACCCTTGGAATGCCCCCTACAGTAAGCCTGAATCAACTCAGAGATAAGCTTCATTATGGTCTTCCACAATATCTAAGCCAAGGACACCTTCTCTGCATTAAGGAGCAAGCCTGCGGTGAGCATCTCACCAAAAGACTCAGCAATTCTGTTGACAATTCAGTTCCTTTACCCTATAGTCTACTGGCTCTCCAAAAAGAAAAAAATAACAACATAATAATGACTCTGAAGTGAGTAAATGAGAGCCTAATTACATCAAGTCAGTTGACTACACTTCTATAATTTCTGCCTCTGCAGACTGAGATTGTTGCAGCAAAAAGTAATTTATATACGCATCTGTTCCAACAGCTTGTACTTGCAAGTTTTTGGGTTTTTTTGATCCAATTGAATGTCTTCACTGAAGTCAATTTATCTTCTTTTTTCACTTTTGAATTACTGTGCTGTAATTAGCACCGACTAGTGTGTTGATTATTCTTGCCACTATAATTTGCATGTCCTTTCTAGATGGTATTGTTGTGTCCTTGTACCAGAATGTGACAGCCAGAACCAGAGGGATTAATAAGCAATAATGTGTGCTTCTTGGAGGCATTTGGTGTTTTGCCTAAATAGGTAATATTAGTTAATATAAGCTTGTAAGTTTGCAAATGTAACTTGTCTGTCATAAGTTTAACCAAACTGATAAATTAACTGTTCATGGAACTGACTGGGCCCCAGAGGCAAAGCTGTAGCTGTGAGATTAGCTGGCCTAACGGTTTTTTGCTCAGGGTACATATTTGTTGAACATATTTAACATGTTGCAGAAACATTGAAAAGCTAAAAAAAAGTGAATGTTCTGAACTTACTTTCGCATTGAGAGGACACACGGACAGAGCACTCCTAAAAAGCTGTTCTTCAGATCTCCACTGATTACTGCGGATAATGCAGCGCATCACGTTTATCAACAAGATTCCCAGTATAGCAGCAGTAAGAATTTTCTTAAAGATGACACAGTTTAGAAAAAAAAAAAAAGAGAGATCTTTCAGTATTAAAGCCCTTCTCCTAGTCTTGACCATCAATTGTATTGACTATTTTTTCAGTACCTTTTTCTTGGCTTGTTTGCTCAATAAACTAAATCCATATATAAACAGAATGCAATATCCAATACTGGGAAGGTAGATGACTCTCTCTGCAACAACAAATCCTACTCGAAAGAACAGGTTACTTGCAGGAAGGAAAGGGATAATCAGGAACCCCAGTCCCAGAGTAAGAATTCTGGAAAGAAGAAACAGATGCTTGTATTAGTAACCAAATACAGAAGAAAACTATTATAAAATTATTATTACTGTTTACTGAACTCTGGGGGTTCCAAAGTGCCTTAGTCTGTACATAGATGTTGGAGTATTCAAAGGAATCTCAGAGAGGCTGATGCCCAGCTACCATAGAATTTTAGTGGGGGTGTCTAACATTCTCTGGTTTCTTTACATCCCAAGCCAGAATTCCCACAAAAGTATACCAGAGGCAAGTTCACATATCCAGGTTAGAGTATGATCTGAACAAACTGGTAATCATAAGTTCTATTCTCTTCAAATATACAGGCAATAAAATGACTTCAGACATTTAGACAGTTTTCTAAAACTATTAAGTGAGAAATAAAGGAAAAAAATATTCAAGTGTTTATTGATATTTAAAAAGCCAAATCAAAAGTTGAATTTCTAATAAGCTTTGCTTGCAATAATGGTTTTGTTCAGTAGAAAACCTACCAAAGACACCACGTTCACTTAAAGCTAATGCATTCTTTATAAAGGGCAAATCTGTATCAAGGTACCTACACGTTTGAAAAAAAAAAAACAACACAAAAATTGTTGGCTGCTTACAGATGTTAAAAACCCCCAAAATATGGTGCTCTACTTTAAACTTGGTACACTCCTGTCCTGAGCCCAGCACATTCCCAGAAAATGCATGACATTAGTTGAACCTGGCTCACCCAACATCCATATAGATTTGGCAGTTTAGTGGGGGGTTTTGGCACTTTTATTGAATAGCTGATCAGGTTTAGATAAAAGTGCCAAAAAGCCCCACTGAAGCGCCTAATCTATATAGACACTGCAGAGCCAGGACAAATTAATGTGTTGCTTCTTCTGGTAAAACAAACAAACAACAAACAAACAAACTTCTAGGGGTACACTGATAGGGATTTTTTGAGCCGATTCCAATGGACAATTTTTAAGGAGCCATATCAGCTAATACCGATCCAATTCCGAGGTGCAGCCGGACGGCTGGTAAGTGGTGTGAGGGAAGGGGTGGGAGGCTTCCCACCCTTCCCTCACACCCTTCCCTTCCCACCCCTTCCCTCACACCACTTACCAGCCTCCCAGGATGCACGCAGCAGCAGGAGCTGCCTCCCACCCCCCGCACTCCCCAAATGAGCTGCTCGCAGCTCCATCCCGCTCCCTGCCCTGGCTGTGTAGCATCTGCCCCTCCCCCACTCCCTCCCTCACCACAGGGGCCTCGATCTGCACCCCCCATCCCCACACCCCTTCCCCCACAACAGACTTACCAGCCAGATGCTGGTTTCCAAGCTGCCAGACTGCACCCCTGGCCACATGCATACTGTAGCTGTGTGCATGCACAGGGCACTTCTCAGCCACACCAGGCAAAAAAAGTGGATTTCTGATACTGTCAATTTTCCCTATATCAGTGCCAATCCTATATGGGACCGATGTACCGGTGCACATCTACACACTTCTTTTTTGCATGTTTTTTTTTTTTAACATCTGTAATTATTTTAATAAGTCTTTTGGAGCTTCAAATTAAAACTGCCCCCATCACCGTCAAAATATGCTGGACTTCCATGGCATTTTAAAAATTCTTTTGATAGCTTGGAAGTGCTCGTGAGTGCTGGCCAGTGGCTTTGTGCACATTTCACAAGTCTGTGTTTTTAATAGAATTAAAAAATTACTGAATCATTTGTGTAGTGAATGCCCTTCTACCGAAAGAAATAAAGGAAGAGGTAGAGGACAGCGAAGCAGATATGAGATTAACATTTTAAGAAATGCACTAAACTGGCAGAGCAAGAGATGGGAGGGGCCAGGGAAACCATAATTTGAGTACTGAATTGCATGTACTCCAATTAAAATCTTTAATTTGCTGCCTCTTTAAAATTATATAACCAGTTCAAGGATGTGCAGTGTGAAACAGATTCTGAAGAAAAGTAAATATCTATAGATAGATAGAAAGTAAATAAATATAATATATAAAATAAATAAATCAATATATATATATATATATATAGATAAAATAGAGTCATACTAAGAGTAGTAAGTTGATTTTCCATTCTATAACGTGTGGTTGTTGTTGTTTTCAAGTATTTTCTCAGTAACTCTTCAATGATGAAAGAGTAATCACTTTGGGATAGCATTTTATTTTTTCAATCAGTGGCCAGAATCTCTACATCTTTTATAAAAACACTTTTTTCATTATTACAAAAGAAAAAAGAAAGAAGAACTGTAAAAAAGAGGAACACAACATACATCAATTACACTCTGCTCTGACCACAAATTACTTTTTACCACCTACAGTGTTAAGGATCTCAAAATGCCATTTCAGGAGGAAAATAAAGCAGCCATCCATACCCCCTCCTACAAGTGTGCTTCCCCACTAGTCAGTGTATAGTGATGGGCCCAAATTGGGATGAAACAGTAATGATAGATATAAATATTTATTTCAACTACATTTGCTAGGTATTGGTTCCACCAAATTGTTAGAATTATCAGTACAGGATTTAACAAAATAATACTGTACCAAGCTAGTGTGGCATTTAAAATTCAACACTGTCTCTTACCTTCTCCTATGGCTGTCTTCTGAGCATACAGCTTGGCATATCAGGCCAATTAGGCAGAACCAAAGTGCTGCTAGTGCAATTATTCTCCAGTCACTGACTGATTTAATAAGGGGTATGCAGCCCATTGACCAATCAAAACACAGCCACCAGGGACAGAGCAGCAACCATGCATTCAATGAATAGTAGTAATTATAGTTTATAGCCTGTCAGTCAAAGGAAAACAAACATTTATTTGATACTAAACTTAAGGAAAAAAAAAAAAACAACTTCAGTGTTCTTCACGATCTTCTCTCCCTCCCCCCAACAAGTGCATTTTATAAGATACACAAATGCTGATTCTTAGTAAGAATGGGTCCATCATTTTACATCTATAAAAATATACAAGGATTTCAGCATAAAACAAGCTCTTTTCCATACATAGATCACTGTCCTGTTCAGGATGAGAGATACAGCTATAGACAGTTATCTATACATGTAGATCTTGGTGGGACAATCTTCCAAAATGCAAGGAAATGTCTAAACCACACCAAAAAAAAAAGCAACACAGGAAAAAAGCAACAAAACATATTTAGCCAGAACACCGGAGTTATTTTCTTCAACAGTGAAGAAAGAAAGGTGGGGCCAACTTTCAATATTTGAAAAGAAAAAAAAGGGGGGAAAGGATTCTGTCCTTTCTTCCAGGAATAGAGAAAGGGTGGGTGGAAAAGCACATACCAAATTAAATACAGAACACACATGCGATTTACTTAAAAAACAAAATCCCTACCTACAGAAAATCATCACAATAGCAAAAAATGAAAGTGACTCATCATACAGCACAAAAATATAAAACTTGCTCATTTTATTGTTTCTTTGAAGGACTGAAATATAATTGAATTTTCTTTTCAAAAACCAATTTTTTGAACTTGCAAAAAAAACAAGTCTGTGACTTACTCTCACAAATAGGCTGTCTGCAAATGAAGCTGGGTTGTCTACTTCAGTGAATGCTGGTGGTCCTGTGCCCATGATTCTCCACCGTATGTAAAGTATAGTGACCCCTCCAGACAACAGAAGAGTGATCCTGAAGAGAAGTCCCTTTCTAAACAACCCAACATTCTACAGCAAAGAAGAAAAAAAGCCAACAAGGCAAACTATAAACCTTCTTCCATTTTCTTCATCACCCTCCAGGACAGAAAATGAGAATGAAGACTGTAGTTGGGCATTCTTGCTATTAGAACAAATATTCCCCTTCCCTTCCTCCCCCTCCCCCCCACAACTCTCACCGAGCGAAATTCTCAGCTACATGGTATATGGATATGGGAAGAATGGCACACATTCATAACATTATTGGTTACAAATTCAGAATAGAAAATGTCAGGAAAGGAACTGTGTCTTCCATTTGTATGGTAACTGGCATATTAAGTCACAGAAAATGAACGAGAATAAAGAAAACAAAAGCCTAAGGCTGAGAATTTTCTCTCCATTTATATTTTTCTGGTCTCTACTGACTGATTTGAAAAAAAATATTGCAAACAATGTTATTGCTAATCAATTTCAATGGAAACAATTTTTCTTTAAGAATCATCTCTTCTAAAAAAAAAGTCTTCAGTGAGTTTGTGTGATTTCACAAGTCAATTTTTGACAAAGGTTTCAAGGTATAGCTTTTATTATGTATACAGGGGGCTGGGTGGATCGATACTTCCTTTGAAAATGAATGACTATGTCCTGTGAGCATTTAATTATGGTGGGATGCTTTTATAACTGAATACAGTTAATTTGCTTTCTGTTATTTATATATAAAGCAGGCATTCTGCTGTGTGTGTGTGTGCGCGTGTGTGTGTGCGTGCGCACGTGCACGCACGTGCCATAAATACACATGCCCCCCCATTTTTATAAAACAATTCCAGATACAGACAGATGGCTCTGTCCCAATAAAAAGAAATGTAATGATTCTTTAGGCTCTTCTAGAAAAAATAAAAGTTATGAAATGCTTCAAACTGTCAGTATATGAAGACTTAAAATCTTATGCACACATCAGAACTAGGGGTGCAACAATAAAGATTTTTTTGGTTGATACCGATGGCCAATTATTAACCAGCCATATCTGACAATACTGGTTCGACAGCCGATATGCCGCCTGGCAGCTTGGAGAACAGTGGCCGGCCAGTAAATGAGGGAGGTTGGGGGCAGATTGAGTCCCCCATGGTGAGGGAGGGAATGGGGCTGGGGCAGAGGTGGCCCAGCTGGGGCAGGATGGGGTGAGCTACAAGACATACAGCATGCAAAAAAATCCCTACTAGAGTAGATTTATCTCTTTCTGCACCCAATTCAAGGATTTTGCAAAGTACAATACAAATTGCTAAGTTCAATGGCATCCTAATATCTAGGCCTAGGAACAGTGAATGAAAATCCAGGTAATCTACAAACAGTCACCAAAGGGTGAAAAGGTGGCACCAATTTATCCATTACCAGCTCAGTTAGAATCTGACACTTCACCTATGCAAATTCCATAAATAAGAATAATTGGACAAATATTTGACAGCTACTAGATTGTCCTACAGGAAAGGAGAGCTACTAATAACAGATTAATCATCTGCCCCTCCTATGTAGGGTTCAACAAAGCACAAAAGTATTCATCTGACCTTACATAGAAGGGAAACTACAGAGTGCTTCCCTGGGGTTTAGCTTAAGCCTCATGTTGCTCCAAAACTGTAAAGGATGAAGTATGAATAAAAGTTCTTGTGGTGTTTAAGGAGGAAACTCAGTAAGTAGAGGTGGACATTGTAAAACTGAAACAGCTGATTGGACAAAACTAGCTGATTGGAAGGGGGTTAGTTTGGGCAGCAAAGAGAAATGCTGGGAGTTGAGCTCCTGCTGACTAATTTAGAAAAACAAGGTGTTTTGAGACATGCAGGTTGCAAACCTGAAGCCATTTCAGAGGTAAAGTGATGGAAATGCTTCAAAGGCAAACTTTATGAGCAATGTACTAGCTCAAAAAATATTGGGGGGGGGGGCTGTTTTGGGGTGGGTGGTAGCAGCACTGGGAGCGGGGCTATGGCAAATTGAGGTGGCTGTAACTCA
>NW_005842240.1:1852158-1856114 GCF_000455745.1 Alligator sinensis | reverse complement strand
TGGCCCTGCTCCTGCCTCTCACTCCCCACCCAGAGCCCCCTGGCCCTGTTGGTGCTCCTCACCCCCCACCCACAGCCCCCTACCCCCCTAGCCCTGCCAGAGGGTGCCCCCAGCTGTCAGGGCAATGGGTCCAAGGACCCAGGTCTACAGCCCCCTGCTCCCCCCAGCAGTGCCTAAGCCCCAGCTGCTGCCCACAGGAGGTGGCATCTGCTGCAGTGGAACTGAGTGCACAGCCCAGCTCCTCCTTCCCCATGGGCAGCATGGCTGGAGCAGAGCCTGTGGTGGGGGGAGGGTATGGTCTGCCCACTACGGGCTTAGGTGGGGAGGGGGCCAACTTTCCCCACCACTGTGTGCACCCCTGGGGGGTCAAATGGACCTGTGCCCTCCAGATCTGTGCACAGGACAGGTATGGGGGTGAGCTGCCCACCCTGGGCTTGGGCTCCCTGTCCTGCTGCCCTCCTCCTAGGGCTCTACCATTCTGCAGACAGCTCTTTGCAAAGGTGCAGAACCCACATGTTTCTCCATTAAAATGGAAAATCCATGTTTTTCTTGGGCAAAAGGGGAAATCTTCACATTTTTTTTTCATTTTTCCATGGGAAATGGAAAACCCAGATCCTTGATTATTATGTAGTCAGTGACAAAAAAATTCTGGTGAAGCGTAACTATGCTTGATATACTCCAGCTGTATAAGAAAACACACAAAGTTGTAGGAACTCACCTCTAGCTGTAAGTCACCATTTCTTCTGAATGATAATTTAGCTCATATTATCATATTCATTGAAAGGTTGATGCTAGAAGTATTGCTAGAGGCAAAGACTGATTTTCCTTCCCTAAGTAACTTGTTTTATATGTTGGGTTAAATTCATTGACACTGTTCATTGCAACTCCTGCCCTTCATTTAAGATAGTAGTAAATTTTCATTTAACCCATAGATTCATAGAAAAATGGGGCTGGAAGGACCTGATGAGTCATCTAGTCCTACCCCCTTCTCAAAGCAGAATCAGCCTTGTCAAAACCATTTCAGCCAAGTGTTTCTCCAATCTGCACTTAAAAGCATCCACTGATGGAGATTCCACCTCTCAAGATAATGTGTTCCGGTGCTTTACCATTCTCATAGTTATAAAGCTCTTCCTAACATTCAACTAAATCTCCCTTGTTGCAGCTTAAGACCATTACTCATATCCCACCCCTTATGGGCACTGAGAATAATTGCTTAGAATCCTTTTTATAGGAATCAGTTTTCTATTTGAAGACTTATCAAATCTGCCCTCTGTCTTCTCTTTGTCAGACTAAATGATACCAGTTCTTCCAATTGTTCTTCAGACATTATATTTTCTAGACCTCTAATAATTGTTTCTTGCTTTCCTTTGGAGTCTTCCCAAGTTGTCCATATCTTTCTTGCAGTATGATGTCCAAACTGAACACAGTACTGAGTGAAACCTCACCAGTACTGAACAGAGTGAAATTATCACTTTTGTGACTTCCATATGACACTTGTGTTAATACATCCCAATATGCTTTAAACTTCTTTTGCAACAATATCACACTGTTGATTCATATTCAGCTTGTAGCCTGCCATAACCATTGATCTCTGGCTCTGAAAAGAACAAGCTGTATATCACTCACCAAGTTACATTACTTACACCTGACATAGGAAATGGATTTGAAACATGGCAGAAAACAGGCACAGACTTTATTGACCTCACGGCCACCTATGACCCTGTGATTGCCCACACATGTTAGGGTTCTGCTCTAACTCATGGCACTTTACAATAACACCATTAGTTAGAGCCCCTGACCCAACAGATATTCACCTGTTGGGTTGGGACAGGGGTGCTGAAGCCAGCATGAACAAGACCTGGCCAAAAGGTGGTGATGCTCAAGCAGCCTCCAAGGAGGCTGCAAACTGCCACTCTCCCCAGCCCCAGCCATAGCCAAGGTCCCCCAGCTCTGGGGCTTTCAGTGCAGAGGGGAGGAGGAAGGAAAGGGAGCTGCTGGCTGCTGAATGGCCAGAGCTGAGGGGGAGGGGGAGAATGGAGCCCCCTCACCTCATGGCCCCCTCCTGCTACCCTGGCTGAGGTACTGGGGGGAATGAGGCCGGGTCCACAAGACAAGGGGGCTCCAGTCCCAACTCCCTTCATCTCTGGCCATTCAGCAGCTTAGGAGCTCCATGCTGGCTGCTTTGAATGGTTTGAATGGCCAGAGCTGATGGGGAGGAGAAGGGAATGGAGCCCCCTCATCTTGCAGGGCCAGACCGGCTCCCCCCAGTGCCCCAGCTGGGGTAGCTAAGGGGGGCCTGCAAGGTGAGGGGGCTTCAATCCCCCTCCACTCTGGCCAGTCAAAGCAGCCATGGAGCTTCCTTTCCTGCCTTCCCCGTGATAGTTCAGGAGTAGTGATGGGCTGGTAGCACCAGGGGTAAGTCATGCCTGACCAACCTGATTGTCTTCTATGATGAGATAACTGGCTCTGCGGATGCAGGGAGAGCACTGGTTCTGGTATACCTTGATTTTAGCAAGGTTTTAGCTACCTTGGATAGCTAAAGCCTTGCTAAAATCAAGCATTGGATATGCTCTCCAATAATGTTCTCACAGGCATGCTAAGGAAGTATGAGCTGGATGAATGGACTGTAAGGTAGATGGAAAACTGGCTGGCACATTGGGCTCAAAGACTAGTAATCAATGTCTTGATGTCTAGTTGGCAGCCAGTATCAAGTGGAGTGCCCCAGGGGTCAGACCTGGGGCTGGTTATGTTCAATGTCTTCATCAACAACCTGGAAGATGGCATAGAGTGCACCCTCAGCAAGTTTGCGGATGACACCAAGTTGGGGGAGTAGTAAATACACTGGAGGGTAGGGCTAGGATTCAGGGTGACCTAGACAAGTTGGAGGATTGGGCCAAAAAGAATCTCATGAGGTTCAATGAGAACAAGTGCAAGGTCCTGCACTAAGGATGGAACAATCCCATGCACAGTACAGGCTGGGGGCTGACCAGCTGAGCAGCAGCTGTACAGAAAAAGACCTGGGGATTTCAGTAGACAATAAGTTGAATATGAGCCAGCAGTGTGCCCTTGTTGCAAAGAAGGCTAACGGCATCCTGGGCTGCATTCATAGGAGTGTTCCCAGTTTTGGGTCCCCCACTACAGAAAGGATGTGGAGAAATTGGAGAGAGTCCAGTGGAGGGTAACAAAAATGGTGAGGGGGCTGGGGGACATGACTTCTGAGGAAAGACTGAGGGAACTGGGCTCATTTAGTCTAGGGAAAAAGAGACTGAGGGGACTTAATAGTGTTGACACCGTATTTTAGGAACCCAGCCCCTACCTTTGTTCCGGGCGAGCACAACCCTCAGACCAACCACAACCTTTCCATTTAATAGGCAAATTTATTGAGACAGAGTGATAACAAAAAAGTAGCAACACAAACAATCTCTGTATCTACCAGTCCTAGGGCTGTCATCAGAGTCAAATTACATCTGGTCAGGACGCAGGCTGAGCTCTGAGGCTCTCTTTCTTGCGTGTCAGCAGTCTGGAGGTGGGATGCTGAGGCCCACAGCCCCCCTCCAGTGGGGTGCATGAGACAGGCTGCTGGTTTGCCCTCGGTCCATGGTGGACCCTTCCCAGGGGATGGGGATGGGGACCCCTCTCAAGGAAGAGAATGAGGGACAGGGAGGGACGGACACAGGGAGGGACACTTTGCTAATCTCAAGTCTCTGCTTCTGTATTTTCCTTCTTCCTTGATGACTCCTGATGACTCTTTATTTGTGGCTATCTCTGGCTGGTTGTCTTTTTATTGTCACACCTCCACGTAGCCTTCTGGGCCCCCTCCTAATTTCGTCTATTCCCTCAAAACTTGGACTTAGGCCCCTCTGCTTTCTGGGGCCTTGTAGCTGGTATCACTTATCTTGTGCTATGGGACAGTATGGTACATACTTCTTTGGTTCCCAGGCTGTTTTCTAGACTAT
>NW_005842240.1:1842384-1851448 GCF_000455745.1 Alligator sinensis | reverse complement strand
AGCCTTCAACTACCTGCAGGGTGGTTCCAAAGAGGATGGAGCTGGACTGTTCTCAGTGGTGGCTGATGACAGGACAAGGAGCAATGGTCTCAAGTTGCAGCAAGGGAAGTTTAGGTTAGATACTAAGAAGAACTTTCTCACTAGGAGGGTAGTAAACACTGGAACGGGTTAACCAGAGAGGTGGTGGAAGCTCCATCCTTGGCTAGAAAAAGCCTTGGTTGGGATGATGTAGTTGGGGCCGGTCCTGCTTTGAGCAGGGGGCTGGACTAGATGTGACCTCCTGAGGTCCCTTCCAACCCTAACTTTCTATGATTCTGTGACATGGGGTGCCAACCTCAAAGCGCTCAGATCAATTGCAAAATATTGTGCTTCTGTATGGTTCAGAAGCCATCACACTGAAAAGCTCAACACTATACTTAACAGTGCACTGAGACTTATAACAGGCTGCACAACTTACACAAACACAGATATACTCCCTATACTTTCGGGTATTAGGCCAAGTGATGTAAGAGGACAGACCCTAATATCATTACTGGCACGAGAGGCAAGAGATGATAAAAATCACCCGTTCCATCAACTGTTAACTGAAGACCTGAAGGCTTAAGAGGCTTGAAAGTTGTAAATCATGTGTATGTGAAGCCCAAATGCTCCTGGAAAAGACAGGATACTGAACCAAGCCTATGGGCAAGCAACCCAGTGGGAAAGGCCAGACCCATTCCTACTGCATTTTATACCAACACCAAATGAGTTCCCCAGTGGGCATGACTTTGACACCAAGCTGAACAGACTGAGATCTGGGTACGGATGCTTCAAAACAACACCTCCCAAGATGAACATCTTGGACACCCCCCCGTGTGACTGCAAAGTCCAATAAACAGAATAGCGCTTATTTGAAAGCTGCAATCTTTACAAATGCCTAGGTCGGGTAGATGTAATTCACACGTTGAGTGAAAGGCTCATAGATTTGGAAGCTTATGTCTGATGCCATGAGAAAGAAGGAGATACCAGCAGGTCATTTTCTGTAGCAATCAACCTGAACCAGTCATTCTCCATTTTGTGTTTGTGCTTTAGGTTAGTCATCCTTAGGTGCAATACTTTGCATTAGTCCTTATTGAATTTCATCCTATTTAATTATAATATATATTTTTTCCAATTTATCAAGGCCATTTAAAATCCTAACACTGTCCTCCAATGTGTCTGCAACCCTACCCAGGCTGGTGTCACCTACAAATGCATTTCTTCTGAAGTGCAGTGCTTTGCTTGGAAGGTTAATTGTCTTGCTTAACTCAGTCACAATGCCGAGTCTAGGGAATGCAACAAATACGGAGAAAGATTTTTCTGGTTATCAGAGGCAATAGCAGAATGTCTTAAAGCACGGCTTCCCAAACATTTCCTCAGCATGACCCCATTTATAACCCCATTTCCTCAGCATGGCCCCTCACTCCTCCCTCTCAGCCCCCCACCTTCCCAGGTGCTCCTCACTCCTGACCCACAGCCCCCTGGCCCTGCCAGTGCTCCTCACTCCCAATCCACAGCATCCCGCTCTCCGCCCAGCCCGCAGCCTCCTACCCTCCCCACCCCAGCATCGCCCAAGCCCTGGCTGCTGCCTGCAGGAAGCAGCAGCTGCTGAGGCCACAGCACAGAGCGCGGCTCCCCATCACCACACCTGCCCCTCCCTGGTGGGTGGCACGGCCAGAGCAGAGCCTGTGGTGGGGGGCAAGGATGCAGCCTCCATGCTGCAGGCTTGGGGCTCCCTGCCCTGCTGCCCTTCCCTCCGGCCTCTGCAGCCCAGTGGGCATGGCCTGGCACAGGACACAGCAATGTGCCAGGACCCCATCCGTTGATGTTGTGACCCCATTTGGGGCTGCGACCACCAGGTTGGGAACCACTGTCTCAAAGGCACCTGGCTTTTATCAGCTCCATTAAGGAGATAAAAAGGTGAGGACTGTTAGAGGTCATGACTTGCTTAAAATCATTTGAGCCAGTGGGAGATGTATTTGTCCCCCTTCCTCTGAGTGCCCAGCATAGTGAGATTTCTGGGGGAAAAATGCCCAATTTTAGGCAATTTGTAGTTTATATCCCCTCTTCCTCAAAATGCCATCCAAGGGTTTCATAGTTGTCAAAGGAAACTTTATTTGGAATCCATTTATGTGTCAAGTGAAATAAAAGGTAGTCAGGAACTGATATGCTTTCTGGCCATTAGAAGATGCAGCTGTTGTTGAACCTGCTGTAGGGTTTATGATGTAAAATCCAGAAGCAATACTTTCATGAAAACAATGGCTGAAAGGATTGCCTGTATTTGGGGATTTTTTTTTTAAGGAGATGTGCGGAAACCATTCTGAAATTTTAATGCAGCTATGATTCAAACAGGTAGTTGCTTGTTTTACATCCTGTGAGAAGGGGTGAGAGCTTACAGGTTGTCCCACTAGCAATTGATCCACATGATGGCGGGGAGAAATATACAATGTGAGTATGCAAAAATGGCATCCTGCCATCCTCAAACAACTCAGGATACTTAAATTCCAGCTGCCATCCTTATGGGGTGGGTGCGGGGAGACAGGGACCAGCGTGTGTGGTGGTACAGCCATACCCTCTCCTTCCACAGTGTAGCACTGTGAGCTCTCCCACCCCTGACCAGTGGGACTGGGCAAGGAGCAGGCACAGGACAGGAGATCTGCCTGCTGTTGACATCTCTGACCAAGCTTGGCATCCCATGCAAACCACCCCTAGGCTGGAGGGGAAAACCGAAGGGTGCTGGGCAGGGAGGAGGTGCAAGAAGGGGGAGATTCACTCCTGTCCCCAGCTGAATTGGCATTTTGCTAGGTAAATCTTTGACCACTGCAAGAATTTCTCTTTGAAAGCCACTGTATATATACATAAATGTACATGTCAGTGCTGCCCACATGCCACTGTCAGCAAAGAGAATAAGATAAATGTCCCACGTGCAGATGGTACATTTGCTCAGCTGTCAAACCAGTCAGTGGGATTCATAAGTGAGCAGTGAGAACTTTATCTTCTTATCAGGACTCATAATAAAGATGATATCTTTTATTAAACCAACAAGATTTTTGCCAAAAAAATTCTTTAATTGCAAGTTTTTGGGCACTAATACCCTTCATCAGGCATTGGAGAAAAGATTGTAAAAGTTCTCCTGGGTAGAAATGGAAGTTCATATTTCATAGGATTTTACAGAGACATCAATAAATGGAAAACTCCTCTGGGCAGGCAGTTCATAGTTGGTACGGAGCCTTTCACCTCCTGTGAGGATCTGTGGTGATGCAAACTACCTTGAAACAAAGGCAGGAGCAGGATCTCAGGTTTCAGCTTTCTGCTTGGGAAAATGCCTTCTTATCTGCATTTTTGAGTTTTCTCAATGGCTTTGAGACTGCTTCTCCCAAGTCTTCTGCTTAGTGGGTGTGGTGGTGGTGCTTAGGATGCCTTCTCTTACCCCTCTAAAGTCACCCAACAAACCGTTGGTACCCCGACTTTCCACCTGTCACGTCTTGGATGTTATTATTCTATATTTGAATTTTTGATGTCACTAGTTGGAAGGGTTGTTCTATCAAAGAAAAACATTTTTTTATTTGTTGTTTGTTCTTATTAGGTCTCTATTACAGGTTCACGGGCACTATGGGTAAATTATCTCGTTCAGTTCTCTGGATATTTGCACGCACTCGACGGTATAGATAATTGTAGTCTGATTCAGATCAAAACTTGTCTTTATTTTTATCTTTTATCGCTCTGTACAACTTTCCTCTACTTTCAGGCAGAAGCTTTTTTATTTATTTTTTAACCTTATCTATAATATCAGCTTGGTAATTCTACTTCTATAATGCTCTTATGCAATAGCTGTTAACTTGACTGAATGGAACTTAGTATTAATAAACAAAGTCTCTTTCTTTCTTGTCCATCTGTGTTTCCATTCCTGTTGCGGGCTTTTATCTTCAAACCCCTCTATATACACTTTCTTTACTTTGTCGATATATGAGTTTTTATGCTTTTATCCCATGCTTTTATCCTGTGTGTGACCGATGCCTCGAATCCTCTTGATGGACAATCAGATGCCATCTCCGAGTCTGGGATAATAATCTGTCACATTTGCTCTTTTCTTTTCTTTAGTTTCTTTCTAGGTCGGCAGTGTAAGATGCGTTGCGTGGACGTATCTCTTTAGGGATCTCTTCAGGGGTCTGCCCCTCACTCTCGGAGCTCCGTTCTCCCCCTGATGCTGTGAGAAGTCTTCAGGTAAGCTGCTGATCCCCTGGGGATCCTCTTTCTTCCTCTTTTTCTGTTTTTTTCTCAGCTTTTTTGCCCTGCTGAAGCTCCCATCTTGCCGCCTCGCTGCTATCTTGGAGCTTCTATGCTAATATGGTAGCAGCTCCGGAAGCGGCATTCCTCGGGTCTTTTTGCCACAGCCGTGCTCGCTCCTTCACTGTGGGCATTTATACAGCTTGATTCAAGATTAAGAACCTTTTTTTACTACAAACTACAAAACCTTTAAAAATACCTAAACGTGAAATCTTGTGTTGCGATTAGGTGCTACCTTGGGGCAACATGCAAGGATGACCGTTAGCATTGCTGATAGGCAGGGGCTGAAGCAGGGCTGAAGGATCTTTTTATGATTCTTTTGAGTGTAATTCTGTATTTGTTTGGTGGGATTGGGGAAAAGTGCATTATTTGGGACAGTCACTAGCCCTCTATAGGAGAGGGGGGCTGCGTTCTTTTGAAAACCTGGCCTTTAACTTATTTCTCTGCTTCTGACATACTTTGCATGAACAAAGATAAAAGTATGCGAAGTCGTTTAACATGTCTACATTGCCAAAAACACTGCATTGATATTGCTCTTCTGCAATGGTGTATATGACTTGTGAAACTCCTGCTTCACCAGTGGGACCATGCCATTGAGGCAAGATGGGAGGGTTTGGGGAGGGATGTTAGGGGAGGGGGAGGGATCTCTTTTAGGGGTGAGGTGGGGAGTGAGGGTGGGGAGTGAGAAGAGATTTATACCTAAATGTGAGTTGGGATTGGGATTTGCCAGAGGATTTGCTCTTAAGATTGATAGATATGGAAGCAGGAAGGGGTGATGATGTATTATGGAGTTTTCTAGTTTTGGGGTGTCTTCTGGGGACTCTGCTGCGGTTGTTTGTCATTTGCTGTGAGCTGCTCTGAGCCTTTTTGGATAAAGCAGGATATAAATCTAAATAATAATAGTAATAATAATAATAAACACACATCTGAGTGTAAAATTATAACATGTTCTCCCTCCCATGCTTTCCAGGCCTTTGCTCACCTAGCCATTTGATAGACCATCTATCGTCTTTGGGAGCTCATTGTAATGCAGGCATGAGTAGAAATTCTAGTATCTCTTCTTGCCTTGATGGTCTTGCCCCATTGGTGAAGCAGGAGATTTACCATGCACCATTGATGAGCAGCAATACCAGTACAGTGCTGTTGCAATATAGACTTTTATTAAAATGACTTTGCATGCTTTTCTCTTACATGGTTCTGCGAAGTACATCAGAAGCAGAGAAATAAGTTAAAAGCCAGTTTTTTACAAGAATTCAGGCCTTGCTTAAAAGAATGGGAGCACTGTGGGCAATGGACTCTTTTGGAAGTCCAGCCACCTAATTTAGGAGCTGAATAAAGCTGATCAAACTGGTGCTCTACTTCTTTTTTGTTTGTTTTTTGAAAAGACATATCTTTTTTGTAAAACAAACAAACATTTTTATACAAAATGAGAGTGACTATGCTCAAAATGAAAATTTTAAAAATTATGCTTTCTATATTGTTGGTCAAAAATTGCACTCTTAAATGCTCTTTGTCTTGCTCTGCCTTTCCTTATTGCTTTCCATGCTTTAATAACATTAGATGGAAAAAGTCAGTGTTGCTTTGTATTGTTTTTATCACATCTGAAGAGCTTTTTCTCACTTCTAAAAGGGAGTTAAAAAGTAAGTGTTATTTTATTTTTTCCAGGGTCAGTCACACTTTCAACGCTAACACTTTTAAAAGGTTAGTAGTGCTTTCTTGTGGAAACGGGGAGAGTTAAAACCCCCCCCAGCAACCCCCACCCCACAAAATCCCTAAAGACAATAGTATTTTTTTCTGCTGTTGAAATGAATGTTTGGTTTTTTTAGAATAAAAATCCTTATTTTTCCACAAAATTGATAGATAAAAACACTGAAAACATTTTTGTCTGTGTTGAAATCCTTTCCTTTATTGCAAAGTTTGGAGCCTGGTATTCTGCTTTTGTAAACTATAGGAAATGTTGCTTGTAAATATATTAAAGAGAAGGAGACTATGGGGAAGTGGAGGGGAGTAGACTGAGGGAAAAGGGAAGAGCTGGGCACACAAACTAATTACTGTGAGTTAAAAGGGGACTGGCCCCTCCGTGTGTCAACTGCTGTGCAGTAATCACTCAGGGTGTGCAAAACAGGTCCTATTCAATTCAGATTTGGATTCAGCCCAAATCAGGGACACTGATTCGATTTGTTGATTCAGATAACTGTCCCCGATTCGATTTGGCTGAATCCAAATCTGAAGATTCGATGCTGATTCTGAGAATCAGTGATTTGGACATAGACACAGATTTAAATGTTTTTTTCTACATACCTCGAGGTACCAGGCATGACTCGTGAATGCTGCAATGCTGGGGTGCATGGAGCATCCCACAGGAGCACGAGGGGACCCCACACGTGCTCAATGATGAATCCGGAAGTGGACTGGAAGTACTTCTGGTCCACATCTGGGTCTGCTGGGGAGTGCTCTGGGCCTCCTCTGCCCCGGCTCGGTGACCAGCCTCAGGGGGACCCCGGGTGCCCCCCCAGACCCAGGAGGCACCAGTCGCTGAGCCGGGATGGGGGGGTGGCAGCACACTCTCTGGTGGAGCGGAAGTGCTTCTGGTTCACGTCTGGGTCTGCTGCCAAGCGCGCTGGGGAGCCCCCCATGCTTCTGTGGGACACTCCATGTTCTCCAGCATCGCAGCATTCACAACCCGCCTGGTACCTAGAGGTATGTAGAAAGAACATGTAAAGCCGTGTCTATGTCTGAATCACCGAACCTTTCTGAATCTCTCCAAATCGATTCAGAGGGTTCCGATTTGATTCAGAGAGATTAAAGAGTCCTCTGATTTGATTCAGATTCAGAGATTAGGCCACCGAATTGGGTCAAATCGAATCAGGGACCGAAGATTCGCACAGCCCTAGTAATCACCCATGTGCGCACTCTAACTCCAAAATAAGTGAAAACGAATCCCTGGTAATCCTGGTAATCACTGAGGTGGGAGCAACTCAGGTTTAATTTTCACTCACTCTAAGGCAAGAATGCACATGTGTTTGGTTAGTGCTTCTGCACAGGGACTCCCTGCCTCCTTTAACAGTGAGCCATGGCTTTCTTGTGATCTCTCTTATTGGACCAATTGTATAGCTGGGAGAGATGTTGGACAAGCTTCCAGAGATCAAATGCCCTTCTGCCAACAACAATCCAGCCCTATCACCTCCATCAGTAGTACTTCCTAATATAAAAAGTCAGGAGAATGAGCTTATAAATTCAGCGCTACGCAAATAAATAAATACTGTAGGACAACATTCAGGTGTATGCAGGAGATTCCTTTGTGGTTTAAATTTGTTTTTAATTTTATGAAACACTGTTTATCACAGATTTTCATGGAATCACTTATTTTCCCTTCCCTTCTTGTAAGCTGTCAGATTCATAGCTCTGGCATGCATCCTTCATGATGCAGGTAAACTGCATGGTACAACTGAGAAGAAAATGTAAAGTAGTACCAGCAATTTAATTCCAAAACAGTAATAAATGAGCGTGGATAATAAGTGGTAAATTATCTAATCATTATAATGAAGCAGTGTGCCACTGTGTGCCAGATTTGAGACCTCTAATAGAGCATTTCTTTCCAAGCTTTCTAAAATCCACATTTATATCAGAATGTCTTGAAAGCAACTGTACCGCATAGGAATCTAGGATGGAGCTAGAGCTCAAGGGGTGAGCTGGTTTGAAGCAAGGGATTTCTAAGATAAAGGCACCTTCAGAAACATAGTGTATCATAATATGCCATCAAAATGTTGCGGTTCTCATGGCTTTGTACATACAGGCCCAGATCCTGCTCCATCTATTATGTTTAAGTGGATATAGGCACCTACGTGCAGGGGCAGATTCAGGGCAGTTACACCTGCATTCCACCACTGCTGTCCCTAGCAGAGCCCAGCACCCTGTGCACCCTCTCCCTGCAGCTGGAGCCCCACCGCGGGATTTGGCAGGAAGCAGGCACAGGAAAGGGAATCTGTCCACTGCCACCTCTGTCCCTGGCTGACCTGGGCATGGGGGGAGCCCCAGAGCTGCTCCTTCCCTTCTCCAGCCATGGGGCTGCAGCTGTGCAGGGTGCCAGGATCAGCTGGGGACAGCGGCAGCAGCAGTGGCAAGTTTATTTTTCCTACACCTGCTCCCTGTCACTTCTCCATGACTCCTGCTTCCCAGGAGCAGGAGCCTGAAGAGTAAACCTTCCCCCTGCTGCCACCCACTGTCCCCAGGTAACAGGCATTAGGCGAGTGCCAGAGCCACTCCTTCCCTGCTCCAGCTGGATAGCAGCAGATGTGTGGTGTGCTGGGCTTGGGTGCAGCCAGCAGTGGCAGTAGGAGACAGATTCCTCCTTCCAGCATCTGCTTCCCTGCAGGGGACACCCAGGGTGGATGCAAATAGGGAGCAGGCATGGGGCTTTAGCCTGCCCATACTGCTTCTCTGCTCTGCACCAAAAAATAAGCGATGTCCCAATCTCCCATCCCATTTATACCCAAGCTTGGGGATAAGGTAGCATTAGGTGCACCCTGAGTGCTGTTCACAGGTCAGACCCCTTTGAGCCATCTACACTGTGTAATTGCCAGGCTTTGGTGCATATGGAGCAGGCGTGAGTGGGTGGGCCTTGTCCTGGGGTTGGCACCAAGGCAACATAAACATGGCCTAATTGCCACAGAGCAGGGACCAGGGCTACATGTGTTTCTGGACTAGAGAAGAGCCTACTGTGGTAATTTAACAGATGATGATTTTGGAAAGTATCAAA
>NW_005842240.1:1815457-1842374 GCF_000455745.1 Alligator sinensis | reverse complement strand
GCACCTAATTTCTTTATGCCAGGGGTAGCAAACTCCTGTTGGGTTGCTGGGCCTGACCAGGATGGATGCTCTGTGCAGCACCCACAAGCAGCACAGGATATCAGTCTGGGTCACTGCACGCAACCCATGCCCTAGACTCCCTGTGCTGCATACAGCTCTGGGGCCAGAGCATGGGGTCAGTTCAATGACCCACTGCCTGGATTTGGTTCCCAGGCCATATGTTTGACAACCCTGCTCTGGGCTCCTTTGAACATCCCTGCTAAATGGTGTTAAAAGAATTAAATCATCTCTTGTGGAGTTTTTGCTGGATAAAAAAAATCCCCAAGTTAAAATATTTCAATTTCTTCATCCTAAACATAAGGAATTAAGGATAGCAAAGGGGCTTAATGAAAAGGTGGCATGAGCATGGAAATAAATCTGTCCTTCTATGAACATTAGTTTTCAAAGGACATTGTGGTAATTTATTGCCTTTGATTTGTAAAAGAAATACCATTAGTAAAAATGACTGTGCTCTATAATTGCTTTCTTATCAGTAAATGTTTTGGTTTTGGATTTCTGAACATGGCTTAAACTCATTGGAGACTATCATCTTTGAATTGTAGTGCCATCTACAAGCCCTTGTAATTCAGAAGGATCCCCAGTGATAAGCACTGTATCGAGAGAGAACCAAAGGATTGTCCCTCCTCCAGTGATTCATAGTTTGATGGCCAGAAGAACCATTGGAGGCATCTACTCTGATCTCCTGTGTACCATAGGATTTAATTCATTTACCACTGTTTGGGCATAATGACTTATTTTCACTTGAGCACATTTTCTAAAAGACTTCAGACCCTGCTCTGAAAACTTAGAGAATACACTGTTTTTCTTGGCAGGTTGGGGCCTGAATTAGCTTAGGACTGACCTGTCTTATTCTTATTTTAATCTAATAGGGAAAAATTACCAGAAGTTTCTCTGGGGAGGCTACAGAACTGGAAGGAATAGTGTGGAATTTGGAATACCATTTACCTGCAGATTTCAAAGAGTTTCAGACCAGAGAAGAACATTTGATCACCTACTGTGACCCTCTGTATACCACAGGCCATTACATTTCATTTAGCTATCTCAGTCCTCAGCAGGTACAACTTTTGTGGGTCACTGGCAGAAAAGAACTAGACTCAATGGTTTAAGCCAATCTGTGGTATGATCATTCCTTTACTTCCTTCCATGCTTATGAGTAAATTCAATACTGGACCTTCATTTAGCTAGAGGAGAGGAACTGATTTTGGAACCCCAAATTGGTAGAAGCATAGGTGTAAACAATTAGGATTTGAGAACCCCCCTCCCAAGTCTTTGCTCTAAGTAGCTTGGGAGCAGTACAGCTACATCACCAGCACTTGGAAGGTCTCAAGCATGACCAATGACCACAGAGTGGCCACATGCCTAAGACACTGCTTTCTCTATAGCGCTGTGCTTTCAGGCGAGTGCCAGGAAGTTGTCCCCTACAGAACATACACCTTTAAAGGATCTCAAAGCGTCAGAAAGAGGATCTCTTTTTAAGAGGTCTAGAGGTCATCTAGAGAAATGAGCATCACTATTCAAAGTGTATTCTGAAGTGGTGTAATTAGACACAAGACCTATTTGTGTCAAAACAATTGGACTTCTCTAAGGCACCTAGCCTTGAGGACTGCAACCAGCATCATGGCACCTTTTGGTATGTCCCAAGCCCAGTGCTTGTACGGAATTCATTTGTTGTCTTCCATGGTATAACATACTGCCATGTGGCCTTGCTCTGTGCTTGCTGAATAACTCATCCTGGCATCTATTTCTGAATGAAGTGGAGAGTATATCATAAAAGCAGTTTGTATGATATTTGCATTGTATGTGCAGGTGGTGTTAGCCTTCTGCTCAAGTGTGTGAACGTGTATGTGGGCTAACACCTGTCGCACACCAAACATTTAGCCTGACTATATGAATTGGCTGGAAACTCACTGTGAAGTCATTTGTATATGCTGCCTTGGCTAATATATGTACATGTGTATATCAAACCGGCAGCCATGATATTAATTCCACATTTATGTGAAATAAGATGTTTTATATTGCACCCATTATGCATTGTAATTTTCTGCCTCTGGCATGCTGCATTCACATTCACATCAATGCTGTGATGTACTGTGAAAGTGAAGTGAAAGGATTTCCCTCCTATGTACCTGACTTTGGCTCCCACCATGACGATAATAAACTTCTGCCTTTTGCAAAAGAAGGGGAAAAAATTGCTTGGGAATTACCTACTTTCCCCAGAAGAGCTGTGAGCTCATAAATATGCTTCCTCTTATAAACTTCCCCCTGTCTTGCTCTTAGATGTATTTAATGGAGGGGGGAAATGCTGGTTGAGCTGAAGATTAAAATGATTAGGAACAGAAGAAATCCTATACTGGGCCAGACCAGTGGCCCATTCAGTCCATACCTGACTCCAATAGTGGCAAATAGTAAATGGGAGAGTGTGTATACAGAGGATGTCTAGCGTAATTTGTCCCCTGTCATACCCTCCCTGACCATCCACCATCATTGATTTAGGGGTGTCAGTGGATACATCCCTGACTGTTCTGTTTAATAGCTCTCAATGGACCCGTCCTCCATGAACAGGTCGAATCCCTTTTTGAACCAGGTTATGGGATCTGCCTCTAGAACATCCTGTGGCAAACAGTTCCACAAGTTAACTTCACACTGTCTAAAAAAATTCTGAGAAGAGAAACCATGAACTGTGGACTTCCCCAAGGACCTCCAAGGCAGACTGGAGGACGCTCCATTTTGGAAGTTTTTTTCTATTGGTCTGCACTACTTGTACATGATCTTTTAGGTAAAAAGCAATCGTGTGTTCAGAAACATCTGTGTAAAGTCCATTTGTGTTTTGTCCTTGCACACTCACCACAGGGCTCCTGAAAACTTAGAATAGGGTGTGCTTAAGCTAAAGGTGAGCCTGAGGAGTTGAACCCAGGTGTTGGGGTTGGTAGCTATACTGTGGGGTCCAGCAGGGAGTGCTACATGGCAGGTCTGCACCCAAGGAGGTGTCCTGAGGTCCCACGACATGGGTTTACCTGGAGTCCACTCAGATTCCTGAAGCTTAAAACCCATGTGAATCCAGTGGCAGGCCATGTGCTGAGTTGTGGGTGGGGAGCCCAGTTCTGGTCTAGTTACAGTTTCGTTTGGAGATATTTTGTCTGTACAACCAAAGAAAAGCCAAAGACAGTTCCCAACTTTGATGGACTAGATGTTAGTTCTGCCTGTTATAACCCCCACCAAAACTTTTCACCTTCCTTCATCCTCATTCTTCTAACCTCTGCTCTGATTTGACTCCTCTTTTCCTCTTTTGCCGTACTATTCCCGTAAGTAGATCAGCCAACCAAATTGCAATGCTGGGGAAGTTACTGGAGCAAATTATAAAACAATCATTTGCCAAATAACTGGAGGGCTAAGGGATAATCACTGACATCCAACATGTATTTGCTAAGAATAGTTCATGCCAAATCAACTTGATTTTCTTCTTTGACAGGGTAACCAGTTAAGTGTAGGAAGGGAATGAAGTAGACATAATATACTTGAACTTTTGGAAAGTTTTGGATACAGCCCCACAGTACATTCAAATCAGTAAACTGGAGGAATGTGGGGCAGATAAAAAGTACTAATGTCCAACCTAAATCTACTGTCTGTCAATTTGTGGCCATTGTTCCTGGTTACTCCAGGGGGTGCCCTAGTAAATAGAGCATCTCCTATTCCCTACTGCCCTCCCCTGATGAATTTATAGACAGCCACAAGATCACCTCTCAGCCTTCTCTTGCGGAGGCTGAAGAGATCTAGGTCCCTCAGTCTCTCCTCAGAGGGCCCTGCCTGCAGGCCCCTAACCATACGAGTGGTCTCCTCTGGATCCTCTTAAGATTCTCCGAGTCCCTCTTGAAGTGCGGTGCCCAAAATGACGCAGTACTCCAACTGCGGCCTGACCAATGCCGCATAGAGGGGAAGTATCACCTCCCTGGACCTGTTCGTCATGCATACGGTAATGCATGATGAAGTGCGATTAGCCTTGTTGACCACTTCATCACATTGACAACTCATGTTCATCTTGGAGTCAGCTATGACTCCAAGATCCCTTTCCGTTGCTGAGAAGGTCATCCCCCAGCCTGGAAGTGTTCTGGTGGTTCTTTTTGCCCAGGTGCAGCACTTTGCACTTGTCTTTGTTGAACTGCATCCTATTTCGTCCTGCCCATTTTTCCAACCTCTCCAGACTCACCTGGATCCATTCCTTACCCTCTGCTGTATTAACTTTGCCCCATAATTTGGTATCATCTGTGAACTTGGACAGGGTGCTCTCCACACCCTCATCCAAGTCACTGATGAAGACATTGAATAGCACCAGTCCAAGAACTGAGCCTTGCGGGACTCCACTGCCCACAACTTTCTAGGTCGATATTGACCCATCCGCCACCACTCTCTGGGTGCAACCCCTAAGCTAATTTGCACCCACCTGACCATGTAATCATCTACATCACGACCTGTCAGCTTATTTATGAGAACAGAATGAGATACCATATTGAAGGCCTTCTTAAAGTCTAGGTAGATGACATCTACCTCGACTCCTGCGTCTAAGCATTTTGTGACCTGGTCATAAAAAGAAACAAGGTTAGTCAGGAAGGATCTACCTGCAATGAACCCATGCTGATTTCCTTTCAGCATTATTTCACCTGCTGGGTTCCCACAAATGTGATCCTTAATGATTTTTTCCAGTTTTCCCAAGGATAGAGGTGTGAGACTAACTTGCCTATAGTTTCCCAGTTCCTCCCTCCTCCCCTTGTTGAAAATAGGGACCACACTGGCCCTTTTCCAGTCCTCTGGGACCTGATCGGAGCACCATGAGTGCTCGAACAGCCGTGGCAGCAGCTCTACTATGACACTGGCCAAATCTGTCAGCACCCTTGGATGAAGATCATCCGGGCCTGCTAATTTGAACACATCCAGCCTATTTCAAGAATAGGTTGTGGTTGAGCATTGTGTGGGCTGGTTTAGGAACATTGGGCCCTGTATTTTGTACAGAGGCTTGGACTAGGGGACCCCTGAGGTCTCTTCCAGCCTTATAATTCTGTTTGTAAATTCTCAGCCGATTTGGTCCGTCTGTCTGATGTCTGAACTGAGAGCCAGTTTCTTGAGCAGTCTAACCTGTAACTCCTAGTATAGCTGGCCTCCTGACACAACCAAGTTTGAAGTACCTAGTCCTTCAGCACCCCAAACTGTCCCAAATACTGAAGCTGTTCTCTCAGGACTTGTGGCGTCGAAAGCTGATCACTTGAAAATGGCACTCAAACTTAATAACCTCTTCGGACAATATTAACCTTTCTCTGCTTTTCCTTGGTTTCTCCATTGGAAAGAAAATAGATTTAGTGATACCCATCTCTGTTAAGCAATTTGAACTCCAGAAGGTGGTAAGCAACTATCTTAATGAACAGGAGGATGTATTATCTCTTTAATGTATGCTTTCCCATCCTCTCTCTCATGTTTTCTCCACCTCCCGGTTAGGACTTATATTTTCGTGTTGCTGTTCTTTGTTTATTTAATGATCAAGAAGCAACTTTCAGAATTGTAATACGCCGTGTACATCTGCCCCTGGCTCCAAAGGATGTCAGTTGTCCTCAGTTCTGGAATTTCTTCCTTCCTCCCATCTCTCTACGTACATGAATGGAGTCTTTTCACTTCAGGTACATGTCACAAGGAGCTGAATGAAATTCATGTACTCTCTTTAAAAAAAAAAATGAAAAAGGAAAAAAAAACCCCAAACCAAAACAAGCTCTTTCTGGACTAAATATAAAAATTGCTCTTCTGCATAAGACCATTGCATTCAGTTTGTATTTCATGAGAAACTGTCAGTGGCTTCTGTAGTCTTTTCATTTCTAGCTTTGGGGTGAGAGGTGACAGGATTAGGCCAAATGTAAAGAGCAACTCGAGTCCTCCTCCTTCCCTTTTGTGGGGTTGCGTTCATTCTCCGAGAACACCCCCAGAACTGCTGCTTGATGAGAGCACTCGGTTTGAAGCAAGGCCCGATACGAGTTTATTTTCTTGCAGTGTGGTCACTCAGGATCATATGCTCAACTCTCAGAAACATCTGAACACTGTCGAAATCTGTGATGATTCATACAGGGTGATCTGACCTTAATGTTTTAATGCTCTGTCCAGTGGTCTAAATAATTGATGGAGGAAAAAACATTAGAGAAATAGAACAGCAACAGATGTTTTTATTAATACTACAAAAAACCTTTTAGGATTATTTTTCCACGCCATGGGGCAATCATCACTTGCTGAGAGAAACCTTGTAATCCTTCAAGTTTTTAAAAGCTTTCATTAGTTCTTGCATCATAGATAATATACAGGATTATTTTTAAGCTATCTGACTTACAAAGGATGGACCCAGCATGTGATCTGTCAGTCTGTAATCCTCTGCTTCTACAAGCCTTACTAGCACCTGTCTTCAATCATTAATACCATACCTTCTTGCATATAACCTGCACCTTTCCCCCCCCCCGCCAAAAAAAATAAACAGCTGGGGAAAATTGGGGCAAGCACAATATGTGAGAAAAGGGACCTCCACAGGTATGGAAATTTGGCAGGAGCTGAGGCAATTAATGACAATTAATGCTAACACTTCTCCCTCCCCTTCCCCATTCTAACACCAGATTTCTGGACCCCTCCACAACTGTGTGCTGGATCAGGCTGGCATCGTGGGTTGGTATGAGGCCAAACTTGGCACACTGCGTTCAACCTGGTACACAGACCTAGACCTGGTGTGCCAGGTCTGACTCCATGCATTGGCTCCAGAGCCAGGTACGAGGTTGGACCTGGTGCAGTGAATCTGGATCCATGCACTGGGTCAGGAGCTGTGCGCTGCCCAAGATCCAAAATGTGGTCCAAAACTTGGCACACCAGATCCAACCCAGCATGTGGCAGCAACTTCAGGGGCAGGCTTGACTTCCTAGCTGCTGGCACTCACCTCAATGGAAGATGTTTTTATCCTTCAGGCTCTCCTTCAAAATCCCAGTGCGTACTATATACAGGGCCATGCTGTATGTGACAAATTATGATATGTATGCTTGGGAGGATCTTATTTTTTTTTCTCTGAAAATGTCACTGGTTCTTCAGCAAGCTGATTGGGGAGGGGACAAGAGGGCTGGCTGCTTAAAATAATTAAATTCCATGCCTTGAAGTCTAGGATTCACAGCAGCACCACACGAGGGAGAAACAACGCAGCACACAGAGCTGTTTGTCTAAGTCAGGGAGGGGAGAAAAAAAAAATTTCTGTAAGCTCACAGTGTGGTTTTATTTTCCCTGTTGAATTCTATCTTTGAGACCGTTTATTTATGGATTTAGAAAGTTTGCTGTAATCTGGACCTGGAAACCAATGTGACTTTTGAAGCTGAGGGGGAAATGCACTAATCAGAACTAAAGAATAAGGTATTATTTGTTTCTTCTCTAACTTATGCTAAGAACAGTGAATAATCGTGTGTGTGTGTATGTGTGTGTGTGTGTCCACACAAGAATGTGTGTGCATTGATGTACAATTTGAATAGTTGAACTTTGTATGTATGAAGTATACTCTTCTTTTACAGCCATTTTCAGTCTACTTTTGCTTACATGGGGCATTGTGAAGTCCACAAGATGTCCCATCAATTGTAGTGGGACCTCTCTCACAAGAAGACATTATACAACATGCATAAATGGGTCAAAATCTGACCTTTTGAAAAGTAGCTAATTCAAAGCTGTGGTTCAAAGGGAAAGGAAATGCTGGTATTTAGCAAGCATGCTGGTTCCTCCTTTCCCTCTTTTGCTGGTGTCACTGCCTCTACGCCCATGTGCTAGAGCTGGTCACTTGATTTGGTGGGCAATATCTGAAATGTAAAATGTTGATTGTTTTAAACAGAGATAGTGTAGATAGCACAACAGCAGCAAAGCAGGATCTACCAAAACAGGGCAACACTACACTGAAGACTTCATTGTGAATTTTTGATGATGTAGAAGTCCCATCATCAATGCCTTTTTTTTATACATATTTATGTTGACATAGATACTTCCTCCATGGGGAAAAACATTTGTGTGTGCCTAAGGGAAATCCTTAGCTATTGTAAACCGCTCCATTCAGGTCAATAGAGAAGTTACAGTTTATGTTGTGAGTCTACTGCATAACGTCTGTAAAAACCTTACTCCTGAATTTAAAAAGAAAGAATTTTTGTCAAGAATTAAGACCGATGTGCTTATATTAGTGGAAGTAATGGAGGAATGCAAGTAATGTTTAAGGACAGTTTAAATTAACAAGTGCACGGTGATTTATACAACACAAGGGCACGTCTACATGTGCCTATTAATGCGCTTGAATAAACTCTGGAGTTTATTGCTCTGGAGTTTATTTAAGCTGGGCATGTGTCTGCATGTGCACCCAGGATCGCGGCACATTAAGCCAGGGTGGAGCAGCCTTGGCTGGTAGGAGGGGCGGGGAAGTCAGCCTGCCAGCCTAGGGCTGCTCCCCCTGGCTCATCATGCTGTGGAGGGGCTGACTGGGCCTGAGGATGCTTCAGTGTGGGGTGAGCCAACAGGTAGCCCCTGCATTGAACCACCCTTTTGCCCCAGCCAGCCCCTCCAGTATCTACACATGTGTTGCTGCAGAGTGTTTTACTTCACAGCAAGATACTACTTGTATATACATGTATAATCCTGCTGCAGAGTATATTAGTTTACTCCAGCGTAATAGGGGCATATGTGTAGATGTGAGCCATTTACTTTGCAGCTAATTAGTCAACTGTGCAGTAAACATCTCATGTAGATGTTCCCTCTGTCCTGAAAAATGTTTGGAGGATTAAACATTAGGATTTTAATAGCAGGCAGGAAGCTAAGCAGAAACTCCATTTCAGTAACTGGAAGAGAGAGTGGAGAAAGCAGAGGAATGGGGATCACTGTTTTTGGACAGCAGTCCTAGCCACAGATAAAGGTAAGGAGGCCAAAGATAAATGACTCTTTTAACCCACTCTTCAGCCCCTCAGGCTTAGACATGAGGAAGGGCACTTGGTTCCTGAAAGTGTGTCCAACAGCTCTTCCCAACTATACAATTGATCCAATAAAAGGGTATCTCAAAACATTCTTGACTCTCCTACCAAGTTTATGAACTGGAAAAGATCATGTGAGCACTTGCTTTCAGGGCTGTTGTATGGCTTAATTGTTCTAGGTGGGAAATGAATGCATGTGATCCCATAGGTTGGTCAACCAGCAAACACCCTCTTTTCCTGTACCAGGATGATGTAATTACATGATTCATTATATAATATGTATATTATATAATGTATAATATATATAATATGTATTAGATATATAATGTAATTAATAATGACATCAAAGCATGTAAACAATGTCATTGTTTGTGAACAATATCAAATGCTGTTCTGCTGGACCATCATATGTGGAACGGGCCAGTTCAATAGGAAACCTCCACTTGAAAGAATTCCAATGAATTTGGTGCAGCAAACCTAATAATTGAAAGTTAATATTTTTCTTGTGTGCTGAAATCTCTCTGTTGAAGGTTTTACTGATTTATTTTTATTTTGTCTTATATTTACATTTATATGGGCATTTTCATCTCTGTTTTCTATCTGGCATTCCTCTGCAGGATAAGTATACCAGAGTTTGATTACTGCAGTAAGTTAGAGTGGATATGTAAAAAAAGGTTCACTCTGTATGCCCTTTTCCATATCTTTGGTCTATTTTCTGAACCTAGTGCCATAATTTTGTAGGTATTTTTGTGGTTAGTCCTTGCTTTTCTTGTCTGGACAGTCATCACTGAAAATCCAGCCACTTATACAGAGTTGCCTATGCTTGTTTCCTTAAAAACCTTTAATAAAGTTACTGGGTGTTTCAGGGACCTGTTGGAGAAAGAATATGGACTTGATCCTCACCAGTGAATACAAGCTGACCTCAGCAGAGCTAGGCTGGCTTACACGAGTCCTTAGCAATGCAGATGTTTGAAACTTCATCACTTCCACACCACAGAGAGGACAGAAATCACCACTTATCATTCTGTGATACCCTTTTAGCAGCTTTTCAATTCTGGTGACATGGCTGGTAGGGCTGTGCGAAATTTTCCTGGGTGTTTAGTTTTGAAGCTGTTTCAAGACCCAAACAGTGAAACTGAAATGAAACAAAAGGCTTCAAAACAGTTTCAAGATGAAACTAGGGCATTTGAAACATTTTGAAAGTTTTGAAATGTTTCGAGTTTCAAAGCCGGGCTTGTTTGGCTTCAGTGCCGGTGCGGCAGTCTGCTGTCATCCTGCGCACAGATCTGGGGGCCCGCGCCCAGCCCCAAAGGAGTCTGGCACAGCCCCGCAGCCCTCCCGGGGAGGGGGGTGTGGATCTGTGTGCGGGATGACAGCAGACTGCCACTGCTTCCTGGCACATGGCATGGATTGCACCCAGCCAGCAGCAGCAGCCTGGTGTCATCTGCGTGCAGATACAGGGGCTTGCATCCCTGGGAGGAATCCAGAACAGCCCCACAGCCCTTCTGGGGTTGCGGGCCCCCAGATCTGCATGCAGGATGACAGGAGGCTGCTGCTGCTGCCTGGGGCCAGTGACAGCAGCAATTTTCCCGGCACTGGGTGCAGGCTGCACCCGGTGCTGGTCCCAGGCTGTAGCAGAAGCCTCCTGTCATCCCATGCACAGATCCAGGGGCCCACACCCCTGGGAAGAGTTTGGCATAGCCCTGCAGCCCCCCAGATCTGTGTGCGGGATGACAGGAGGCTGCCGCTGCCAGCAAGTGATACGAGTTTTCCTTTCAACCGTTTGAGGTGCAGTTTCCCAGAAACCTCTGCACCTATCTCCTTGAAGCTTGGCAGGTGTCATGCCCTCAGAAGGGGCTACCATTCCTGCAACTTTCATCTAAATCAGGCAAGAAATGACACAGTTCTAGGCATTTTTATGATTCTCTCAAGATATAGGAGTCATGCATGGGCAACTGGTGCCAATTTAGTCGGGGGGCGGAGGGGGCAATATGCCCCAACAGCAACCAGTTGGAAATCTGGGGGGACAATCTCACTGATGGGGGGTTGGTCCCCCTGTGGCCGATCACAAAGCGGCTGCAGTGCTCCCAGAAGCATTCTCAGGAGTGGCGCACCAGCACTCCCGCCTGCCCTCCGTGCCTGTCACCTGAATGGCAAGCCTGGCCAGTCGGGGGTGCACTGGCACTCTCAGGCGGTGCATGTACACCCCTGTACATCCCCTACATGTCACCACTGGAGTCATGTAAATCAGCCTAGCTGCACTGAGGTCACTTTGTACTCACTGATGAAGGTCAGGTCCATATTTGTTCTTTAACAGGTCAATGAGGCACCCAATAACTTTCATAAAGGGTGTGCACAAGAGAATGTGTTCTTGAAGGCTATGGAGATGGGCACTTAAGCGCTCTATGAAATTCAGGTATAGGGAGTACATCAATTAAAGATGGATCTAGGGAAATTTTAGCGCACTAAATGGTTGCTAGAATAATGAAGTCTTTCATTTCTAGATTATTGCATTCTGGGAGATGAGAGTTTGGGGAGAAAGGCAATTCTGTCTCTTAAGGGCTCTCATTCTCACATATTCTTAAGTGACACCAGGGGTTCTTAGCCGTTATTTATATCACATGGAGAATAACAATGTTTGAAATAACAGTTTGCAATCAGGTTTTACAGAAGGCAATTGTGCTAAATCCTCTCCCCAACTTTTTCCACAACAGATCTATAAATCATGATAGATCCTTCCCTAATCCCTAGCAAAGGATCCATATCAGCATTTCAGATGAACCTGAAATAGACTGATTAAGTTGTAGTGATTTTATTATGCTACCAACTTAGAGTTATCCACACTAATGTTAATGACCCTTGCATATGACACTCATCATCACTTGATTGTCATTGCTTTGACTTTCTCAAACTTGATCATACCAATTCATTTGGGGCTGTAAGGAGGTGCGCAGCCTGCTGCAGGTAGTCAGCAGTCAAGAAGCAGCCTGGCTGGGAGCAAGCCACAACTGATGACCAGAAAATGAGGGTTGGAGCTCCAGGAGGCAAGGGAGAGAGAAGAGAGGAGACTGGTGTGCTGAGGGAAAAGCACAGAGCCTGGGTTGCCCCTTCCCCCCTGAAGAAAGACCCCAGGTGTTGTGTTTTTTATGGAGGGGGGTGGTTATTATCATTTGCATACATCTTTATTTTGCTGTGGGGACAAGGTTACCCAGGTAAAATAAACTGACTGAAAACCTGAGCTTGGAGCTGGCTGGCCTTGAGAAGGAAGCTGGGTGAGTGCCTTATTTACAGTGACCCAGTCCTGCAGACACTTGCAACGGGGTAGAAGACTACTGAACTGGTAGGGCTCATCCCGGCAAGTGGGAAGGTGCCTTTTCCTGGGAACAAAGAGCAGGGCAATGTGTGTCACTGCTCCCTGTCCTTGGGAAATGCCTGTGCATGCACGCTTGGCATGTGGCACATTGTCCTGGGTGGGGTAAGGGAGGCTAGGGCCAGCACCTGAGCTGGCCACAGCAGTCTACCTGGGGTCCTGAGGGCCTCTGGGGGCTGCAGTGGAGGCAAGCTGGGAGCATGGAGCCTGGCCAGCAGCCGGAGCGTGGCTCCAGCTGGCCAGGCTCTGGTTCTGGGCAGCACGCACTGCCCCTGCATATGCCACTTCACTTTTTTGATACAGGTTTTTTTGATGCCTGGATCTTCCAGCACTACATCCTGCATGGCCGCGCTTGTCTGGATGTGCCTGTATAAAAGTAAATATTAGCAACAAGTGGCAAATATTTATAGCTTTAATTACTGCCAAAGAGATGTGAATTTGTTATGGAGAGTGCTATTAAATCTATCTTGTTGATGCACTAGTATTTCAAGACCAAAAGCATTCATCGTTTGGATGTGATTATGTTCTCCAGAATGTGATCAACCGAGTACAAACATTAATTCTTGCAGTGGTTGGGAGAATGACATGGGTTGCAGTGCAGTGTATTTTATTTGTCATTCTTTGTTGAGACATGGGGAGAGATATGGAAGATACGTTTTCATAGTTCTCTGGTCCCTTGTATATTATGATTATTATTATTAGTCCCTCTGTTTACTGAGGATTAATTACCTCATTTTAGCTCTGCACTTTGAACATGCAACACTTTCAAAATCAGAGAGCTAAGTACCTCGTGGTTTTATTTCAGGTAGGTTTGGATCCATCACGGTTTGCAGCATGCATCCTGGTGGATCAGGCAAGCAAAGCACCCACTTACCTTGCAAGCGGTCACACACCGACTACGGAATCCTAGTTTATTGCAGTTAAAACTAATGAGCCATACTATTCGTTACTTTATAATAATACTTAGCAATTATAGCAGATTTTGTTTTCCAAAGTGATCTAGACAGACGTTGAATGAGTTGATCCTTGATGCTAACATCATTGACTTGCGTGGTGTTACACCGGTTTAGATTCAGCTCAGCTATTAGTCAATCCTCATAACATTCCCATGATGTTGAAAAGTTTCACTTGCATTTTACAATTTAGGAGACCTGGTTTTAGGACTTGCCCAGTGTTATGATCCAGCAGAGATTGGAGTGGGAACTCAGACAGTCTTACCTCCCAGCCCTTTCCTGAACCCTGTGAACTAGCGGTTCCCCAAAGTTCAGGACTAATGGAACATGGTCGACCCTCTGCTTTTCTTGGAGACTGTCGTGCATCCCTATCATCAAACTCTGAACTGAAACTGTCATAAAGGTGTGTGGGATCTCTTGTAAGCTGTGGGCAACCTAGCATGGTCTTGCAGATCCTCATTGGTTCATAGACCACAGTTTGAGCACCGGAATGGGAGAGCTGACCGTGGAGGAGGCAGGGGGTGATGTGAAGCTCAACAATGGAGCATAAGGAAGATGGTACCATTAAATCTGATGGTACACTGCCTATTATGAACTCATATATAAGTAGATGTTGTCAGTGAGACACATGTAGCTCTTACACACACTAGGATGTAATTCCTTGAGGCACAGACCTTATCTTTCCATCTGTCTGCACACTACCAAGCTCCCAGTGGGTTAATAAAATGCCCAAACCTATCAGTGGCTGCTCTCAGTAAAAGCTGGCTTCTGATTCAGACAAAGTAACACTACTAACTGAAGAATTTTTTCAGGCTGATTTTGCTGGAGGTGGAATTAGTCCACCAGTGATGTAAGATACTCCACTTACGGCTTTAGCTCTGTACGGGGGGCAAATCCACCTCTGATTGGCTGACTGCTTCACCCACTTCCTAATGTCAAATCAGGGCCTCTCCAGATGTAGGCAGTGTCTTCCTCCCTGTGACCTTGGCAATGCACCAGTTTTCTTGCAGGAGGGATGGAGCAGAAAAAGCCCAGGAGCTCTGCCCCCTCCTCCCTCCCAGTAATGAAAGGGATGGCTCCCTGGCTCCTTCCCCTGCCTCTTCCACTCCCAGGATGAGAGGCAGCCCTGGATCCAGTGAGTACTGGGGTGGAAACGGATGAGTAACCCCAGCGGGGTCTCTGTTATCCTTCTGCACTGGCATTCTGCATTGTTCGTGATGAAAGCCCTGTTGGATGATTTGCCTATGTGGAGTGAGAGGGCCTCATGCTGGCTCTCTGCTTTCTACCCTCCCTGCAGCTTAAAGTAGAATCCAGGTGTGATCTCCCACCTCTAAACAGAGGCTTCAAGACCAGTTTCTGAATATCAAGCCGGAGAGGCCCCACTGACTTGCACGTGGGTCTGCTTACATACGGCTTATGCAATTAAAGTTACTCACGTGTGCAGTGGTCTGTCTCATACATGGCAACTGGGTTATGTACTTTTTCATAAGTGTTTTTAATAGAAGTATGGAGAACAGGAAAAAAAAGGATTTATGATATTCAGTGGGAACTCCTCTTAAACTTGAATTACCATCCCATGATACTTAGCAACACAAGGCTGAACGGGACATTACATTTAGTTTTTTCTTTTGTAGGAAACTTATACAGCCCCGTCATAAACACAGTTAGGTTTTTTGTCCCCTGCTTTTCCAATTGGGAAACTCTTCCAGAGCCGCCCTGCTCTGACAGTTCCTTCTTCATTTAAACTCCGGCTTTGCATGTCAGTAATTTTCACTAATGGTAACTGGCCAAAAATCTTTCATGTTCATCATTTGCCAATGATTTAAGATTCATAAAAGGGCTGGAAGATGATCCAGATGATCAAGTTTCTTTAGAATGGAGTGGTCCCTGTCTTTGATAAAATAACCTTATTTTGTGTGGCTTTTTAAAGTAGCCATACTAAGTCTGTGCTTGCTTATCACAGGGGACCTACTGAAATTGTGATTTTGTGGATTTTGCAAAATTTTGCATTGCCTACTAAATCCATGGCAAACAAGAACATTTACAGAAAATAAAATGCTGGCTCGCTAGAGGGAGCCAGCAGTCCTCAAGGTGCTGTGGCAGCCTGCTGGGGTGGAGAAGGGGGGCGGAGGGGATTCCCACTCGAAGGGCTACTGGTAAGATGTCTGTCACCTCCGCCTCTCACCACTGATTGGTTGCAAGGGCTGGCTGTCATGTAGCTCTGCCTCTCTCCACCAATCAGGACATGATGGACATCCCTTGCAGCCAATCAGCAGTGAGGAGTGGGGTTACATGACTGGCAGCCCTCACGGCCAATTGGTGAGAAGGGGCAGGGCCACAGGGGCTTCTTGGCCAATCAGAGACAGGTGCGGGGTGACACTGTATTCTGTCCATAAAATGACTGTTGAGTCCCGCATTTTGCCCTTGAAATCGGCAGGCATTAATTAAGTAGCTCCCTACTTATCGTGGTTGCTAGCGAAGAACTTGTTGGTATTTCTCAATTGTTGCTCATCTACACGTGTGCCCGACTGTGAAGTTGTTACTGCGCAGTCATTTAGTACTTGTTAAAGTACTAACGTGCTAAAGTAGCAAGTACTAAATGACCGCGCAGTAACCACCAGTCCTGCATACTCCTGGTGCTGCACGGGTCATTTCTGACCCTACTGCACAGTAGGCTGGGTTATCGCTCAGTAGCGATGGTGTCACAATTTGTGCTTGCCACTGCTACATCACTGTAGCAGCGAGCTACATCACCATAGCTCATCGTTACAGTGATGTAGCGGCTCATGTAGATGTGCCCAGTAAGTGTGGCTCCTACAGCATTTATTTCATTTTGTTCAGTCATTCTCTTATAAAAGTGGCTTGTTTTATAGATTCATAGATTCATAGCTTCATAGATGCATAGATGTTAGGGTCAGAAGGGACCTCAATAGATCATCGAGTCCGACCCCCTGCATAGGCAGGAAAGAGCGCTGGGTTTAGATGACCCCAGCTAGATGCCTATCTAACCTCCTCTTGAAGACCCCCAGGGTAGGGGAGAGCACCACCTCCCTTGGGCGCCCGTTCCAGACCTTGGCCACTCGAACTGTGAAGAAGTTCATCCTAATGTCCAATCTAAATCTGCTCTCTGCTAGCTTGTGGCCATTATTTCTTGTAACCCCGGGGGGCGCCTTGGTGAATAAAACCTCACCCATTCCCTTCTGTGCCCCCGTGATGAACTTATAGGCAGCCACAAGGGCGCCTCTCAACCTTCTCTTGCGGAGGCTAAAAAGGTCCAGGTTCTCTAGTCTCTCCTTGTAGGGCTTGGTCTGCAGGCCCTTAACCATGCGAGTGGCCCTTCTCTGGACCCTCTCCAGGTTAGCCACATCCCTCTTGAAGTGCGGCGCCCAGAATTGCACGCAGTACTCCAACTGTAGTCTGACCAGCGCCCGATAGAAGGGAAGTATCACCTCCTTATGTTGTACTTCTAATTGTTTGAGCTGGGGTCTGCAGCATATTTTCCTGAAAATCAAGAACTCTAGTATATTTACTGGATGTGAAGGACCCCAATGGGTTGCCATTCTCCCTCTAGCCACATGGTAGTCAGCCTGTGGTTTCTTGTCCCGTTGTGTTGTAAATCTTATGTTACTCCACGGGGTAGAAATGAGATAAGTATCATCTTCAATAATACTGTCCAGCCCTGCTGCTTTATGACTTTTTGGCCATGCGACATTGCAACTGAAACACATGGAGAAATGCACAATTCAACATTACCCAGGCTAACATAAGTGCAATCACATTATGGATATGGCATTATTGGTGCACATTGAAACTGTGTTCCTGCTGTCTGATTGTTTTTCAATGGATTTTTTAATTGTGTGGAAAATGAGGTACAGGTGTCATAGGAAGTGGTTTAAATGATTTCCACCATAGTTTTATTTATACAGTTTTCCCATCACACAGAGCTGAACTCTGAAGATCCAATGGAGAGAATGAAACGTGGATTCATGTAATGCCTGTGTATAGCTCACAGCTAGTAATTCCAGGTGAACTGTAAGATCCTTAACAGCACATCACGGCATTGGCTGTTGTGCTGAGAGAAACAATAAATACAGAGAGAGATTTAGAGCAAATCTGGAGAGTTGTTTCTCCAGATAAACCCCATTATTTTTCTCCTCTGGTGAAATACAAAATGTTAGTCCTTGAGGTTTTGTAGGGCAGATAAAGCTCATTCATTTATCACCTTTTGAGCACAATGAGTAAGTCAAAGCAGGTATTTTCCCCTGTGACTTGATTAAGCCCATGTGCAGTAAGTATCTTCTAAGGAACCGACTGTGGATGTAACAATAAGGTTTAGGCTCCATCTATATGAGACCCTAGTCCATCAGGAATCTCTAATGTAGGGCCTACCTCAGCCACTTACTTAAAGTTGATGTAACTAAAGCTTTTGTTAATGTAGAAATGCAAATACCCATTTTGATCTTTTCATTGCATATTTACATTTTTAATTCATTCAGATTGTTTGTTTTCACATGTCTAATCTACATCATTTTAAGTTATGACCTGCCATTGTGAACTGAGGGGAAATCAGACATATGCTGCCAGGTTTTTGGCATTTGATACATAGATAATTATGTTAGCATCCCATTGCTGTCTAACATTTACCAGCAGTGAATGATCTGTTGACTCTGTGAATTCCACGGCTCCTACTTTAAGCAAAATCTCATTGGAGGTCAATCAAAGTTTAGCTTGGATAAAGACTACAGACTTTATCAGACAGCTTACACCCCACGGTACTTAAGGAGCTGGCAAGCATCATAGCTCAGCCACTGGCACGGATCTTCGAGAACTCGTGGTGCTCAGGCGAAGTGCCCAAAGATTGGAAGAAGGCCAATGTGGTGCCTATCTTTAAGAAAGGGAGGAAAATAGATCTGAGGAAACTACAGGCCCATCAGCCTGACCTCTGTCCCTGGAAAGATCTTGGAGAAAATCATCAAAGAGATCATTCTTGAAAAATTGGCTGAAGGCAACTTCTTGAAGTATAGCCAGCACAGGTTTGTTGTGGGTAGGTCTTGCCTGACCAATTTCATCTCCTTCTACTACCAGGTGACATATCACCTGGACAAGGGAGAAGAGATTGACATCATATATCTTGACTTTAAAAACGTTTTTGACTTGGTATCCCATGATCGTCTTTTAGAAAAACTGGCCAATTGTGGCCTCGGCTACATCACAGTCTGCTGGCTGGGGAATTGGCTTTGAGGTCGGACCTAGAGAGTGGTAGTTGATGGAAGTCAATCACTGTGTTGCGCTGTGACCAGTGGGGTCCCCCAAGGCTCCGTTCTTGGGCCTATCCTTTTCAACATTAATGATGTGGACATTGGTGTCAGAAGCGGACTGACCAAGTTCGCTGATGACACCAAACTTTGGGGGAAAACGTCCACACCTGAGGACAGGATGGTGATTGAGGCTGACCTTGACAGACTCAGAATATGGGCGGATGAAAACCTGATGGCCTTCAACTATGAAAAATGCAAAATACTCCACCTTGGGAAGAAAAACCCACAGCATGCTTATAGGCTTGGCAGTGTACACTCACTAGCACCACAGCCGAAAAGGACTTGGGTGTCATGATTGACCACAAGATGAATGTGAGCCACCAATGTGATGTTGCAGCTGGCAAAGTGAGCAAAACTCTGGCTTGCATCCATAGATGCTTCTCTAGCAAATCCCAGGATGTCATCCTCCCACTGTACTCAGCCTTGGTGAGGCCGGAGCTGGGTTACTACATCCAGTTCTGGGCTCCACAATTTAAAAAGGATGTGGAGAAGCTTGACAGAGTCCAGAGAAGAGCCATGTGCATGATCAAAGGACAGGAAAACAGGCCTTATGATGAGAGGCTGAGAGCTACGGGACTCTTCAGCCTAGAAAAGCGCAGGCTCGGGGGGGACCTCGTGTCTGCCTATTAGAAGGGGTGTACATCAGGATCTGGGGGAACATCTGTTCCCCAGAGCACCCCATGGGATGACAAGGTCAAATGGTCACAAACTTCTCCAAGACTATTTCAGCTGGACACAAGGAAGAACTTCTTTACAGTCTGAGCCCCCAAGGTCTGCAACAGACTGCTGACAGACGTGGTGCAAGCACCTACTTTGGACTCCTTTAAGAGTCAATTGGACATTTATCTTGCTGGGATCCTGTGACCCCAGCTGACTTCCTGCCCCTGGGGCAGGGGCTGGCCTTGATGATCTTCCGAGGTCCCTTCCAGCCCTAATGTCTATGAAATCTATGACTTGGCCCCATAATTCATTTTCTGGCTCCAGGATCAACTGTTGACGTGATGCGCAACTGAGATGCATTTATTGTCAAATGCAAGAAATATTATTAAAGCTCATCATATCATGGAGCCAGGATTGTAGCAGATTACTTACAAATGGAAATTAGATTCATTATACTCCTCTAACAGCAGAATAGTATACATTGGGTTGATACCATGCTTGATTTTGTTGAAAAGGACAAAATAATGGGTATATTTTCTGTGGTGATTCACTGGCATCCAAAATACTTTTACAATGATATTAATAGTGCAAGATTAATTTACAACAGAAATGATATTTCTTTTTCTCATGGGGCTAAAGTAATGTATTCATTATATTTCAGCAAATGAGCTCAAGGACCCATTGTAGTAGGTCCAGGTCTGCTTTATAGACATAAGGCATGTGTCAAGCTGTTCTAGGGAATGTGTTGCTGAAAACACACCCTGCCCACTAGTCCCCTCCTCATGCCAAAATATTTCATGTCTCAGCTCTCGACTGAGAGCCTGAAAGTGGTGTGGGCATGCCCTGGGAGTATGCCAAAAAGTAGCTACCTGACTCTTCTTTTGGCATTAAGATTGTGTGGAGCAAGAATGCATGGGCTGAGTTTATTTTTGTGGTAGCACTTGATAGCACTATCTGATGCAGTGTAGATATACCAATAGTGAGAGTCCAGCCTTGAAAAAGTCATTATCTCGATACATATAAGAACATATGGGGTCAGACCTGTAGTCCATCTAGCCCAGTATCCTGTCTCTGACAGTGGCTGCCCATGGGCAAGATCCAGCATGGGGCAGCCATCGTGGTCACTGCAGCAGCTGTGGGTCCAGTAGCAGTGAGGGCTCTGGAAGAGGCAGTGGTGAGTCTGGAAGTGGTAAGGGGTTTGGAGGAGATGGCAGTGGGTCTGAAGGTGGCAAGGGGGGTCCAGAGGTAGAAGCAAAAGGGGTTTGGTGGCAGTGGTGAGTCTGGAACTGGGTTCAGAGGTCTGGGGGGCACCAACAGCAGGCCAAACTTGCTGCAGATGGCCAAAGTTAGTGAGGTCAAAAGAACCCAAATTGTGCAGGAGGCCATGCCCTCAACTTTCAGTGGCCTGCCAGGGGCCAGATGAAGAGGCTTCATGGGCCAGATGTGGCCCATGGGCCATGTTTGACACCCCTGCTTTAGAGGGAAAGCAAGTGAACAGGGTATATCTAGAGTGACATGTCCCCTGTTCATCAGCCTTCCTAGCATCCACCATCTTTGGTTTAGAGGTGCCAGAGGATACATCCTTCACTGTCCTGTTTAATAGCTATTAATAGATCTGGCATCCATGAAATGCTCTTAGTCCCTTTTTGAACCTGGCTGTACTATCTTCTCTACAAGCTCCTATGGTAATGAGTTCTACAAGTCAACTATGCGTGGAGTGAAAAAGTGGGCAAGGCAAAAACAGAATGGACGGGGTGGGAGGCACAGAGAGGGAGAGGCACATGGTTTGCCTGAAGTCACGCAATATGTGAGCAGAGCAGAGATACTGCTCAGCTATATTACAGTGAGGACCATATCAGTACCTACATAGCTCAGGAGAGAAAGCCATTAAATAAGTTTCAATTAGTCAGTTGGGGCTTCTGAAAACAATCTGAGCAATTTGAAATAGGTTTTGACATGGAAGCCAGAAGCCAGTGGAACAAAGGTAGGGAAGAGGGATGATGCTCTCTACACATGAGCAAAAGTTTTATTGCAATTCCTGGTGGCAGCTGCAATCTGTTATGTACTCTCTTGTTTTGTTTTTTAGACGCAAATCTGGACATAAGTAACATGACTTCAAATCACAGCAGTTCGCCCCAGGATGAATATCTCCCTCACTACATTCGGGATGAAGACCCTTTCACATCAAAGCTCTCTAAGGAAGCTGATATAGCAGCTGGATTTTATTTAACCATCGTTGGTAAGTGTCTTCAATTATTCATTGGAAGGTGTGCAAGCCACAGTGCTGTCTGTCAGGCAGCTGCAGGAAAAGCTGTAACAAGAAAAGATTGTGATGGGTCATGCAATAGAAAGAAATATGTAGTGGGATGGTGGCTTAATATTTTTGTATTAGGAACATGAGTATTTCATACACATTAGGGCTTGGAAGGGACCTTGCAAGATCAACGGGTCCAGTCCCCCTGCCCAAAGAGCAGGAAGTCAGCTGGGGTCAGCAGTTTCTTGAAGGTATCCAAAGTAGGTGCTCGCACCACTTCTGGGGGGAGTCTATTCCAGACTGGAAACTCGGATGGTAAAGAAGTTTTTCCTTATGTCCAGTCTAAAACTGTCTTCCAGCAGTTTGTGACCGTTAGACTTTGTCTTCCCTTGGGGGGCTCTGGTGAACAGATGTTCTCCCAGTTCCTGATGCCCACACCTTATATACTTACAGGCTGCCACCAAGTCCCCCCCGAGCCTGCTCTTCTCCAGGCTGAAGAGTGGCATGCCTCTCAGCCTCTCCTCATAAGGCCTGTTCTCTTGACCTATAATGATGCGCGTGGCCCTCCTCTGGACTCTCTCAAGTTTCTCCACATCTTTTCTAAAGTGTGGAGCCCAGAATTGGATGTAGTACTCCAGCTGTGGCCTCACCAAGGCTGAGTAAAGTGGGAGGATGACTTCTTGGGTCTTGCTTGAGATGCATCAGTAGATGCAAACCAGAGTTTTATTTGCTTTGCTGGCTGTGGCATTGCTTTGGTGGCTCATGTTCATCCTGTGATCAATCATGGCCCCCAAGTCTCCTTTGGTCGTGGTGCTAGTGAGTGTAGCACTGCTGAGCCTATAAGTATGATGTGGGGGGTTTTTTTCCCAAGGTGGAGAACCTTGCATTTCTCCGTGTTGAATGTCATCAGGTTTTGATCTGCCCACCTTGTGAGCCTGTCCAGGTTGGCCTAAATCACCAGACTATCCTCTAGTGTGACTGCACTTCCCCATAGTTTGGTGTTATCGCAAAGTTAGCCAGTCTGCTTCTGAGACCAGATCATTTATGAATATATTAAAGAATAATGGTCCAAGTACTGACCCCTGGGGACTCCACTGGTCACCATGCACCATGTTGACTCGGTTCCATCGACTATCACTCTCTGGGTCCGACCACAGAGCCAGTTCCCCAGCCACTGGACTGTAAGGTTGTTGAGTTTGCAGTTGCCCAATTTCACCATGAGGACATCATGGGAGCCCAAGTATTGCTGTAATGTGTCAGGCCAGTGGTCCATCCAGGCCAGTAGCCTGCTGTAGACAGCAGTCCTAGCTAGATGCTTCAGAGAAAAGTGCAAGAAATCCCTTGATGAACAGTTGTTTGATAACCTGCTCACAGGAGTGCTCTAGCACCTGTGCTTGCCCCAGGTGTATAAAAAGTTGCCCTGGCGAGCAGCTCAGGGCTACTTGCTCTCAGGAGCTTTTAGGGCCCAGCCAATTTATATCTGAGGACACTAGCCCCTTGTGCCAGCTGGACTGCTGAAGCAACCTAACCTAGAGTGGCCCCTGCACTCTCTACCCACTGCAGTAGTCTGGCAGTGGAGGCTGCTGCCTGGCTGTGACCTGCTGCCATCTGCCCCACGGCTCCGTGCCTGCCAGACCCAGATGGGGACTGCACAGCTGCCTGGGCTGCGTTGTGGGCACTGTAACAGAGCCTCCTGCACCTCTGGACCAGCTGCCAGTGGGCCATGTCTGCACAGTTGGCCTTTGTGCAGCACTGCTGTCATGTCTTCTGGTGCTCCCACCTGCCATCTGGGCAGCTATCACTCAGCAGATGTGCTCATTGCAGGGGCCCTCACTTTGAACTGTCAAAGCATGTCCTCCTGGCCCCAAATGGCCAGGTCAGCCACCTTGTCTGTCCTCTAGCTGGGTCCCTGGTGCTGGCCCTGGGCAGGCTCCTCCGCCTGGGTCTCACAACTTGTCTCACTAGTAGAGATCCTGGTGTTCCCTGTTTAAAAATAGCAAATTCTGATAAAAAAACCCCAAATTCTTTCATTAAAATACCCCAAATCCATGTTCTTCTGTGATTCAAATGAAATGCCACTATATAGAGAGGATCAGTTGGGCAACGTTTTATTGATATATTTACCATTTTAAAGCAATTTGGCAGCTACCAGTGCCACTACCATCATAATAACAATTTAAAATATCTATACACTGTGGCATTTGCTTTTGGGTTTTTTACCATAGAAAAATCAGAGCTGCCCCTGCCCCCTTTGCTCACCAGGAGGTGGAGCACTGAGCAGCACTGATATGCCAGTGCCCTGCCCTGCCCTTGCCCTTCACTCCTGACCCACAGCCCCTGCCTGCCCCCACTAGCTCCCTCCTGGCAGCAGCTCTGTCCCAGCACCAGGACATGGGTCCAGTTGCAGCTGTCTTACCGGTTTCTTTGTGGCTCTGATCTGTTCTGCTCCTTGTGCCTGTGCCCAGGCCCAGCGATCGCCATGTCATTCCTGGGAAGCCCTTGACTGGGGCTCAGGGATTGGGTTGGGCAAGACCCTTCTGCTCCAGGCTGACCTCCCCCTGTGCAGGCTGCTCTTGGGAGGCAGGGGTGCTCTAAACCTGGCTCTGGCAGCCTCTCTTACCTGGAGCGCTCCCCCATTTCCAACCCCCATCTCTACCCTCAGCCTGTCACACCCCCAAGTGGTTTCTGGGACCAGGAACCTCCCCAGGCTGGGGCCATGTAGTTTCATAACCTATCACTGGTGTGGGCTAGGGCAGGGCTGCAGCACGGCAGTTGCCCCTGCAGCTGCAGCTCCCACCAGCAGGTCCTGAACCATCCCATATGGCTGGCTAAGCACGTAGGGTGTGAGATTTGTGGGGGGCATGTGGGTCAGGGCCTGGGACATGCCGCAATCTGGGTCATGCCGCAGCCTTGCTCTGCTTCTGTTTGCCCTGCAGGATTAGGCAGCATGCTGGGGCATCAGGGGCACCATAGCGATGCTTTGGCCAGATGCCAGAGCATCTCTGGAGGACCCAGTCTCCGCTTGCTTCGTGCCCTGCACTACTTTTTTTCTGGGTGTTTTTTCTTTCATACCTGGAAATCCAGGTATCAAATTTGGAGCCCGCGCTGCAAATAGGCAGTGCAGGGAACATTTTTTCATTCTTAGTGTTCCTTTTGTGGCATCTCAAACTGGTCTGAGATGCCACAACAGGCACGTACATGCTGGTTGGGATGCGTCCATTAGGATCAAGCACTTTGCATGCCCTCAAAAAATGGAAGCATGCTGACAAAAGTATTTTTTTTTTTTACAAGAGCACTGGCATGCACATAGCTTTGTAATTTTGCCTCTGAGTTCAATATTGCCTCTCTTGGCAAACAAGCATTTATTTGTTTGACTGTCAGGCTCTGCCCAGTTGGCAAGCTCAGTTTAATTATTTGCCACCTTATTTGCTTGTGTTTCTGTTTTGTTTTTTTTTATAGAAGATAAGAGCTAATGTCATTTTTTGGAGCAAATGTTTTTGTTGCTTAAATATTTGTATTGTTTTTGGCCATGTGTACAGACAGATCTTACCCTCCGCTGCTGAACTACAATTTGCTTGTGATCTTCTGCAAAAAATTCCACTAATCTTCAAAGTAACTGGAGTGGCTTCAGGGAAACTTCCCCACCTTGTGATTTCTTGTGAAGGTGATATTGTGGGCACTTTTCCTTTTGCCTGGAGGCACAGATGAAACCATATCTTGCAGATAGGGAAGGCCCATTTATCTGTCCTAACAAATTCATTAACACTTATTAGAGTGTTTCTTCATATATCCTAGCTAAACTGAAAAAATATGTCATGCAAGTCACATGCATGGCATTCAGAAAGCAGTGCTCTGAGACTCTGTTCCCACTTTTTTGTTATATATGCAGCCCTGTTAGTAACCAAAGCTGTAGTGCTTTAAAGGAACTCCAGATGTCTGTCCTGTTCCTACCACTTTCTAACTCACGGTTCTGAAGTTGATGGTTTTTAAACAAAAGACCATCTCGTAGAAGAGATTTGAGTTCCAAACTCCCCATCATTAGCTGTTGTGAAGTTTCCATAAAAAAATAATATAGTGGCCCTCAAGATTTGTCATCTCATTTGTATCAAGATTAAACCAAGAGTGTCTTTAAACAGCTCTTTCAAGTCACTTCCATGACTATCAAAAGATGTTGATAAGTACATTTTCCACGATTGATCTGAACAAAGTGAGACCCCCATGTTTTTCAAAGAGCATCCAATTAGCTTTTCACAGCAGTCTTTTCTAGAGCTGGTTACAGACATGGGAAAAAACAAAACAAAACAGCGGTTTACTTTCAGCTCAGTGTGCCCCCGCACTGAGCACAGAACAGGCACTACCTTAGTTTGACCTAGGTCACCAAATGCGTCTATAGATTGCATGCTTCAGCAGGGTTTTTTGGTGCTTTTATCTAATAGCTGATTGAATCGGCTTTAGTTAAGTGTCAAAAAGCCCCACTGAAGCACCCTATCTATGCACATGCTAATGTACTTCCTCTTCCGGTAAAGCATTGGTTGTTTTTTTTGGGGGGGTGGGGGGGGAGGTGGTCATGTCTATCAGCACCCTACAACATGATGTGGAATGCTAATGGTGCAAAAAGCCTCTGCGTGAGTAATCTTTTGTTCTCCTATCAGTATATTCTTTTATTGCAACAGAAAATAGCTCACTAACATGGTTTTCTACTTTACTTGACTTCAGGTGCTTATACTTTCCGTTTATATATCTGTTTTTCTGGTGAAATAGGTCTTTGGACCTATAGATAAAACGATCAGAGAAGACAATCATCCTCAACTGTCAGGAACTGCTGCTGCTGTTATTTTCTAGCATGCGTGCACTTGCTTTAACATGTTGAAGATGTTTGTTATTAATAGTGAGGCTATGATAAGAGTGCTTCCTGATCAAGTTTGCAAATGACTTGAAATGGGACAGTATGGAGCTGAATGGAGCTGAGGATGGCATCCTAGGTAAAGGACAACAAGAAATTGTTTTTTAGATATATAGGAAGTAAAAGGAAGGCCCAGGGAGGAATAGGACCCCTGCTAAATGGGCAGAAGCAATTGGTGACGGACAGGGGGGACAAGGCTGAACTCCTCAATGAGTTCTTTGCCTCAGTGTTCCTAAGCAAGGGGCATGACAAGTCTCTCACTGGGGTTGTAGAGAGGCAGCAGCAAGGTGCCAGACTACCATGCGTAGACCCTGAGATGGTGCAGAGTCACTTGAAGAACTGGATGCCTTTAAGTCGGCAGGCCCAGATGAGCCCCATCCGAGGGTGCTGAAGGCACTGGCCGACG
>NW_005842240.1:1753408-1814477 GCF_000455745.1 Alligator sinensis | reverse complement strand
GCCAAGCCCTATGAGGAGAGACTGGGGCACCTGGACCTCTTCAGCCTCTGCAAGAGAAGTTTGAGAGGCGACCTTGTGGCTGCCTATAAGTTCATCACGGGGACACAGAAGGGAATTGGTGAGGTTTTATTCACCAAGGCGCCCCCAGGGGTTACAAGAAATAATGGCCACAAGCTAGCAGAGAGCAGATTTAGACTGGACATTAGGAAGAACTTCTTCACAGTTCGAGTAGCCAAGGTCTGGAACAGGCTCCCAAGGGAGGTGGTGCTCTCCCCTACCCTGGGGATGACCTATTGAGGTCCCTTCTGACCCTAACATCTATGAATCTATGAATCTATGAGTACTGCAGACACTTTGGAGGATGGGAGTAGAATAAAAAATTGTCTTGATAGTTTGAACAGCTAGGCTGGGGATCACTGAATGAAGTCCAGCACAGATACCTACACCTAGGGAAGAATAACCAAATGCACAAATACAGAGCAGGAGGTAAGTGGCTCAGTATCTGCATTGATGAGAAATAGGGGTGCACCAACAGAGATTTTTGGTGCTGATACCGATAGCCAAAATTTAGGGAAGCATATCAGCTGATACTGATCTGATTTCTGATACAGCTGTCTCCAGCTGGTAAGTCCAGTGTGGTGGAAGGGGAAGAGGCATGGTGGGGCAGATCAATTCCCCCTGTGGTGAGGGAGGGGGCAGGGGCAGGCGCTGCCTAGGCAGAATGGGGCCAGAACCATGGCTCATGGGGAGGGGGAGAGGCAGCTTCCACTGCTGATTGCATCCTGGGAGGGCATGGTGGGTGTGTGTGTGCCTCCTGGATCTGTGTGGGGTAGGGCGGGGTGGGGCAGGGCAGGGCAGGGCAGAGCAGACTGCAGCCAGGGCTGTGCGGGGATTTTCTCGGCAGGGGCTGGGCATAGAGCAGGCACCAGCAGTGCTGGAAGGATGCTGTATCCACCCCAAATTTCGCTGCACCTCCGCTCCCCACACCATTGCCACCAGCCATTCAGTGCAGCCCTGGCTCAATGCCCTGCCTCCACCCATGTGCCGCGAAGAGCTGGGGCTGCACCAGGTAGCTGGCAGTGCCAGCACTGGGAGCAGACTGGCGGCAAAATTTGGTGTTGATTGCAGCATTCTCCCAGTGCTGCCAGCGCCCACTCCGAGCCCAGCCCCCGCTGAGAAGCTCCCCATGCAGCCCCGGCTGCAGCCCACCCAGCCCATGAAGATCCAGGGGGCACAGGCCCCCCCCCCCCCGCTTCCTGGAGTGCACGCCTCCCCCCCACAAACTGTGGCTCTGCCCCCCGCACCCCACCTGGGCAGTGCCTGCCCCTGACCCCTCCCTCACTGTGGGGGGCATTGATCTGCCCCCCCACACCCTTTCCCTGCCCCCTTCCCTTCTACCATGCTTAGAACCAATGAGAGAGATACATGCTGGACTTACCAGCTGGAGGCAGCTGTCCATGCTGTCATCTGTGCTCTTCGCTGCCTGAGTGCTGTGCTATGGGCGCGCACAACACAGGCATTTATCAGCTAACTTATTGGCCCCATTGGTCCAATATCTGATACAGCCAGGTTTCTTTATATGAGTACCGATCCGATATTGGACCGGTGTATCGGTACACCTCTAATGAAAGGACTTATGAGTTTTGGTGGATCAGAGACTCAGTGTCAGTCAGCAATGTGACATAGTCACAAAAGAAACCAATGTGATTTTGGGCTGCTTCAACAGGAGTGATTGTACCATTCCACTTGGTTCTGGTTAGGTCACAGCTAAAGTATTGCACGCAGTTCTGGGCTGCACTTTTAAGAGGGGTGTGGAGAAGCTGGAGAAGATCCAGAGGTGAGAGACAAAAATGATAAAGGACTTGGAAGCCAAGCCATATGAAGAAAGATTGAGAGAACATAGGTATGTATAGGCTGGAGAAAAGGAGATGAAAGTAGGACATGACAGCAGTTTTCAAATATTCAAATTCACATTTTGTATTTCCTGTTGGCCAGCCCTAGGGGCCTCTGGGCTCTGACTGCCATCCCCGCTTCCCTCCCAGAGACACATAACTCTCCCGACTGATGGTATGGGGAGCCTAGGCACTTCAGCCTGTTTCTTTGAATCATCCTCATGGGGACAGAAACCTAATTTGTAGATATCATCATGCTGAGAGGTACAGCTATACTGCTTCCCTGGGGCTCCTGGGTGCCTGGTGCCTCAAGGTGGCTTCACCATCTCATTGCCATATCTGTTGCTTGTGAAATGAGAGAAGGTGTGTGGGATTGTTCTTTTCAGTGGCACTGGAGAGATGGCATAGATGTACCCTTAGAGCCCAATATGGATTTTGCCCAGTGTGTCCCCAAAAAATCTAATGAATGCAAATGAATTTTTGTTCCTCATGCCAGAATCTCCATGTGAACTGATACATTAATAAGTTGGAAGCAAACGCAAAGACTATAGAGTTAACAAGACTCTCCTCTAATTTGGCCTCTGAAGATGCTCTTTACTCTCTTGCACTTTTATGCAGTACTTTATACCTGTGCTTCTACACTAGAATAATCACCTTTGCCTGTGAGCAGTAACTCCACGAGACATGATACTACAGAAGGTCGGGCCATGAAGTTATGGCTGCCTAGAAAAGGGTATCTTGTACTTTTATGGTATAAGGGCATTTGTACATGACACGGGGATTTAATTCTCTCTAAATTGAAATGGTGGTTTTTTAAAAACACCACTTCAATTTAGGGTGAAGTAACCCCACGTGTCATCTACACCCATGTCAGAGCCCAATCCTTACCTGCCCCACCTCTCCAGGGGTGGGGAGGGGGGAGTGAGCTGCTAACAGGCAGAGCAGTCCCTGAGCTGCGGAGGGAGGTGGGACTGGTGCTTCCCTCCATGGCAGCGGCACTCATCCACAGGCATCTGGCTTGGGCAGTCCCGGGGGAAACGGCAGCTGCAGAGGGAAGCACCAGGCCCCCGCACAGCTCAGGCAGGCAGGCAGGCAGGCTCTGGGGGGGGGGAAAGATCAGGCTCACCACTTTTTTTTTTCCTGCTGTGGAGCCTGCCTTCCCGGGCTGCTGCCGGGCTGTCTGCACAGCCCCTGAGCCACACAGAGCCTGGTGCTTCCCTCCGTGGCAGTAGGGTAGGAAGCTAAAACTCCTTGAAGGTGTTTTACTTTGTAGCACCCCAAAGTCATTTGCTGCGTCCCAAAGTCATTACGCCGCCGAATGTGCTACAGCAGCTGGGATTAACGCACAACGCACCGCCAAATGTGCAAACAGTAATGCCATTAAAGTGGTGCAAAAGGCATTTAACCTGCTTTAAACCCACTTTAAAGTGTCATCTACAAACACCCTAAGATCTTTCTTCCAGAATCCTAAGTAGCAGTTTCATCTCTATAGTCTCAAATAATTTCTGGTGTATGTTAGCATACCTCTTAAATCCTTATTTTGATGCCATTTATGATATAAATTTTGCTATAGCATTCTTGCTCTGAGCCTAATTCTGATCACAGTACATACAGGCATAAGAGGCCAGCTGCACAGTCATTAGCAGGATCAGGCCCCTGTGTTCATATAGTGCTCATAATAATAATAATAATGATAATAATAATAATAATACTGTTATTAATAGTAATGGGTTCTAACATATTGGATAATCCACATCACAGAAAAAAATGACATGGAATTATCTTTAGATTTGCAGTCTGTCAAAAATAATTGGAGGGTACGAGAAAATGGTAAGTATTTTTGAGGGGTATTCTGAAACTAACTTTCATGGTATTATATACAAAATATTTTACCTTCATGGTAATATATAGAAAATATTATACCCAATTTCCCTAGAGAGGCAATGAAAAATGGGCACAAAAAAGGATTACAGCATTTATTTGACAAAACTAAAATATAGTCATTGACTCAACCTCATAGGAGGTGTGTTGGGGGAAAAAAAGATATTTGTTTCTTCTTATGATTAAGATTACAAAGTCATGAGAACTAGAAATTCTTTAAATGAATTTTATACTCAGTAGAAAACTATGGAAACATAAAATTATAGGATAATCACAATTCTGGTTAAAGATCCTTTTTTTTAACAGAACTACAGGAATATACTAATAACAAGAACAATTTCCAGTATATCGAGAGGATAATTTTGGTATTCCTTTATTGCTGAGGAAAAATCAAATAAAAGAAATAGGTTTTGCCTTGAGTTCTAAAAAGATTTTTAATTCCAGGACATTTGTGTCCCCTGTGAAATTAAGTTCAATAGTTGAGGTCTTACCCCTGGTAAAGCTCCATCTCTGCCATCCAGGAACCTCCTCATATTTGGCTGATGATGTCTCTGTTGAGTTATAGCAATGCTAGGAGGCCATGGTTTTTCTAGTAGCTCATGCTAATCCCCTATATATATTATTGGGACAGAGGCTGAGCTGAATCGTCTTCAGTAGGCAAAGCTGACCAGGTAGATATGTTTTTTCATATGATATAGTGGGACACCAACTTCTGGCCAGCTTCAAATGGAAATGTGGGGTGTGCTTTGGTCCATTAAATGTCCAGCAGTGTTGCAGAGTCCAAAACGATCTTAAACTTGCTAATGGCATTTATCTTAAGGGAAATGGCTTTTGAAGTAGGGGAAGGCATGTTCCGCAAAGTGCAATCTCATTGTTGCCTGGGTTTGGTTTGTGCTAGCTGCTGATTTTTTGGCTATAGCAGGAGATGGTTGTTTAAGTAGCTGAATGCTTCTTCATACTGCAACCCATATAATGATACAAGGGCAAAGACCGAGCCTTTTGGGATGCTACAGGTGGGAGCTCTGGGAGTGGAAAAAAAGTTGCCTACAGTGACCTGTGAGTTTGGTCTGAGACAGAGGCAAGGCGTTTCCCTGCAAAACATGAATATTTTGTAACTAACAGCCGGATCCATTATTTTCCATGGGAAGAGCCAGTGAGAGAGATACAGGTGCACTCTATTATCTATGGGTAAGAAGATCAGCCACCAAAAAAAATGCTTTAAGTCTTTGTTTCTGTCTTTGTATTGTGGAGAGAAGTTTGACTGCCAGGATTCGGGTAGCTAGCTGATGGCACTGAAGATGGATTTTTTGCCAGGTTTTCAATCAGCTTGCCTGGAAAAGCAGGCCACATACAGGATAGCATTTTGTCATGACTATAGCTTCAGTTGTTGATTTCTTTAGCATTCATCAGACTACTTTAGGGAGTATGGTACCTTCTCATCCAGATGGGAGATGTCAAGGATCTCCAGTGTTGATTTCTGCATTTCTACCATCCAGCAGAGGCAGGAGTCAGAGTTATGGTGATGATCTGGATTATTTTCAGTGCTATAAAGGCTTCTCTTTGTTTGAATGGGGCAAAATCCTTGTAGGAGGCAATGTCATTCTGTCCCTGTGATAAACCTACCTCTGGAAACCCATGGAGCCATTCCAGGTGTGTGTAATCCTATTAGTGAAAAAAGATTGTCCTTATTCCTTGCAGGAGTGTAAATCACATTCAGGGATTTATGGAAAGCTGTTTCGGTTTTCAAAGCTGTTTGGGGCCTGGCAAAGATCCACAGGGAATGATTCCCAAAGGCAGAGGAGGGATGGGCCCTCTCGGCCTTGTCCATGGCAGCGGCATGGCGATTTACTGAAAAACTCCGGTGCTGTGACTCAGGATAACAAATGATTTCCTCCGACACCAATGAAGAATTCATTTTCCTTCTTGCTTTTCACTCACCAGATGCCTGATTATGGCACTCTCTGTGAACCGTATGATGGCTCTGTCTCCCTCCGATACCTCTTGGTGAAGAGACATCTCCTGTTTAAAAGGATTGCTCAATGCCTCTTGTCTCTGGCATTTTCTGCACTAGAAAATTGTTGGGAGCATGCCATAACTAACACAGTGTGAAACAGGCCAGGGAAGTAGCACTGCTGTGTTTAAAACCCTGTCAGTGGGTGACATCTAGCCGGGGGCTGGCTAGCTGCAATCAGTTAAAACCAGTATAAATGTGGCAGTCCCTGTCCCACGATTAGTTAATGCAGGCTCTATTCTGGGTCATTTCCAAACGTAGATGATTCCCCTGAGTATAGGGATGGATTTGGTGAGAAGGGAGAGATTTCAGTATGCCAGGATGATGGGTGGGAGTGGGGATTGGGGGCAGGGGCAAGGCTGGGGAAGAAATTCCCATCTTTAAAGTTGTCTTATGACAACTGTGAACTCCAGAGCAGTGCCTGGAACAAAGAAGCCGCAGTCCTCATTGGCTCTCTGAATACTTCCATAATAGCAATGTGTCCTCTCTACCCATTGGAGGAATTATATCGTCTTATTAACATAGCATTTGACCACCGCACAGTTTTAATACTTCATTTGCTTCTGAGCTCTTAAAAAATCCTACTCATTGGCCCTGTGCATCTTTAGGCACATTTTATGTAGAGAATCAAGGCTTGTAACATCTTGGAGCAGCATCTCACATTCTTAGTCCAGGGCCTCACATACAGCCCCTTAACAAACAAATAATTTCCCCCTCTCTGGAAGTTCACACTTGTCCTGGCTGTCTCCCCAAGCTTTCCCACCCCCAGGTTTTCTGAGTTCCTGCTCAGTTGAAAGCCTTGGTACAGGCCTTGCTAGACACCCTCATCCCCGATGTGAATCATAATGGAACTTAGGCAGAGCCTAGGTGCTTGATCTCAGCATAGGCCAGACTCCAAACTAGGTGTCTAGGGATCTTTTCAGGCCCAAATTAGGTGCTTGTGAGAATGATCTGGGTTTGGCCTTTATTTCAATATTTGACTCCCCTATAAGGCTGATTTATTAAGAAGAGACTAAGGCCTGGAAAACACAGGAGGACAGAGACCTGGGGTGCACTCTCAGTGGGAAAGAGCGCTAAAGGGGAACCAGCAGAGCCTATTGAGGATAGCTGGAGAAGCTAGGCTTGCCGATGACTCTATCATAGGATGCTATGACTCCAGGTCAGGTAGATGTGCATGCAGACTATTTGTTTAAAAATCTTTCCTTATCTAAATCTTTATCCCTAGTTCTAGTTGAATGGTATTTTTGTGCAAGGCTCTTTGGCCAAACCATGACACTGGTCAAATGCTTCTGAAGGGAGCGGTAAGTGCCTGAACTCAGTCAAATGTGTAGGGTAAACCAGTTTATGAAAAAAGGCACTGGAGCCTTGGCCCTGATCTAAGAGGAGAGAGCTCTCAGGATTGTACACTGAGATAGATAAGGGCACCCTAGGACACCAAAGACCTGAGGAGGGTCCATGCAAAACTCAGAAAGGGGACAGAGGTACTATAATTCTTGCAGCTGATAGCATTATTCTGAATTGTTGTATTTATGCTTTAAAAGGCACTAAATTCTTTCAATAAAGTTGCAGGTCTGGTTCTAGTCACCTTAACTTTGACCATAATGATCATAACCCTTCTTCCAGCTGCCCGACTCAATGTAAAATGAATTAACCTGATCTAACTAAGATTTCTTGTTCATACTATAGTTGAAGTAATGCCAAAAGTCCTATTACTTTTCAAAGGACTAGAATCCAGCTTCTTGTTTCATATTTCTATGAACCATTAATGTGCCCTTGTTGCAAAGAAGGCTAATGGCGTATTGTGCTGCATTACTAGGAGCATTGCCAGCAGATCGAGGGAAATGATTATTCCCCTCCCTTCAGCACTGATGAGACCACATCTCAAGTGCTGTGTCTGGTTTTGGGCCCCTTGGCTGTGATGATCTGGTTGGGGCTGGTTCTGCTTCGAGCAGGGGGTTGGACTAGATGACCTCTCGAGGTCCCTTCCAACCCTCATTTTTTATGATTCTATGATTATTTTTTGTACTATCATTAGAAATGCCTATTTATGTTTGCCTAAAAATGTGAAACTAATACCTAGGGATAAAACAGCACAAACTAAATCTTCTGTAGAAAAAGACGAATGAGGGCTGAAAGTGGAGCAGTTCCTTAGTGGGAAATGCTGCTGCTGAAGCAGATTTGTTTACAAGCCAAAAATGATTTCTAATTTAAACTGCTTTTTAAGTCAATGTGGATTTATTCCCTTCTGGGTTTGAAACTTCGGGTAGGGAAGGACTCTCATAGAGGACACAAATGAAGTTATTTCAGATTGCAAAACAGAGATGATTTATACTACAGCCTCCTGTTTGTTGCTTTTTTCTATTACCGTGATGCAACTTCTGCCCCTCTTTGGGGTGCAAAATACAGTGGGTTTTTTTGGAGAAACTGCAAGCCAAGCCACTCCTGGTTATGTCATTTTGTGCCTACACTCTTAGCTAATCATTTTATCCTTTATATACAATTTATGCCCCCATTTGCCAACTGGTTGGCAGAGTACATGCAGGAGTGGTAGTCATGCAGCCGTCATCAGGATTGTGCGTGTTAACTGTTTTATAACTACACTATATAATGCCTTGGCCATAGATCCAAGTTTTCTTTTCTTGTAGCATCTCCCGGGAGACAGTAGAGTTAGACTGTTGCCTGCCATTGCCAGTGAGTTAATTCCCTCTATCACAGCAGATCCCACGAGGGAGTTGCTGGAGTATACTATATTCTGCAGTGCCGTGCTCTGTTCAGATGTCAGCGGTGCAACACTTCCCTGCTCCGTCGGGTAGTACTACACCACAAGAAATTTTCTTGTACTATTCTTGAATTCTTCTTTTCCTGATTCAGCCCTATCATTCTTGCTGTATTATCACACCCTGTTCTCTCTTCTTGATCGACACGGTTCTGGAGGCTGAAGACTTATAATTTCATAAGCTTCCAGTCCTGGCTGTACTCATTTTTGTTACTCTTCTCTGAGTGCCCTCTAGCTTGTTGACATCTCCCCGAGGTTGTGGACTTCAGGGCCAGGGCACACAAACTGGTTGCCACAAGGTAAAAAGGGGTTGGGATTTACCATGTATCGTCTGCTCTATAGTAACTGCTGATGATAAAAGGGGCAGCTTAGCCTTTTTTCACTTGACAATGGTTTCCTTTCCATTCGCCATGGGGTAAGAAGGTGCACACAGACAGTTCCCAGGGAGTCACTGATGTCTGTTAAGTGCCTGCCCCATTTTTCCTCACCATAACTGGTTGGGTTACCTACAGGGATGGATCCAGATGAGGTGCAGTGGTGCAGTTGCACCCCACTTTGATTCCTGATCCACCCAGTTTAAAACCAACTGATCAGCAGTAGAAGTAGCACTTCTATTCAGGCAGCAGTAAGGGAGTTGCTTGACTTCATGGTTCATTGCAATCTACTCAATTCCTTCTCAACTTCTTATTCCACAGGTGTTAATGTCCACCTCTGCATTTTTAATGGTCTTGATGTTCCACTAATCAAGCAATTCTTTCTTCAGTAGCTCTGTTATTAGCTGTTCCTCTTAATGCGGCTCTTATTTCACAGCCCTGTGCGTTATTTTTAATTAGAGCTAAAAACATCAGCTCAGGTTTGGAAACATTCAATCAGGTGAACATCAATTCAGGTATGGAAATAACTTTCAGTGAAGCATTGGATTCACTGTCAAGGTCAGGACTCTCAAGAAGACTTGCTTTTGTTTAATGAATCTGAAAGAGATGTGCCTTTAATTATAATGATAATCAGACTAAAGAAACAAGATCTTCTGATTACCTTTTACCTAGCTTGCCATGTTTTCATACATAATTTAGGTGTTAGCAAATTAATGCACATTCCAGTAAAGTTATATTTGTGTTTGCTTTGATCTTAAACTAAATATGGCCCTAGCATATTACTATATTTACTCAAATAAAAGATGACCCTGATTATAAGACAACCCCCTAGTAATTAGATTCTCTATATAGAAAATGTATACATTTGTTATGATTTTCCAGGTATACAATCTAATTATTGGAGGTTCACCTTGAATTTGTCCTCCTTCCACTGCTAGAGCAGGGGAAAAAAATCTGGGGAATAAAATAGATCTTTGCTCTCTGCTTCCCCCCATTTTAAAACTAGGGGGAAAGTGCAAAAGCAGTTGCCACAAAATTGTGTAGTTAAGATCCCCATTTTTTGGAGGGGGAGAACCTTATCTTGGAATCAAGTCAATGTGATAGTAAAGCTTCCGGTTTATTTTTACCTGGAGGAAAATGTATGCTGTGTTATATGTGATGATGTACCTGTACCCCCCTTATCAAAAACCTAGATCTCTTCATTTTTGTCTATAGCATAGAATCCCTATGCTAAGAGATTTCATGAATTTGAGTCTGAGAAGTTTGTGCCACCTTAAACCTTTCTGTGTGTTTATTATAGGTGTACTCTCAACATTGGGAAACGGATATGTTATTTTTATATCTGCAAGACACAAAAAGAAGCTGAAACCTGCTGAGATAATGACTGTGAATCTAGCTGTGTGCGACTTTGGCATTTCAGGTAATTCAGTGCTTTTTTATTGTTCACTATATCTGCAATTTTTTTGGTCCTGATATATAAAGCTAGCTTCTACTCTTGAATCTGTAGATGGGGCTCCTCTCTCATGGGAACCTTGGGCAGGCTGGCAGAATCCAGCCCTTTGTGTTTCTGCTCCATTTTTTCCACATAAACCAGAAGGAGAGGAAAAAGGATTAAAGAGCAATTTCAAGGGGGAGTAACTTTCTTCTTGGAAAGCAACCAAAAGTACAGAGAGAAATAGGACCTGATCCAGCAATCCTGCCTCTGGCAAAACTCCTGTTGAGTTTAACTCTGGATCAGACCAGTATTAAAAAAAGCTCATTTTGTAATGTTTGGTGGAATTGGCACAAAGCTGCTTTTATCACAGCTGAGGAAAATTATATTTTAGCTCTACAAATGGCACGGCACAGATCTAAATGCCTCATAAATACATACTGAACACATCCAATAGAAATAGGGGAGGGCAATGTCAAGAGTTCACGCTCTCCAGTGTTATAATTTTCTGTCTAGGTCCCCACTTTCAATGGGACGCCTTCTATTTTCCTTCCCATAGAAAAGAGTGCTCTGCCTATGGCAGGCTGCAAAGAATAAGACAAATAGCAAGTAATCGAAAGATCAGCATGCCCAAGTTGCCATCTGAATGCATGTAAAACTGGGGATGTGGATTGCTCTTGGTGACTCTTTGTTTTGTAATCCAATAAACCTTCATAAATCTCTTTAAGCTGCTGAGACTCCTACAGGCAATGGCAAATGGGCACTCTTTTCCAAGAGAAGGTCTTGGAGCAGTGGTTTTCAGCTTGTGGTCCATGGGCCCCTGGGGGTCTGCAGACGATGTCTAAGGGGCCCATGAAAGATGACCATGATCAATCAAAAGTATGTGAACACCCACACTTACAATTCAAAGGGGTTCTCACCTCTATTCAAATATTTTTAGGGGTCTGTCAATGAAAAAGGTTGAAAACCACTGCCTTGGAGTTACCACCATCACAGTTACAACAACTCGGCTTAGCTATAAGAAAATCCAATAGGAATATGCTCTTGACATTCGCCCAACTGACCACAAGGTGTCATTGGTGTGGTTTGTAAAAGAGCTTAAAGGAAGCAACGATACCGTTACCTTGCATTGTTATTAAATAACATAATTAATGCACCATAGAGAGAGCAGTCATTTTCATTGCATTTTCTGAGAAATGTCATGATTGGGATTGAGAATTTGCTATCTTGTGGCTGAGTGATCAGCCTGTGGCTACACAACTAAATCACAACTGGGGCATTTATTTGCTTGTGTCGGTAGCAAGTAGAGTCCCAGCATAATAATAATAATAACAACAACAATAATAACAATATTGCATAGCAATATTGCACATTGAATAATTTATCAGGCGTTATTTTCCATCTCTAGCACTCAGAAATACATCAAATAAATTTTAGACCAGGCTTGTTTCTTGTCTCTAATTAGGATCCCACTTGTGACTTGGATCATTTCTGCAAACCTACTTTCATCTTGATGCCATCTACTGGAGTATAAGGAATTGTTCCTTGATCGTGCAAGCTGCACGAGGACTGTGATTAAAACAAGGATTTAGAATCAGGACTTCCAGTTTCTGTTCCCAGTTCTTAAACTGACATACCATATAATTTTCAAACAAGTTAGTTAATCTTTTATGCATCAGTTGATTTTAATGGACACACACTGCTTTTTAACCCCTCCCTAATATTTAAAACTGAATATTTTCCCACGGAAACATTTTCCTTTCAGGAAATGCTAATGCCGAACAATGACACATTCTGTGGGAATGTATTGATTCCAGTTTAGGTTCGAAGGGATACCAGCACTCATTGCAAACTTGTTTTTTGGTGCACATATTTCTTGCCACCTTAGCTAAAAAATATCAGTGGTCTAAACTGCTGCAGGTTCTGTGCTAATCCTAGGCGGGCTTGCCAACCCAAGACATTTTTTTTTCCCTCTCAATATGCAAGCCTTTTGTTGTCAGCCAAATGTTTTTACTAATGCAGGTTTTTACTGATTTATGTTTTAATAATGTAAATGTAACTCTTCAGCCAGCCCTGTCCTGCTGCCAGGCCCCAGTTACAAGGGCTGGATTCAAATTTACATAACATCATAGAATCATAGAAAATTCGGGTTGAAAGGGACCTCAGGAAGTCATCTAGTCCAACCCGCTGATCAAAGCAGGACCAGCCCCAACTAAATCATCCCAGCCAAGCTTTTGTTTAGCTGGGTCTTAAAAACCTCCAAGGATGGGGCTTCTGCCACCTCTCTGGGTAACCTGTTCCAGTGTTTTACTACCTTCCTAGTATCAATCATAGAAAAAAAATTGGTTGTCAGTAAAAAGTTAGCAGGACATTTTTGGGGGGTTGGAAATCCTGCTTGACTGCACTGAAGTTTTTGCACAGTGCTGCCCTCCCATGCCATCACAGGGGTCCCCTGCTCACCCCCACACCCTGATGTCTCTGACTTTACTCTGCACTATGCTGCATCCTCAGCCAACCCCCCGGCTTGCCCCCATCAGCCCCACTCCCAGTGTCTCAGCATGGACTCGCAAAGAAGCCTACCTGTGACTCAACAGTATTACAGGCAGCCTGGATGCAGCAGCAGCAGCAGCTCATGGCTGAGCGAACACTCCCTGCAGGGTGCTGCACTCCCACTGACACCAGGTAGCACTGCTGTGCTCTGTCTGTTGGAGCTTCAATCAAGCTGCAGCTGCATAGTGTTTGTACTGACAGTTAACTTTTTCTTTTATGGAATTTACTGGCAGTCCTTTTTAGCCTGATTTTAAAAAATTTTTACTGACAGTCACTAAATTTACAGTTGGCACGCTGACCCTAGGTACTCAGTATTTCCATGGAGTTGTCCAGGGAGTGGCAATAGGTATTTCTCTAAAATCAAACCCAAGGTTGAGTTACAGTCAAATTGTTCATTTAACTCCTGTACAAACATAGCTTGGTTAAAAGGAGTGCTCCAAGCACAGAGGTGATGTCTGTTGCCTTTTATTATTGAAAACTGTGTATATCAGAGTGATTGCCAACTTTTTTATTTTTAGGTGAGCCCCTCATTATATTTGACATTTATTCTTAAAGCCCCAACTGATGGGATAATAGAATTTGAATTGCCATTGAAAGAAAAAAAAGTACCTTTCTAGCCTTCAGGGGTGTGTCCAGATAAGCCCAGTCACGCAGTATGTGGCAGTGCAAACATGTTACAGTCTGGAGTTATCCGCACTGCAAAGGCATGCTGCCCAATCATGCACTGCTCGGTTTCTTTTCCCCCGTGGTTTTTTTTGACCCCTGGATATCCAGGGGGAAAAAAAAAACAAACCAGAGCAGTGCATGCTCAGGCAGCATGCGCTGCTAAAAAGGGGAGCTGGGCCACTTGGAGCTGTGCTGTGGCTGCCAGCCCGGCTTCGCCTGGCAGGATCACCATGAGGCCCCCCAGGACACCAGGTAAAGCTGCTGCGGCCAGCACAGTGCTGGCCTCAGCCTCCTCTACACCACCTGGGGCAACCTGCCATGTGCCAAAGTACGTGTGGCATGGGCATTGTCTGGGGACAAGAAGCGGCAGCTCAAGGTGCGCCACTGCTACTTGTCCCCAGGAAGCCAAATGTCCACACTCATGTGGATGCTCCCCATGAGTTTTTGAAGGAAAGCTTAAAAAATATGAACCAAATGGATCTTAGGAGCTAGAAAATAATTTTTTATGGTTAATAAAACCCAAAGTTGTGTGCCTTTAAAATATTTTTATGTATTGCCAACCAGGAATTTTCCATCCCTGTGATTCTGGGAATAGAAAATATAATTTATGTTAAACTCAAATGTTCCATGGCAAAATGCTGAGTTAGCAATTATATATCTTCTGTCAAGAAAATGAAAACCAGAATGTTCTCTTCCTAGTCATTTTGACCCACATTTAATTTTTTAAATTTTTTCTGACTGTCAGTGTTTTATTTTGAATAAATTCAACAAAATGATAAACTATATTCCCTTATCACTAACATTTTTTCTACCACTAACTACATCTCCCTTTGCCACAAACTAGAGTACCTATTTTACTACATTTCTTTTTTCTTTTTACAAGAGCTTCTGATAACACCTCTTCATTTCTAGTCTACAGCCCTACTCTATCCTTACAAGCAGACTGTCTGCAGTTACATAGAGTCTTACTGCACTCAGCTTAACCTCTTTCTTAGGCCTAACGAAGAGCACTTGACGCCTGAAAGCTTTTCCAGAAGCTCTCCAACTATACAGTTGGTCCCAGGCAAGATATCACAAAAAATCCTTGCTTCTTGTACGTGTCCCTATTTCCCTAGTCTTTTAGCCAAACAGCCTAGTGTATAGTGATATTAGGCTATTCAATTACAGGTTCTTCAAGGCACTGTTACATTATAAGCAGGGTAACTTAATGAGAGTTTAATACTGTAGTATCATATTCAATTGGTTTGAATGGAAGTTGAACAGATAAATTCAATAAATCGTGAGACATTTTTCACGAAAAATATTGAAACATTTCACTTCATTTTCAAATCAAAAATTTTTTTGAATTTCTGTTTTATGAAAAATGTTACAATTTTATACCATTTCAGACTAAAGCATATCTTGAAATATTAGGATTCTCTACAGTGCTGTAACTCTGAAGTTGTAATGCTTCTACTCCCAAGATATGTTGGAACTTATTTTTCATAAGATTTAGAGAGGTTCAGCCCCAAAGGAACTGTTGGATCATTCAGTTTGATCTCCTTCATAATATAGGCCCTTAAATTGCATTAAGCCCTTAAACTTGTATTGAACTAGCACAGTGGGGCCCAACCATTTGGCCCTACAGCTTGGATCAGTGGCACATGTTGGTCCATGGCCTGGATTCAGCTTGCAAAGCTGGATCTGATCTGTGGGCAAGTATGGCTGGAGCCCACTTTGGTGCACAAGGTCGGTCTGACATGGGCCCCAACCCTGTATGCTGGATTGGGCCCCATGCCAGATCAGGCCTGCAGCCCTGTCCCCACATGCAGGGCCATGTTGTCTGGCCTGCAGAGCTTTGAAACTTGGCAGTGTGGGAGAGAGCCGTGTTAATTGCCATTGCTCCTCGACACCAGATATCTGGACCCATGGAGAACCCTATGGGTGGGATGACAGGGCTCTGCAGACTGGGTTTGGCCCACGGGCTAGAGACTGAGCACCACTGAACTAGAACGTACTTTCCAGAAAAGCAGCTGATTTTGATCTGAACACATTAAGAGATGAAAAATCCTCCGCTTCCCTTGGATCCTTAGGTTAGACTATCTTTCCTTCGTAATGTAACCCTTTTTCACAGTTAGCATCCTATATTTGGGCCATGAAAGGTTTTGAGCTACTCGGGTTTTGAGGCACTAGGCCATTTTACCCTGCATTTGAAGACACCAATCTTCTCATTGATTTCCTGGGTGGATAATGTACTGATAAAAGTTATAATTTAGAGACATTCCCTAATTAAGAAGAGATGGGAATTGGGAGTTTGTCCCTCAGTTAGGGAGAGCCAGTGAGTTAGTTAGAGGTATCCAGAAGTTGTGTGCTGCTTCACAACTTAAAGTGTATTGTTCTTTTCATTGATTGCATGTCTGTATTTATTGAACCCAGAGATCACTACAGGTAAAAGTAGGGCTTGTCTGTGCTGAAAGGGTTTTTGGACAAACAAAATGACACATTTATTCCCCTCCTTGAAGTTTCAGGAAAGCCCTTCTCTATCATTTCCTTCTTCTCTCACCGCTGGATTTTTGGCTGGATTGGCTGCCGCTGGTATGGATGGGTTGGTTTCTTCTTTGGCTGTGGGAGCCTTATCACCATGATGACTGTCAGTCTGGATAGATACCTGAAAATCTGTCACTTGTCTTATGGTAAGCTACCAGGGCATTTTCACTGAACAAATTTCTTCCCTGGGGGGAATGTTTAGGAATTTTATGACTGAATGTATGTGAATCATTCTTTATTCCCTACTCGCCTGATTAGCAGGGAAATCCCTGAATGGTAGTTTTGGCAGAAATGGTAGTTTAATTTTACAACATCTCATGTCAATGTCATTAATGATGTCCCATTGTGTTAGAGCCTGGGAGCTCCAAGGTGAAAAAGACTAGGCATTGATTTTTATTGCCCAGGTAGAGTGAAATAAACTGAAGTGAAGGAAAGAAATAACATAAATGGCAATGACTAAATTAGTACATTTAGATTTTATGATTCTCTCCATTTTTAATAACTTACGTTATCCATAGCAATGAGAGAGTAATAGAATTTAAAGTCAAAATTAAATATTATGTTCATCTCACCTAACCTCCCACATATCTTGCTGGGATCCTGTGACCCCAGCTGACTTCCTGCCCTGGGGCAGGGTCCTGGACACGATGATCTTCCGAGGTCCCTTCCAGCCCCAATGTCTATGAAATCTATGAAATAATACAGGGCATAGAAGTTTCACCAAGTGGTTTTCTGTATCTAATCCCTAAATTGAGCTAGAATGCATGTCTTAGAAAGATATCCAAGCCTTGATTTAAAGACTTCACATAAAGAAATCATGACATCTCTAAGTAAGTTTCCCCAAATGTTTATTGACTTATTAAAAACTTTTACCTGATTTCTAAGCGGGATATCTAGTTTCAGCTTTTGGCTGTTGAATCTTTCTATACCTGTGTTTCCTTGATGAGAGAGCATGTTACTATCTGAAAGCTTTTCCCTAAGAAAGTTCTTGTAGGCTGAGGGCAAGTCACCTCTTAAATTCCCTTGGATACATTGAGTAGATTCTGCTCTTTCAGTGCATCACTGTAAAGAAGAGCTTTTCAGCCTCGTATTATTCCTGTGACTCTTTCCTAAACAGTTTCTGATAAACAGATACTGTATTTACCCAGATTACCATACTGCATTTATCCAAGATGACCCTCTATTTAAGATGACCCCCAAATAATTGGATTCTATACATGGAAAATGTACATGTTTGTTAAATTTTTCCATGTATAGAATTTAATTATTGGAGGTCATCTTCGATTTGTCACTGCCCCTGACTGCTGCAGTGGGGGAAGGCAGTGACAGGGGGACAGGTGGTAGGTGAGGCAGGGGGGAGGCAGTGTAGGGGCAGATGGTAGAGGGGTCAAGTAGCCCCCATTACTTGACCCCTTGCTGCCTGCCCTATTTCACAGGATTATATACAGTAATTTTATAATATGATTATATAATATATGGTTTTCTAAAATATATGATGAGCATATAGAGTGAGCAATGGGACAGTATTCCCCAAAACTCCAGTCCTTGCATTACCTTTAATAGTTAAAGTAATTAACAACATAATTAATTGTATTTGACAAAACCATATGGGCACAGATATGTGCTTCAAATATATTACTGAACAATTTCATATAATCAGTTACTGTGGCTTGCAAGTGGAGTTCACTTGACACCGTTTTGGGAGATGCCTGAAATGGTGCGTTATTTAGCATATGGCATGGTGGGATACATAGTACAACGCCCCTCTGCCCTTTGGCAAGAACCTGGCACTCAGGCCACTGTGAAAACCAGAAAAACCATACAACTGCAGCTCTCCATATTCATGAGCACTATGGTTGCCTGTTGTGACTGTGTTAGGAAAAAACCTGTATGAAGTCAAGAAGACAGCCACTACATTTGATTTTCTCTTTGTGTTAGGAAATAACTATCCTTATTGAGATTCTAAGATGTCCTCCAGGCTAGGAAACGTATCTTATTTTATGTTCATACGTTGCTCAGCCAACTAGAGCCACTTTATAGAGTCACATGACATCACTCTAATGTAGACACCCATCAAAATCTATTTTTACATCTGGGTTTCATGTACAAAGCTAAGTAAAATGCTTTTTCTTGGAAGGAGGAAGAAAAAAACCCAGAAGTTAGAGGTCTAAAAATTCTTGGGCCTGTTCCATCTCTCTAATCTTCTCCCTGAAAGAGACAATATTATGGTGATTTATGAGGAGGAATACCCGGAGACCAAACTTTAGACTAGCTAATAAAAGAACAGAAACTACATATCTGATTTTGGTGCCTATCCATAACTCAGATATCAAATGCCATATAGTGATTGATCAAAGGTTTGTACCTTTGGTGGGTACAAAGACATAGCTAAAAGGCTGTATGTCCTGCGTAAAACCCCCTTGGAGGCAGGGTTTCCTGAGAGCCCGAGAGTGGGGGGTGGGAAGGGGGAGAGCAAGTGGTCAATCTTACTACTCTGGGAGTCAAAGGCACTGGCTGCTGGCTGCCTGTACCTGGCTGCTGCTACTGCGGTGTCTGTGCACCCAGCTACCACTGCCCAGAGCAGTAAAGACACCTTGGGAAGCTGCTATTCTGGCACCCCAAGGCTGGTACCCTATTCACCCAGCCCTAGTTACGCTATTGGGTGGGAAAATATTTCTTATTCAATGAAGAGAACTAATGAATACACTTCTGAATCCCACAATTCAAGGGCAATTTGCAGAAGTAGTAAGTGTCAAGTCATTTGATCAGCTCTTATTTGTACATGTAGAATAAGGCTAAATGGGATTTTGCCATATATGTGGGTTTTCAAATCCACCGTTGTAAAGGCTGAATTGTCTTTCAGGTACCTGGCTGAAGAGGCATCATGCCTTTATGTGTCTGGTGGCAATCTGGGCCTACGCTTCTTTCTGGGCCACCATGCCATTAACTGGAGTGGGAAACTATGCTCCCGAGCCCTTTGGGACATCGTGCACGCTGGATTGGTGGCTGGCGCAGTCTTCAGTGGCGGGGCAGGCTTTTATTCTGAATATTCTTTTCTTCTGCCTTGTGTTCCCAACAGCAGTGATTGTGTTCTCCTATGTTAAGATCATTTTAAAAGTTAAGTCTTCCTCCAAAGAAGTAGCTCATTTTGACACTAGGATACAAAACAGTCACCAACTGGAAATGAAACTAACCAAGGTGAGTCATAGATATTTCTTATCCTGATTTGTCCAACCCTAATGTCTGGGTGGAAGAGTCCCCTACAGAGCACTGAATATGTTTTTCTACTCGGTCATGTCACCAATGCACACTGATGATCTAAAAGTGCGCATGTTGACCTTTCCTCTCCTTGTACCTACAAGGTAGGAGGGCAAACTTGAGACAAATAAAGTGTAGTTTTGTGTGTAAGGCACCCAAGTGTGACCATTGATATCAGGATCCAATGTGAAGCTCTGCCGTAGGCTTCTGTTGTGGCTTTGGATGGTTCACTTCATCTTTGTGCCTCAGTTTCCCTGTCTGGATAAGGGGATGATAATACTTCCCTATGCCACACAAGTTGTAAGTTAGGTGCCCAAGATGTTTGGTGAAGAAAGCCCTAAAATATATAAATGAGAAGCAGTTTTTTGTTATTAGTTATATAAAGCTTTTGGACAATTTGTATTCCTCTCTCCAGAGAGATACAAGAACATATAGGTGATGCATAGGGAGGGTACAGGGGGGCACTTGCCCCCCCAAGACTGGCCACTGACATAGCTGCTGCTGGCTTCTGTGGGTGGTCACCAACTGCCCCCACCCTCGCCGTCGACATGGATGGCGGCGCCTGTGGGCGGTACCTGCTCACCACTCACTGCTGCCACCATCAACGCTGGCAGTTTACGTTCACCACTCTCTGCCATGGTGCCCCCACCAGTCCTGGGAGGCACCAGTCATTCATGCAAGAACAAGACATTACTTTGATTGTAGGTGTTTCTTTTTTTAGTCACAATGTGTATGGAAATTTTGCCCCAGCCTTGATGCATCCTGATGCAATGCCAATTGTTATAAATTGTGGGTACCCTGCCTTAGTTTTGTGTTGTTTTCTCAAAACTGGACACAGTACTCCAGGTGTGGCCTCATCAGTGCTGAATAGAGGGGAAGAATCATTTCCCCTGATCTGCTGGCAGCACATCTACCAGTGCAGCCCAGTATACTGTGAACTGTCTGGGCAACAAGGGCACACTGCTGGCTCATATTCAGCGTATTGTCCACTGAAACTCCCAGGTCCTTTTCTGCAGAGCTGCTCCTTAGCCAGTCAGTCCCAGCCTGTACCGGTGCATGGGATTGTTCTGTCCTCAGTGCAGGACTTCACACTTGTCCTTATTGAACCTCATGAGATTTCTTTTGGTCCAATCCTCCAATTTGTTGAGGTCTCTCTGAATCCTAGCCCTACCCTCCAGTGTATGTAACTACTCCCCCCAGCTGGGTGTCATCTGCAGACTTGCTGAGGGTGCAATCCATCCCATCTTCCAGATTATTGATGAAGATATTGAACAAAACACACCCCAAGACTGACCCTTGGGGCACTCCACTTGATACTGGCTGCCAACTAGACATTGAGTCATTGATCACTACCCTTTAAGCCCAATGATCCAGCCAGTTTTCTATCCACCTTACAGTCCATACATCCAACCTGTACATCCTTAGCTTGCTTGTGAAAATGTTGTGGGAGACAGTATCAAAAGTCCTGCTAAAGTTAAGTATGTCATGTCCACTGCTGTCTCCACATCCACAGAGACAGTCATGTCATCGTGGAAGGCTATCAGGTTGGTCAGGCATGACTTGGCCTTGGTGAATCCATGCTGACTGTTCCTGATCACTTTCTTCTCCAAGTGCTTAGAAATGGATTCCTTGAGGATCTGCTCTATGATTTTTCCAGGGACTGAGGTGAGGCTGATGGGTCTCTAGTTCTCTGCGTCCTCCTCCTTCCATTTCCTAAAGAAGGGAACTATATTTGCCCTTTTCCAATCATCTGGGACCTCTCCTGGTCAACACAAGTTTTCAAAGATAATGGCCAGTGGTTCTGCAATCACATTAGCCAACTCCCTCAACACCCTTGGGTGCGTGGCATCCGGCCCCATGGACTTGTACACATCCACCTTTTCTGAATAGTCCCTAACCTGTTCTTTCTCACTGTTGGCTGCTCATCTCATCTCCAAACTGTGCTGCCAGGTGCACAGTCTGGGAGCTGACCTTGCCTGTGAAGACTGAGGGGAAAAACAGCATTGAGTACTTCACGCTTTTCTGCATCATCTATCACTAGGTTGCCTCCCCCATTTAGTAAGGGATCCACACTTTCCCTGATCTTCCTCTTGTTGCTGACATACTGTAGAAACCCTTCTTGTAGAAACCCTCCTGCATATCCCTTGCTAGTTGCAACTCCAACCATGCTTTGGCCTTCCTGACTTCATCCCTGTATGCCCAACCAATATTCTTATACTCCTCCCTAGTCATTTGTCCAGGTTTCCACTTCTAGTAAGCTTCCTTTTTCTGTTCTAGCTCACTGAAGAGTTCCTTGCTAAGCCAATCTGGTCTTCTGCCATACTCGCTAATCTTCCTGCACATCAGGATGGTTTGTTCCTGCACCTCAGTAAGGTTTCTTTAAAATATAACCAGCTCCCCTGGACTCCTCTCCCCCTCAGACTAGCCTCCCAGAGATCCTGCCCATGAGTTCCCTGAGTGAGTTGAAGTCTACTTTTCTAAAGTCCAGGGTCCTTACTCTGCTGCTCTCCATCCTTCCCTTCCTCGGGATCCTGAATTCAGTCATCTCATGGCGCTGCTGCCCAAGTTGCCATCTACTTCTGCATCCCCCACCAATTATTCCTGGTTTGTGAGCAACAGGTCAAGAAGAGCACAGCCCCAGTTCTGGGTCTTGTATGGAGCCTGACTTCCTGGGGTTTAGATTTGTAGAGTCAAATCACTGAATAATGGAAAATGAGGGTTGGAAGGGACCTCAGGAGGTCACATCTAGTCCAACCCCCTGCTCAAAGCAGGACCAGTGCCAACTACATCATCCCAAATCCCTCCATTCAGCCCCAGAATTTCAAAGGAGGATGGATATAAAGTTCCCTTTTGGTTGATCTATGTTTTGATTGAAATGCTGGTGGGTGACAGAAGAAAGGGAAGGCTTAAAATCTTGAAGCAATTTTTTGCTTCAAGAAAATGGATATCGATAGATCAAAGCAGAGATTGGGCATATTACATTATCTGAAAGGGTTTAAATGGTTTGAGAGGCAAGCATTTCTGGAAGATTTGTGCTGTAATCACCTCTTTCCAAATGAGTTTTCTTGTACTAATATCTTTTAGGATGCAGTGCATTTGCCTATGAATTAGAGCAGTGCTGTAAAACACGCGCAACACTGTTATATAATGCCATAGAGGAGATATATCATGTTTAAATAGATCTGGGCAAACTGGCTTACTCAAAATAAGTGTCTAAAAACTTTAGCAAAACTACAACATTCTTTTAGTGTTTAAACAGAATATATCTACACACACACACACACACACACATACACACACAGAGCTGTCATAGGAAAGTCCTTTACAATAGCAATTCACCCGGTAAGAGTCTATAGAAATTGTTCACAGTATCTGCATTATGTAGCAGAGAATGAGATTCCTACTATGGCTCAGTTTAAATATTCGGTTGAAGAGTTATTGCTTGCAATTAAACTCCCATCAGTTCATTTTACACTGAACTAGAGAAATGCAGCAACTGTGACTATAGCTATGGTATTCCCATAAGGCTGTCAACTTGAATCTTTGCATGTCGCTCACAAAATTTGCATTTTTAATTCTGTTTATCCTCCAAAGTTATCAAATGATCTGCATTTTTACCTTGGAAAGTTGGCAGAATTATTATTTTTTAGCTTCCTTAACAGTCTCCTATGTTTTGTTCCCACCCTGGGCCCAGGCAGGAGATGAGGTTGACTTAGCAGAACTCTGACTTTCCCTCTCCCCTCCTTTTATAACCATCTTTCATCATAACATATTGCCAGCCGCTCCCAGGTTGCTGGTGATTTCCTCATGCATCATCAGCACTACCTGCAAGACAAGAAGCAGCCCTGTGTTGAACCTAAATGTAGCAGTCTATTTTCCTTTTCTCATTCCTTAGTTCCCCTTGTCCTTTCTGTAGGACCTGACAGTGGAGATTGGGGAAGACTGACAGGGGATCAGACAGGGAAAACCCTGACACACATGCACTCCCATCTGGATGCCAAATTTTCTTTCTGAAACATTGACAGCAATGACTTCAACCCAAGGCTGGAAATTTTGCTAAAAGTCCTTTCAAAGACATTCGCTTAAACAGTGAAAAGAATAGCTTTGGGCTTTATGCATGTGTTTGGGAATCACATTTGTGCTCACAGTTCCTCCAAAGCTGATCTCTGTGTCCTTGAGCAGGTCAACTTTGAGTGCTCAGGTATGGACACTTCTTGAAGCCTTTTAATAAGTAGCTTTGAGAGAGTCAGAGCACTAGCTAGTTTCTCTTGACTTCAGACTCTAGAAACCTGTGTTTGGATAAGTGGTCTTCATTTTTTGGGTCCTGATTTCCCATTTTAGACACAGAGTTAATAGCACTCACTTCTCAGGGGAGCTGGAAAGCATTTGGATGGACGAAGCTATAGAAATGGAACATACTTCAAAAAAGTCCGGGGAAGAAGTAGATACAGCCTAAGCCAGTGGTTCTCACCTGGGGTGCCATGATGCAGGTGCTGCCACTGTGGTAGCGGCCCAGTAAAACTGTCCCATGCACAAGGCTGCAGCATGTGTGCATGCTCCTCCTTCATTAAGGCTCTCTAATAGACCTACACCAGGAAGCAGAGCTGGAGCTGACTTGTGCTTATTATATATGTGTATATATGTATATACATATACACACATACACACACACACATATATATGTGTATACATATGTGTGTGTGTATAATTTATATGAACACGTTCAAATATTCATTTAAATTAAATTTCAAATTTCACTGGTTATTTTGGTTAGCGTATTCACCTCTAGGCTGGCTGAATAGCCTCAGGGAAAGATTTGTGCCAAGAGAATCACAAAGTTTTCTATAAGTAGCAAGTGAACATACAGCTGCAGATAGATAAGGAAAAGGACAATGAATGACAGGATCGGTTCACCTTGCAGAACTTGTCTCCAGCTGGGATTTATTTCTTTCCATTGTGTCGTGTGCTACGTCAGGTTGACTGCATCTGTGGTAAAGGAGTGCTGTGCTAGAGAATTAGTCCATAAAGAGAATTCTGTTAGGTAACTTTTTGCTTTCCTTCTGGTTTATTTTTGTCTCGCCAGGTGGCAGTGTTGATCTGTGCAGGATTTCTAATTGCCTGGATTCCATACGCGGTGGTATCTGTGTGGTCAGCTTTTGGGCACCCAGACTCCGTGCCCATTCCGCTTTCGGTGGTACCAACCTTGTTTGCAAAATCAGCAGCTATGTACAACCCAATTATTTACCAGGTCATTAATTGTAAATCTGCCTGTTGTCGGGCACGTGGCTCGAAGGCCCTGCAGAAGAAGAGCACCTCGCAGAATACCAGGTAAATTTTGGAAGTGGGGCAGGCCATAAGCTTTTTGATTCCTGAACACTCATGTCTTTATCTCAGAATCTTTACAGAGCGGATGAGTTGCTGTATTGGGATGGTCAAATTATTCATCTGGCTTGGTTTCTTGTTGTTGATAGTGGTTAGTGGTGGATGATATTTAGGAAAGTTCAACTCCTTCCACAACTAACCAGTTTAATTGCCCAACATCTGTAGCATGTGTTGAAGCATGGTTTCTTCTTGAGTGTCCCTGGTGGTCATCACCTGAAGCGCACTAAGACAGTTATCTATTACAGGTCCTATTCCAAAACCCATTTAAATTATTGAAAGATGCCTATTGACTTCATTGGGCGTTAGATAAGGCCCACAGTCTTTTTATCCCAACTAAAGGCATAACCATAAAAGGTGCTAAACACTAAGGCTGTGCGAAGCTTCGGTCCCTGATTCGATTCGGTGGAGATTTGGCCTAATTCGGTGGCCGAATCTCTGAATCCAAATCCTCCAAATCAATTTGGAGATTTGGACAGATTTGGTGATTCAGATATAGACACAGCTTTAAATGTTTTTTCTACATACTTCAAGATACCAGGTGGCTCGTGAACACTGCAATGCTGGGACAGATGCAGCATCCCACAGGAGCACGGGGGGGCTCCCCAGTGTGCTCGGCAGCAGACCCAGAAGTGGACCGGAAGCACTTCCAGTCCAATTCCTGGTCCACTGGGGAGCGCGCAAGGGGGTCCCCCATGGGCCCCCCGGCTCAGTGACTGGTGCCTCCTAGATCTGGTGGGGAGGCACCCAGGGTCCTTCTAAAGCTAGTTGCTGAATCAGGTGGGCACAGAAGGGGGGGGGCAGCATACTCCTCGGCAGACCTGGAAGTGGACTGGAACTACTTTTGGTCCACTTCCAGGTTCACTGCCGAGCACGATGGAGAGCCCCCCTGCTCCGTGCTCCTGTGGGATGTTCCATCTGCCCCATCACCGCACTGATCAAAAGCCATGCTGCTACCTCAAGGTATGTAGAAAAAACTTTCAAAGCTTTGCCTGTGTCCAAATTGCTAATTCACTAAATCAGCATCGAATCTTCAGATTCGGATTCAGTCCAATCGAATCAGGGACAGTGATCTGAATCAATGGATCAAATCACTGTCCCCGATTTAGGCCGAATCTGAATCCAAATTGAATAGGGCCCGTTTTGCATAGCCCTACTAAACACCCCGAGTTCCTAGTGGAGTCTGTGGGGGCAGCATGCCTGGCACATTGAAGAAACCAGCTGCAAGCACAAGTGTTATTCTATACAAATGTCTTAATTAAAAAAAAAAAAATCTTAAGAAGGCTCTTTGTTTCAATAGCAGCTTCACGGTGAAACTAGGTTGAAAAGGGTCTAAATCAGGACAGAATTTGATGTTTTTGCTTCATGGGATGCTAAAATATTGGCAGTGCTGTAACTAGGGTGGGATGAGCTGGATACCAGCCACAGGCACCGACTATTGTCGGGGTGCTGGAATCAGTCACTCCCTGACTGGGAATCTTTGCTATGTCGAGTGTAGCATTTTTTTTTAGGATAGCCAAGGGAACCAAGGAGTCTGCAGGATCTAAGTGCTAGTAGTTCATAATTCCAACTGCATCATCTGGTATGGAAACACAAAATGAATTCTTCACATAATTATATAAGCTAGAGAGATAAAAGTCCCTTTTACTGCACATTTTCAAGTGAGTTTTCCAGGTTTAACTATTACAGACTTCTACAACTTCCCTTGGGAAACTTTTATATCCTTGGAGATCTCACATGTCAGGAAATTTCGTTTGCAGTGTAGTTAGCCATTAAGGCCTACTGAAGACAGGGGTCTCATACAGCACAATAGTAGCAAAATAGTCTATTGCCCTGTGTACAGTAGTGTCTGTGGTATCAATATAGTATACAGAAATGGGGAAAAGTAAGACTTTCTGAATGCTTCATGCAGGAAATCTGTTCACTGTAATATCAAAAATCATCAGTGGGTAGCGAAGCAAAGCTTACCATCCATTATATATTGTCCCCTTCCATCAGATTCCCAGTTGCCAGCCAATCTACGCATGATATCTAACTTTAGAGGACTTCATGAAGTCTACAACTCCTTTTACATTTTAATTGGGATGTAGGAACCACCTGCCTGATCACGGGGAGCTATTGGTGGGTGCGGTAACTCACTGGTGTCTTTCAGTATCAATATAAATTTGGATTTATCTTCAGTTCACTCTATATAGAGAAGCATATATAGGTATAGGGAGGTATAGATATATAGAGAGGTATATATAGGTGCAGGTATACAGGTACCTGTATAGGTCATTGGGAGAGGCTTGGTGAACATAATGACTCAAACTGTGCTCAGCCTCTGGGCTAGACTTCCAAATAAAAGGAAGGTTAGAATATCTCCCTCTCCTTGAATACATGAAACATGGCAGGTATAAGCCCCATGTGAGAGTTTCAGGATTTATGTATGTGTGGTGAATAAAGTGACCTAGACATATTACGCTCTATGTTCTGGACTCTAATTATTTATAAGACCGGTTATTTCATGCAACATGACCACATTTTTTCTTCTTGTAGGTTGAATACAATATCTACAAATAGAATGTCTACAGCAGTTGATGAAACCTAGCAGGAAGTACACAGGCAGATGTATATGGTGAATGAAAATCTGTTGACAGACAATCATTTTCTTCTCAACTTTTTCTTTTGTAAAGAAATTAATATATGATGATGACTTTATTTTAATGTTTGTTTTTCTCTCTATTCCTATGTATTATGCACTATGCGCTTTTTTCATCCTAAATGGAATATCTCTATCAGAGCTGTGTAAACTTTTAGAGGATAAAAAAAAACAACAACCCAGTAAAAGGTCATTTGAATTAAAAATGTAAGTTTGCGTAGGCCATATTTAGAACACTTTTGATTTGCTTTTTGTGAACATTCACATGAGTGACTCTCTTCTTCATGGAAAGTTTGTCTCATGAATTTTCCTGAGAGGCATTTATGTGGTTATCTTGGAATCACTTTAATTTTCCTCTTCCTGTTTATAAAAGTTTTTGTTATCAAGCCAAGGAGCAGCAACAACATTCATGAGACCAATCCAAATTGTTCTTGAAGATGCCTCCACTTGTGCATGGTGACACCAAAAAAAAAAAAAAAAGAGAAAGGTATCTTGCTTCGGAAGAGTGATCCAGATCATCAGGATTAGGCATGTAAGATCCCTATACAGTGAATAGGGATAGCCAGATCTAGAAAATAGGTAATGAATGTTTAGGCATCAGGAGCATGTCTGAATTACTGGCCTTCTCCAGGATTTAGGATAATGATTCTGGGCTGCCTATGAGGAACCTCCAACACTTTGGGTTAAGAATGGCCAGAGGAGAGGAGCCTAGTTTGCACCAGGTGTATTAATTCCATGCAAAGCGCAGCACAGCACAGCACCCTATGACTGCTTTCAGTCCAAAACTTGGTAGGTAGTAGTGGTGCCCTCCTTTTGCACAGTACTCTAGTGGCTGCAGAACTCACTTTGGAAGTGAGAGATTATGTGACCAGGGAGAGAACAAGAAATGTGGAACAGGCCTCTACAGCCCAGTGATGGGGATGTTTTCTTGGAGTTCAGAAAACCTGTGTTCTTGTCCCGACAGCCAGGTTTATATCTGTTTTAACCAAGGATTGCCAAATTTAAAATACATAAGCAGGCCTGGCAGCAGGGGACAGAGCCCAGTGCTCCCAAGAGTGTGTCCTCTGACCCCATGAATTCTGTGCTCATGGCTCCCCTGTGGTCTAGCTTCAACAGGAGAGTAGGGATATAAATCTATAACTTGGAAACTTCCCTGGAGATCTGAGATGTAGGTTTGAGTCTCCACAGGCTGAAGTGACTCTGGGACCTTGCACTGCTTCTGCCCAGTCCCACATGCTGGGATCGGGGCCCTTTGGCCCCATGCCACTTCCACCTGGCTCCACATGCCACCATCCAGCCCCATGCACCAGGATCAGGCCCTGTGCTGCCCTGTACTCTCAAACTAGGATGCAGGGCCACAGCCCGTTTACCTGTGGGTAGCCCCGCAGGCCAGATAAATTGGTGCTGGGGGCTAGATCTGGCCCGCAAGCTGGTGGGTGGGCACCCATGCACTAAGTTATTGTGCAACGGGTAGGTGTCACCAGCTGTATTCTCAGGTGGAACGTGGCTCTGTGGGTGCCCAATAGACCAGGGATGTAGGTGGAATTTAGGACCCTTCTAGCTCCAGCCTGGTTCATAACTTGGAGTTAGTTGGAGCTACTTGAGTAGGTGGGTGATCTGGTTTGCTTGTGAGAGTGCCCAGGAGCCTTAGCTCTGGGTGCCTAGGGAACGTTTCAAGACACAATGGAGGCACTGCATGATTCGGGTTTGCTGAAGTAGGTTTGTGGCTGCTTGGAGCAGAGTTGATCTGCATTGCTTTCGGGACTTAATTAAGAGCCTAAATGGAAGTCCTATTTTGGTGCCTACAGGAATGATTCGGCTGTCGCCCCCACCACATAACTTAGTTGCTCACGTGACACCCCACAAAGAAACAGTGGTTGGAGCAAAGATTTAGCTGGCATCCCCTCTGACTGAAATATGTTGGCATTGTGCACTGTTGCAGAGTTTTGAGTTGTGAAACTCTTTGGAAAGAGAAGCAAATGTGCTATCTGTGGATAATCGACAAACAGAAAAAAGTAAGTTGAACAATTCATTTGATGCAAATAGTTTGTCCATGTTTAATCACTAGGAATATCCTGGGGGAAAATGGCATGAGATGTGAGGGAGATGCTGGTTACTAGCAGAAGGTATATAAAACAAGCAGCAAATGTATAAAAACAGATTTTTTTTTCCACATTCACTGCCCATCCATCTATCCTTTCTGATATCAGTATTAAATATTCAAAGGTAAAATCTTTCCTCAGCCTCAACTCCGAACCTCTGCTCAGAGCGACTGTAACAAGAAGTATATTCAATTTGGTACACACCGTACCTTCTCTCTTTCTCTAGCTTTACCATGCTGACATAGGCACTTTTACATAAAGGTACTAAAGATTAATATTTGCCCTTGTCCAAATCAAAACATCTTTCCTATGTAATGTAAAATTTCAAGGATAGGCTTAGTCTCAATTGCTCCTAAAAATATCAGCACAAGTCTCTTCTTTGCTCCTTAAAGGAAAGACAACATTAAAAAGGAATTTCAATTAATAGCCAGTTTAAGGCAAAGTTATAAAAAATGTGAGATGTTTGTAGCTTGTTGTTATTTCACAGCTGTGTTTAACATATGTTTTCTCGCTATAGCGATTTGAGCTCCTATTACAGCAGCTCTGTTGGGATGGGTAATCTGGCTTCACAAAATAGTACCAGGGAGGCTTAAACCAGGGAGTTTAGTTGTGCAGGTGTATCTACCAAGTCTCCCATGGTGCTATGAGCAATTATTATTCTATCAGTTGATTTTCAGACCAAGTAGTGTCAGGTGAAGTTTGAAGATCCTGAGCTGGGAACAAAGGAGAATACGCATTCCCCTTTTGAAAAATGCTTGCCTATTTAAGCAAAGAAATGAATGGAATAAATCCTGGAAGTGTTGCTGTTTCTGGTGAGTAAATGCTCACCTTTCTAACAAACTAGAACCATCTTTTAGGGAAGTTCCCTCCCCGTGCCCTGCTCTCCTGTAAAACAATATCCATATACAGAGAATTTGCAACCCCCTGGCATTGCAAGTTGTACTTTGCAGTTCAGTGCGAATGAAACCCAGGGAATGTCTCTCTTTGGGAGCCCCAGGTACCCAGCATCGTTTAGGATTTGGCTATGAAAGAATTCATTCAATCCATTTCTGTAGCTCTTAATCAGTGTTTGCTCAGGTTAAAATGCCATTGATGTCTGTAGGATTTTAGCCCAGTTAAGGAATGTTTTAAGACCCACAGGTTGAGGTTCTTCAAGTGGAGATTCATTGTATCAGAGTTCATGATAGACTTGAAAGAAAGATTGATATTCTGGCCAGATTTTAAGGCCGGTGATTTCACAGTGCTTGCCCAAATTCTTGCTATGGTTTCAATAAGATAAACTTTTGTTTCTTTGCTCCTTGCTTTGAACAATGGTATAGTACATCATACACCTCAGGATCAGAAGATTAGATTGTCTGGTTGGACCTCCTGTGTTAAACAGTTCCTAGGATTTCAGCCATTTCTCTCTCCATTGAAGGTGTGATTGTAGACAGCTTAAAGAGTCTCCCTACAGATCCACAGGCATGAGCTTGTGTCTAGCTTCAAACATGTGGTACACACTATAGGGTCCTGATCATTCATATTGAAGGGGTTTGAAAATATCCAGAGATGGACCACTTTCCTTGGTCATTTGTTCCGATGATTAATTGGTCAACTTTGTAAATAAAATGTAGTTTACAAAGATTTTATCTACAGATCTAAAATTCTGTAAATATCCACCACTAGAAAGTTCTTTTAACTGGAGCTTGTGTAAAATATAGACAAACTAAAGCTGATTCAGCATGAAGGACGATGGCATATGACTGAAAGAACATCGTTTGTATTGTATTTTCAGTAATACAGTATCATCGTTGAACTTCATGGTTTGATGTATGAACATTAACAGAAACGATTTTCAATGCAAAACCACATTGTGTCATAAAGGATATTATTATAAATGCATCTCCCTCGTTAGGTGCCTTATGTGCACAATCAGATTAAATTGCCATGATTCAACGTGATATCATTTAAAGTAATGAAATCTTAACTTCCTGCTAGTGTGTCATGATAGAGAGAAATGATTGAATTAGAGTCCTCCCTGACTATTCAAAACAGCACTGTTTTCTAATTCTCAGGTATCAAGAGCAAGATGGAAGCCGCAGTGCAATCTAGTCCCTGCATTGTATTTCATGGTTACAACTCAAGGCACATATGGCAAAACCACACAGATCATGTGATTGTGAAGGTTTGCTTGTCATATAGATGCAAACAATGGATTCCAAACCTAGCACTGTAAAGGTTTCCTCTATAGATTTGCAACATTTTTGCATAGTTTTAATTTCCCACCTAGAGGGTTACTGGATGATTTCTAGTCAGCAGTCTACTTCCCCGAGGGAGCTCATCAATACTTCCTTTATTTGGCTCTACCTTTCATTTGAGGAGAAGACAGGTTTTCTGATGGACTAAGAGACCTTGGGGTTGGAAGAAGAAACTTTTTTTTATTAAAACTTAGAATAAAGTTGAAGTCCTGGATGCCAAAATACCAGGGCAAGAGTCTTTGAAGAGTCCATGGAATGGCTGCTCATGGCTTACGTGTTGCTATATCAGGAATACTAATGAGGGAAGGACCTGAAGACTGCCATGAAGCTTTTTGGCCTGGACAGCTAGAGCTAAGCCAATAGTGGCATGCCTAAAGTGAAAATGGGAAAGAGCAAGTTAAAGCTAGAGTTTTTTCCTAAAGAGGAAGAAAATGTAATTGGCATGTTGACTGGGCACCGTGGTAACAGAGTTGGATGGTTTGTGTTTGGCTTACCACTTGGACAGCTTGTGCATGGATGTTCCTCAGTTTCTTTCCTCTGGAGAGTCACCTTCCTATGATGAGTCTCCGCAATCCTTATAGTTTCAATGTTGTATCCGTGGTTTCCCAGGCACATCTTGACCATAGCTCCATTTTCCCACCTTTGAGGCTTGTGGAAGCTTCTTGCTGATGGTTCCACCTTGGTTGAGGAGGCTCCTCCATGGTTCCTGTGTCCGACTCTATTTTCTGGAGGTCATGGCTCCTGGAAGGTTCTTGCCTCCATCAGAAGCTCCTTGTGAATAAACTCCAGTACAGTGCTGATCCTCACAAGGACCATCTTTGCTGTAGGGATGAATTGGCTTAGCTATGCTTGCCCACTGCTTGGCTGCACAGATCTTCCAAGATGTACAGATGGTCTAAGCACTAACTGGTTTGAAACTGCTGCTGCTGAGCCTATAACTCTGTCAGGAAAGGGAACAGGACTTCTGTTATTGTTGCTGCATCTCCATACACGCACCACAGCAGAAGGCATCTATCTAACTTCCCACACAGCTCTCCCCCTCCCCTTTGCCCTTTTTCCCACCATGTTTCACCTTTTTCAGGATCATTTCTAGAACCTATGTCTTATACTTTGTCGGTGGATATGGCGTATCCCTCCACCAGTGTAATATACTGCTCTTGGCTTAGCTTTCTCCACCATGCTTCCATTTCTCAAGTAGGTTGCTTTGGCCCTGAGGTTTTCCCCTTCTGAATTAGAGTCCAAGCAGAAACAGAAGCCTGCTTTGCCATCTGTGATGGGGACCTTTTGGTATTCTGCCCTTCACTGGGAAGAAACAGTACTTTATTAATCAATATGGAGACCCTTGTACCAGGGACCAACTACAGTCCATTGCAGGGCTTAGTAATTCTTTGATTACTCTCTTCTCAAGAAACTTTTCCCCCATTGACTCAGGGGTTTCCACCTTGATAGCTGGCATTATGCCTTCTCAGCATGGTAGAAGTAGTACATGGGTACTGTCTTCCTTTATCCAGTCTTGCAGCTTGCTTCTCCTGGTTCTCTTTCCAGGCTATCAGTGGTTGCTGTCACATACAGTAAGTTTCTGACTGTTGCAAGCATATCCTTCTTGGCTACAGATTCGGTAGATTTTATGTTGGGCTTCTGGCGCTAAGATGCCCGTGTGCTTTTTCAGTGATTTCTGAGGCATTCCAGCATTCATTGCTGATCAGTTCCTCCCTTCTCACTTGTTGGGTCTACTTCTCCCTTTTGCCAAAGACACACATTGGTTTCCCTGGGCTGATCAAGCAAACTTTCTAATGCATATAACCCATAGTCATGTAGCTCCTGGATTATGGCTCTCATTAGTCTTTTCACACTGAATGCCCTGGAGTATCTTTGTTTGGGCCTGAACTCTGGCCAAAATTGGATGAGGTTCTGGTATAGCTTTTTTCAAGAGCCAGTTACTTCTAAACAGATTATGAATAGGACTCAAATACCAGCCTGTCCTGCAAATGATCATAGTTGAGAATTAGAAGGTCATTTTGTTGGGTTTTCTGTTTTCTAAATGGCACAGTGTGTAAGCCTGTATCATCTAGAAGGTGAGCCTGTATTTTGCAGGCCATCTAGCATGGTTTTACTTTATGCTACTCACTGCAGATGCCACAAGAAGACAGTAGATGTGTTGGCACCAGTCCATTATACCTAGGAGACAGACTAGCACATGTAGCCAACTACTAAGTTGTTGTAGGCTATTCTCTGTTAGCCCATGGTGAGATGCATTGTGGAGATAATGAACAGGAACTTTATCTTGCATGGTTAGAAACAAAGTTAGCCAGCTGAGGCACTTTCATAATGGGCTTCCACAAGTATTCATTCTGGCTCTTCTCCTTTTCAATGCATATGCTGGTATCCAACTAACAACTACAGCCCATTAGTATGTATGAATGGATGACATCTGTCTTGCTGATGCAGGCAATGATCTACATAAGTCAAGAGGTCACTCAGCCAGAACATGAATGTTCTGGTTACCTACTTTTATCAATGTAAACTTACATTAAGTGAGTGTGACAGTTACCACAACCTTCCATCTAAGCAATTATCTAGCCAATTGCTCTTGCAGACTGCGTTAAGAAATGATCACTCCCCTTCCAGCCAGTTGTTACATAGCTAGGAGTCAAGCGGGATCCCAGCCCATTGTACCACTCTCATCTCAGTCATCTAAAATAAAAATCCCCTTTTGCACTTCTTTGATTCAGAAATTGGCAGGAACGTCCTGGGGTGCAGAGGTTAATGACCTTCAAACCTTAATCTGAGGAAAGGTGCTTGCTCCTGCAGAATATTGGGCAGCAGCAAAGGAGAGAAGCCAATATACACATCCCGTTGACTCTGAACCAAATATAGTGGCTCCCACCATTAGTGGCTGCTTTAAATGTATGTTAACATCTAGTCTGTATGTGTTAGCTCATGTAGCCCCATCCAAAGTTTTCATTGAGATGCCATCACCCTCAAGTCTTCATGGAAAGTGGATAAAAATAACTTGCTACCTGCAAGGCTAGCCATGTTGCTGGTGAGCATAGATAAGCTCAGAGAAGCTTCTATAAAATCAGTCTGCTTCCAGAAGAAAACACCTAAACTGGCAGTTATTGAAGACTTGCTTAGATTGACCTCAAGACATCCCTTTGTTGTTGCCACTCATGCATTCATGGCCAGCATGGCTAACTCAGCATCATCCACAGCTGAAGGACACATATCAGGGCTAATAGCCCTGTCCTTGCAGAATGGCAATAGCTCTGGGATGGAGAGGTAGGCATGCTGCTAACACTTGGGTCCTTTGATTGACATTCACTCATTTGTAACTGGGGTAACAACTCTAGGATCAAGCTGAACAGGATGCTGACCAGGATAGTCAGAGCAGAAGCAATGATGCCAGAATTTGGTCTGAGTCAATCCTCACAGTGTCTGACTGCAAGGCAGCACTGCTGAGAGTTGAACACATGGTTTGCATTCAGACAGCTAAATGATATGATAGCCCCCTATCCACAGAAATAGTTCTGATGAAGTAGAGGGATGATTCCTACAAGTTAAAGCTGTAGGATCAGATCCTACAAGGATGTGCAATGTATAGATACCTGAATGAGCTCTGGACAAGCTAGCTCATGTACCACACAGTTCAGTTGTATAAACATGGCCCAATACCGGGGCTGTGACTCATCCTTCTTCTCAGCAAGGCTAATTTGCTTGTACACAGCACCACACTATTTCAGCTATGTTACTTCTGGGACCTGAGCTATCTCAGCTCCCTCAGGCGTCTCTACATGGTAGAGCATCATACCATGCAGGTATGCCTTTAGGCTATGTCTGAACTGTAACATTACTATAACTATATCCAGCATGCCCTGGCACAGGGCATGTTTCAATCAGAGTAGGAATGACAAGTAGTGGACAGTTGTTGTTCTGCATAATTAATAATATTACTTTGCATCAACTTAGACTGGGCTTACCACGGCCCTTGCTGTTCAGTATTCTCCTAATTTAGTAATAGATGTAAAGTTGATGGTACTGGATTATGCAGTTCTTGGTCTAAAAATTGATGGTACTGGATTATGCAATGTGGTCTAATCTGCACCAGAGAGCCTACAGATATTCAATAATTCAAGATCGTGAAGATGAAGTAGTGACTTAAAATCATCATTGACACTTTCTCCCATGATTCTGCACATTGAAGGAAGAAGGTGACCTATCATTCCGCTCCACTAGAGGCTCTGCACCTCCAGAGCCACTTCATAGCATCTGAAGATCCGCTGTAGCACAGTTAAGAATCAAGTTTATGAGGTTCAGTAAAGTTACTCAAGAGTTACCATTGTGTTGTTTCATGCACAGAGCTCTGTGCAATAATAAAGGGACTCTGGTTGGACTGTAGCAATGTGGATCTTTATGTTAAGTGCCCTGTATTCAGTGCCACTGCTTGCAGCCATGTAGTGCATTGTGTGCTCAGAGCTGTTGCACAATCTCCAAGTATATGGAGCTTCCAGGTGTCACCCTCCAAATCTTCCCCTCTACAGCTCCTGTCTAAACCTGCTGCAGGTCATTTATGAATGTGAAAGGATGTTCCAATCAATAGCACTAAATTCTGGCCCAGCAGGGTAGGAAGATTTAGAAAAATGAGCAAAAATGTAACAGGTAACAAAAGTGAGACATTACAAGAAATGGTCAGTCTAAGGCGAGGCTGATGGATCAAATATTAGTAGTCTAGAAAAGAGAAGGCTAAAGAATCATTTATATTGTGGTTTATAAATAGCTTTTACTACTAATAATGTAAATGAAGGAAGGGAATTATTCACAATCTCAGAAGATGGTGGAATAGGAAATCATGGCCTGAAGCTAAAGGAGGGAAAGTTGAGGTTAGGCATTTTCAGCTATCAGAGAAATTGGAGGGCTGAAAAATTGTCAAGGGAAGAAGTTTAGGCACTTCTTGTAGATATTTGAGAATAGATTAGCTAATCCATTTGTGGCAATGATTTACAATAGCAACGGCTGCTCAGTATTCATTTTAATCCTGGTTTCCAATTCTATGAAAAATTTCTAATTAAAATGTTGAGATTATTTTACTTTAGTAGCTGCCTGTATTATAGGGAGATGCAATAGGGAGCCCTGTGTTCTGGTCGCTGTGCTGTGTACAGTGAAACCAGCTGACACAAACTCTCATCCTGAAGCTCCGTTTCTAGCAAAGTAAAATGAAAGTTCAAGGTTGCTGCAATGTGTTGGGGTGTCGATGATCCATTTGAATGCCTGCTCTTTTTAAAGTTCAACTCTTCTGTCTTTTTCTAAAGACATTTTTTCAGATTACTTTACACTATTTACAATGGTGTCAAATTTGCAGTGCTTACAGTTCAGGCTGAGACAAAATGTTGCAATTACTGCCGTAACCTCTAACGGGAAACATAACAAAACTATTTTCTCTACCAGATGCTTCTCCGACCATATTGTAAAGCTTTTTAAAATGTAGCTTGTTATTTGTAGACCTGGATTACATGAATAGTTTGAGGAAGGTCATGAGAAAAGAGGGACAAAGATGTTTTTTGGAAGAGAGATTTTCCCCCAGATCTTTTTGTGAAAGGCATGGTATAAAACCTTTCACCTCATGTGAAGCAAGAGATCAAAATGGATCAGAAAAAGGGGGCCAAGCTTGACATACCAAAACCAGGCCATCTTTGCTATGATGTCTTGCATCATTCATTTTTACTATGAAGTCTTGCGAGTGGTATTGTGTATGCATAATATATAGAAACCATCTAGATTAATCTCTCTTGCAAAGCTGACGAGACAAATATATGGTAGCAAGTGGCATGAATAAGTAATGTAAAATAACTTTTTCTCAATGGCTTGTAGTCATATATTTTGATCTTTTGGAAGAAAAAAATGTGTGTGTGTGTGTGTGTGTGCGCGCATAGATACATAATCAAAATAAACCCACACACATATATAGTTAATAAAATAGCAGAGTTTAGTGAGATAAGAAAACTCAATACAACTTTCGGTAACAGCATCTCAAAATAAGTGAAATCCAAATGTAATTTCAAAACTTAATTATATGCTGGATGTGTAACCATTCCTTGTGTCAACAGTTATCCTATAAGCTATTAAGAAACTAATTTAAATACTTTTGCTCTAATACCAGCTTTCTATTTATTGAGTTAGTATGGAAAGCAACAGATTGGTAGGTACGGTATGGAGTAGGTCGTGACACATTTAGTGCAGCCTTCATTGCAATAACACTATTTTATCTTTCGTTCTCCAAAGTGAGAAACGTGCGGTATGAAAGCCGTAGTCTCCCTTTCTGCTCCATTTACTATATCAGATTAATCACTGCTGTAAATGAGTATGGCTTCATTGAAGTCAATGGTTCTGCATGCCTTTAACCGTGGAAAAATTCAACCCTGTGTTTGCACATTAAAAGTAAAATCTTGATTCTATTGAAATTGATGGGAGTTTTAGCACTGGTTTCAGTGGAGCCAGGATTTCATCCTGAGAACGTAAAATGATAGAAGGAAATTGTAGGGTCCCTGTGGTGATTTCTTGATGTTCTTCTCCGAGGATCATATGGTCATAGGATAATAGGGCTGGAAGGGACCTCACAAGGTCTAGTCCCTCCCCCTGCTCAAGGCAGAAGCATCCCCTGCTAAACCATCCCAGCCACGTGTCAACCTACTCTTGAAAACTTCCAAGGATGGAGACTCCACAATTTCTCTAGGCATAAATTTCCTCTGATGAAGCTAGAGGTCATTGCTCTGAGTCCTATCCCCTACAGTCACAGAGGAAAGCCCATCTCCATCCTCCCTATATTTGCCCTTCCGGTATTTGAAGTCTGTTATCAAACCCCCTCAGTCTTTTGTTCTCAAGACTAAATAACCCTACATCTTTCAGCCCTTCCTCATCAGTCTGCCCCCCCAGGCCCCTAACCATTTTTGTTGCTCTATGCTAGACTTTCCAATTTGTCCATAGCCTTCATCTCTTTTATTGCTTGAATACTGCAGTCTACTCGAGGCCCCAGATCCTCCGCACCAGAAACTCACGTAGGCGATCAGTATAAGGTTGAAGTCAGGCTCACACACCCTACCACTCCTTGTACATTTGAACCCATTCATGCCCTGGGAACTTGATAACAGCATATGATAGCCAGTTTTCAATGTAGGGTCTGGTCCTGCCAACACTTAGCACAGGTGGACACAGTGCCTCCTCCCATCTGAGTGGTTCTGCTGATACTGTGGAAGGTGCTAGGTCTGGCTGAAGTGCTGCTTGCAGGGTTGTATCCTGAGTTCACGTGTTTTTCAGTTTGGTGGGACCTTGATCAGAGGAAGGAAAAATATGTTGGTGATTTCAGCAATCTAGACCAAAATCAGGTACATGAGAACAGAATAAGACTCTTAGTTCAACTAACATCCAGCTCACATAACGAGCAGAATGATGGCCCCCAATTCTCAGTTTAATCAATTCAAATTGCTGGTAAACCCATTGGATATTAGTTTCAGGATTCCCTCTGAGCATGAGAAAATCCTCCAGTGATTAAAGGCTTCCTGTTGCCATAAAGGAGTGGCTAGGGAAGAGGGGGTAAAGGAGTGGGGAGCATACGCTGTTTTAAAACCACCTGTGTCCGCTGCCCCAATCCTATTCCATGAGTAGTTTTATAACCAGGTTCCCTGACATGGTTTTGTTAATGTAAAAAGGGTCTGTGGTTGCACGAGAAATAAGCATACAAGTCCCCCCCCCAGAGCAGATCCAACAACTTCAGTAGAGCTGACCTAATTTATAACCGGGCAACTGAAAAGCAAACACATCCTAAGACTGTGAGCTTCTTTCCATGGTATAAAACAGAAGCACCCCCACTGAAATCAGCAGAGTTGCTTCATAAAAATGCAGTGGAAACCAATCAATCAGGCTGCATTAGTCCAGCCTCGGTAAGTATTGGCTGTCAGAGGACACGATGCCTGAAGTATTGTCTCATTGCTAATGGGTAGTTTCCAAGACCTGGCTGTTTTTAAATACGATTTTTATATAATTAAGTAAAGCAGCAAGGAAGACAGGCTGGATCTGACTGAGAGCTGAGGTGGAGCTGACAGTGCTAAATATTCTGCCTAGTCATTAATGGACAGGTGAAGAAAGATGATAGGCATGCTATTGCTGTTAGTGAGTGATTTATACTTTCTGTCATGTCCTGGGTCATTACACGTATTTTCTAAGCATTTAACCTTTTCAAGTTGCACACTGTCTACATTGCCACACAGCTGAAATGTCAGTAATAGCATGGCGGTGTCAACAAACAATATTTCATGCTGCATACAGCTGTAAGGACTTGCATAGTAAAATAAGTTTATAGAATATTTATTACTGCATTCTGTAATATACAGTAAGATCAAAGTAATGAGGTAAATATGAAGAAGACTGTCAATGCGCCTCAGACTTCTGAGGGATTTGAGAGTTCATAAACTGCTACAATCTTGTAATTCACAGCAACCCATCAATTATGATCTACCATAAATGTTTAAACTGCTATATATGTCAGTACAACTTACTGAAATTAGAACCGACAAAGTAAAATAGAATTTATGTCAGAGACTTGTAAATACTGTCTATGCAATTTCTCAAGTGATGTTGCAGATTTAATCTGTTAGCAATATAGAGTAGTATGCTATGAGGCAGTATAAGACCCAGAGCACAAACACACAAACCAGAGCAGTGAATGTACTGTTGCTCCTTCCACAGGTGTGTTTGAGTGTGCTTTGAAATAAAAAGCTATATTGGATCAAGCCAGGTGTGTCTTGTTCATTTTTGTGTTTGGGTTGCACGCTTCGGATTAAAAGCAACACTGGCGGGAGGTTTTATCTCAAGCGTAAGGTAGGGATATAAGATTTGTATTGCATTCCATTGAAATCCTATAGATTTGCCATTGATCTCAGACTCCAAGCTGAGCCAAAAGTCCATCGGAGTCCAGCAGCCTATATGCATGGTTAAGACAGGCCTTTTTCTGCAGTGAACAACACACAAGGGAGTGATGTGGGTAGCATCACAAATGGCTTCTATTGACTCCCCACACTGAAATGACCAAATACCATATGCAGCTGGATTGACTTTTGCCACAGGCTTTGATCAAGGCTGGGACTCACACTCTTAAATAAGACACCGTAACTGGTCTGCCACCATTCTCTGCCTTGCTTGCACTGGATGACAACGAGGGTGACTGAGCTAGATGGGTGTGTACTACTGGTTTGCCTTAAACAAGCTGTGCCCTCTGTGTTTTTTTTAACATGACCTCCTTGTCATATCACAACTGTTCTCCTCCAAGGGAGATTCTAAAGTGAACATCGAGGTCAACATTTTGCTGTCTCTCAACAATGCTATGCTGCTGAGGCTGCCATTTATCCCACATCGCAAACTCAGGGTGGGAGCTCTGTCCTTGAGCAGTGACTAAAGATGCCATCCCCACCCCACACACTCCTAAAAAAGTCTGTGACCCTGAAAGACTCATGCATGTGCTTCTTTCTTAAGTAAATCTATAATCTCATTCAAAACAATAAGGCTATTTGCATGCACAGACTTAGATTCATAGATTGTTAGGGGCTGGAAGGGACCTTGTAGATCATCAGATCCAGTCCCCCTGCACTAGGCAGAAAAAGACAACTGGGGTCAAGTGACCTCAGCGAGGTGACTGTCCAGTCTCCTTCTGAAGATTTCCAGGGCAGGTGACTGCACCACCTCTGGAGGGAGTTTATTCCACAGACTGGACACCCTGACTGGGAAGGAGTTTTTCCTGGTAGTAAGCCTGAAGTGGCCTTCCAGGCATTTGTATCCATTGGTCCTGGTCTTCTCCAGGGGTGCCCTAGTGAACAGCTGTTCACTGAGTTCTTGTACTCCCCTGATGTAGCAGTAAGCTGCTACCAAGTCCCCTCTCAGCCTTCTCTTCTGTAGGGGGAAGAGGCCCAAGTCCCTTAGCCTCTCTTCGTATGGCTTGTTTTGCAAGTCCCTGATCATACGGATGGCTCTTCTCTGGACCCTCTCAAGTTTTTCCACATCCTTGTTGAAGTGCGGCTCCCAGAACTGGACTCAATACTCCAACTGTGGTCTCACCAATGCTGAGTACAGTGGGACTATCACTTCCTTAGTTTTGCATGAGATGCAACAGTTAATGCATGCTAGCGTGTTGTTTGTTGTGCTGGCCACAGCGTTGCACTGCCGGCTCATTTTCATGTGATGCTCGATCACTACCCCTAGGTCCCTTTTGGCTGTGGTGCATATCAAATTGACGCCAATCAGCTTATAGGTATGTTGGGGATTGTTTGCCCCCAGATGGAGCACCTTACACTTCTGAGTGTTGAACGTCATCTGGTTCCAGTCTGCCCAACTTTCCAGCCTGTCCAGGTCTTCCTGCATCTGCAACCTATCTTTTGGCATGACCACGCTCCCCCATAAATTGGCGCCATCCAAGTTGCAGACTTAGGCCACTAGAAAGGTCTTTTAGGGCACTGACAAACATGCAGCTCCCCACTGTAACTCATGGTGCTTTTCAGGAAGCGCCATTAGTTACAGCGATTTCCCTGGACCCAATAGATGTTTGCTGTTGGATCCCAGGGGTTGGGGGATCAAGCTGCAGTTTGGAGTGGCTGTGAGTCTGCAGTTGCCATCCCTTAGCTCTGCCTCTCCCACCTCCCAGCCCTGGTGCTGTCTTCAGAATGGGAGGGCAGAAGGGAGTGGAGGGAGCTTGGTCTGGGGTTTGCCCAGGCTGCGCTGGAGGATTAGGTGGGTGGATTAAACCACCCCTGAGTTGGAGGGGCTCCAATCCACCCACCCCACCCTCCAGTGCAGCCTGGGTACACCCCAGACTGAGCTCTCTCCATTCCCTTCTCCCACTCCCATTCTGAAGACAGCATTAGGAACAGGACTGGGCTGCGTTAGCCCAGCTCTGCTCCCAGCGCATGCTGACACAAGTTAATGAAGGTACTCCACTTTGGAGCACTTTCATCTGAAACCTTCTGTAATGAGGGTTCAGATTGTTATGGGATTGGACCCTTTTAAAATGCTCTGCATATGTGTTCTTCTGCAAGGGCACAGCTGTAGAGTGATTCACGGTGCCGATCATGCAACAAAATGTCACTTGTGTCAGCACCATTAATGGCCTGAGTTTACAGGCTCTGAGTTCTTACAGCTCCTGATAGGAAACATGGCATGGGCTGTTGTGCACCAATGTTGTGTACCAAGCTTAGTTACACTGACATCTGTGTGTCATGAATTCCTTTATAAAAACAAGCCAATTTTGGAGTCTCTTTATTTCGGAAATGGTCCTAAATGTTTTTTCTTTCTGTCTTTTCCCTCACCTCTCAGTAAATACATAAAGGGCTCCCACAGAAATCTTCTTCCAAGATCCCTGTAATATGGTTTGGGCAAAACTGTGAGGTTGAGAGAGGAGAGGTGGTGGGGGGACTTCAGGGTTAGTTGTAACAGTGCTCCAGGGAATCTTCTATTCCCTTGTACCTCATTGGGAAGAATTAACCTTTGATCTCAATACTCAGTGTGTTTCATTGCTTGAGTTTGGCCCATGTCCTCCATATGAGTCAAGTCTTGCAGCTCTGTCGTTGCTGGCCCATAACTCCACAAAGCAGATGCAGCTTGGCCCAAGAACTTCACTGATAGAATGATCTGAGGAGCTTCTGCTAGTGGACTTGTACTTATCCAGCTTATCAAATTTCCCTGCCCTGATGAGACCCCCAAGGGAGAATCCTATCACCTTGAACAAATTTATCCTATTCTTGCTGTATGAGACTGTGGTGAATTAGCTGTTAGGGAGTGGGGGGGGGGGGGGGGCCTTCATCTGTCATCAATAGCAGCTTCAGTGCTAGTGCTTCAGAAGCCACAGGCTGCTGAGTTAACTCCCAGCTTTGTGCTGGCTGAATGAGTGTTGCTATTGTCCAGTTTGGATGCATCGCATCACTAAGCATCAGTCCAGGGAAAAGTGCCATGCATTATTTACACAGAAAGAAACACCAGCACTCAAAGCAGCTGGTCGGGCAGGAGCAGCCTTTCTAGCTTGAGAGTAATGAGCAGCAGCCAGCAGGAGACTCAGCTGTGCACTGAGCCGACTGCAGTGCAGCAGAGGTTTCCATATAGCCGGTGCTGCTGTTGCTGCTGCCGCTGCCCCACACAGAACAGACCATATCCCATCTGGCTTCCCTTGCATTGGACTGTTTTACAGTAAACAAAACAGCCACAAAGAAGTGAGGGGAGGGAAGGCCTGTGGGAATGTCCATCAAACAGCTTGGGGGGTGGGACAGGAAGTCTCTTTGTCTCCATGACCTCTGTACTTGGGGTGGATTTATTGAGGTTCTGGTGCACCCCCTGGGTGCTGTGGAATCCTACTGTAGTGGGATCCCAGTGCCCCTGGGTGCTGGGAGGTTGATGGAGAATAGCAAGATGAGAGCCTGCCCATGGAGCAGTGCCCCCAAAAGGCCTCACTGCTGCTACACACATGGCAATGGCCCTGCTGCATGGTGGGACCTCTCCAGGTCTGCCTGGCTTGAGTCTAATTACACTGCTGTGGCAGGAGAGCAGAACTTGGGCATCCTGCCTGTCTGAGGCAAGGGGAGGGAGGAGGTGCTATAGCTGCTTCTTTTAGGGAGAAGTCACCTGGCTGCTGATGCTGCTTTTCTCTGCTGCTGGGCTCTGCTCATAGGACACCAGCCCTTAGGTGAAAAGCTTTCTCCCCCGCATGTACAGGAGATGCTGTTACAAAAGTAGGCTGCAGTTGCAGGTTGTCTTCTCAGCTTCTCCCTCTTTCTCTCCATTTTTTACTCCTGCTCTAACTTGGCTTTAAACCCCATTCTCCATCGCTCTGCATTCCTACAGAGGCTTTTGCAGATGCAAAGCAGATGTCATTTGGATTTGGCACCCACTTTATTCTAGACACCCACCCTGTAGGGCAATGGAGATGCATGCCAAAGTCATCAACTGTGGGGAGTAGACACAAAGCCCCACTGCTGTCTCTATGAGGGACTTCATGGCAACACAAGGGGCAGACCTAGGAGCCTTCTACTGCAAGCTCAAAGGGTCCAGCTGCAAACTGTGATTTGGGCCTGAAATGGCAAGAATCACATGCGCATTCTGTGAGAATATGTGCCAGGGAGAGAAATCCTACAAGCATGACTATTCTCTGGAGATTTCAGCCTCCTTTGAGCTACAGGTGGAAGAAAGGCCTTGCCAAAGTTGATGGTAACCTCTATTGGATGAGTTTGGATCCTGGTCTTTAACAATTTTTTCCCTCCAAATTGGAAGGTGGTAAAATTTAAGATGTAGCCTTGGCTTACCTCTACTTGCATTGCTGTAACAAACTGCATGGATCCGAGGGAGCATTCATGATAGACCAGGATTTGGCCTGCTGCGTTAACTCACTAAGGGGTGGTACAAAGGGTGAAATACACCTGGGATAGGGACAGACATTACACATAAACCGGTTTAAACTTGTAGCAGAACAGATGTTCAGTGCACATAAACTGGTTTGAAAATGGCTGGAACAGGTTTGAGATAAACCTGGTTGAATGTAGTATCAGACTTGACTGATTTGGGTCAAATTGGTTTATGCAATGTCTGTCGCAGACCCTTCCTGGTTTAAGTTAAACCAGAGTCCCCCAGCATCCTATTATGCTCTCTGGGCTTAGTGGGACTCTCTGCTCCCTGGCTGGAGCTCTGGCAGAGACCGCAGGCATCTGCTTTGTTTCCCCCTGCTCCCCTCGCCCTCACGCCCTGCTAAGCAGGGATCCCCCATCCCCTCTGACTTACAGACATCTCTCAGCATTAGCTAGCAGACCATGCTGGCTATGGTCTGTGCTGCGGCAGATGGGACAAAGGCAGAATCAATAGGTAGCTGGTAATGTCCCTCTGTTTTCTTAATAGGGTGATAAACATTGAGTTAGCGGTGATAAACACTGTGTTATCAGTTCCCTGCTGGGCTGGTGGGGGTGGGGGGGAGCCCCTCCAGAGCATCTTGCCAGGGCCTGGCCATGCCCCCCCTCAGCTCAGCCCTGTGCAAGGGAAGGGAGGAATGCTCTAACATCTCCCAGCTTCTAGCCTGATCCACTGCAGGCATGTGCCTGCATTTTTTCAGTCCAGAGGGGATGTCTGTGCAGTCACAAACTGGTTTAGCCTAGCCAGGTTAGACTCACCTGCAAAGATTGAATCAATTCAGGCTCAGGCTTTCTGAATGTCTGTCCCTAGCCCCACAGTCTGAAGGACTGTTTAGAAATCTGGCTGATGGCTGTTGGCTTTACTGAGAGGCATGCAAAGAATTTCAGGAGCATAACTTAATGAGAATTTGAGCTTGCTTGAACCAGGGTAAGGGCTCTCCTTGCTGTATCCAACTATGGCACTAGTGAAGTACAGGGTATGTTTGCATTTTTGATTTCACTGGTGGCAAGGCTGGGTCCAATGGCAATGATTTTAAGGCAGTAAAGTGCTAGCCAAGTTTATTCTTTCTTTAAAGGTCACCCTTGAAAATGGTATGAAAAGGATTTACTGAGTGAATCAAGAGATAATGTTTCTGTTAGATGTTTCTATAAAGCTCTCTATAAAAGAGCAGAGCTTCTTTTTTTAACTCATATCTGTTACTCTGATATGCTGAAATAGAAACAAGAATGTTGGTGACAGAAGTGAAATTAAATTATGAAGAAAAATCAGAACAAATCACTTTAAGATCAATAGAGAACCTGGAAGATCAAGAGAGCACGCCAGCTCTGACACCTACCCCATGAAGATACGGATGTCAGTGAAAAGCTTTTTCCTTTTGGTAAGCTTTTTCTTTACCAGAAGTTGAACATGGGAAATAAATTAATTTTGGAATTTATTAAAAAAAGAAACAAGCTCCAAACTAATGTAAAACTGACAAGAGAGGATATTAACTGAATTGCTGCTTGGCACTAGTCATGCTGTGTGGTGGTTTGAGTGCACTAGAGATGGTCTTTTCATTAGTATTTTTAAAATGTCTTTCTCATTTTAATAGATTTGGAGTCTTTGACATGAAATGGTGTGATGCAGCTGTAACTGGGTGACCAAAGGATGGGGCTATGTGACCCCCAGATCGTTCAGGGTTAAGCACCCCAAGGCACTGTGCTGTCTCTCTCAGTGGCAGAGAGTGGATGCTTAGGGGCAAAGTATTTAAGCACATCCAGACTGACCCATCCATTGCTCTTCTCTCCAACAGCTTCCAGCATTCAGAAGTCTAGGAAGTCCTAGTTTCAATGTTGCTGCCTTAACTCTCATGCTTAATACTTATTACTGTCCACAAATTTGTCCAACCTCCTTTTGAACCTGCTTAAATAACCAGCATCCAGAAGATCCTGTGGCAATGAGTTCCATATGTTCATTAGACATGGAGTGAAAAAAAGCTTCCTGCTCTTTGTTCTAAACTGCCTCTTGATTTCAGAAGAGCAGCATGGAAATGATGATGGAAAAAAAAATCAATTTCCTTGAGAGACAGGTGGTGATTGTTGTGTTCAAATGCTATTGAAACACAATTTCCCAGGGTGTTTTGGCACACCTGATTCAGGCTATGAGCGGTGGTGCCTTATTAATGCCTTTGCAGTATCTTTATTTTTGGGTTTGCACAGCCCTTCTGAATGCTTGGAATAATGACATTGGCACAAGCTCAGTTTACCAACAGAACAACATATCTTTATTATGGGAATAGAGATCATAGACAACTCCCCTCCTGCTGCTGCTCTGTTTTCCCTCTTTTCCCTGGGCAGAAATCACATGTTTAGCTTCCTTTCAGAGTTACTACGTGAGTCATGGGCCCTTTCCAGCTGGAAGGATTGACTGCTACATGAGACAAGGTATGGATATGTAATGCACTGGTTCAGTCAGCACGCTAACTTTCACATATTACTATTGGGGCAGAGATAAGGAAAAGCCCAGTTCACACAAGCAGACAGATAGGACGACTGACATTTAGCCAGGAATTTGAAAAGAAAAATTCTTAATCTATTGGAGATGCCTTTGATTTTCAGATAGTAATGATCCCTCAAAGTCTGAAAATCAACCCTTTTTAAAGCATCTCAGGTTGAACACCCACAATTACTAGTTGCTTTTGAAAATACTGGCATTTTTCACTGCCCCCACGCCTCCACTTTTTTTCTTGTTCATTTTTTCTTTGTTTTTCATTTCCGGGATAATCATGACAAAAATCTGAAAGGAAGAAGATTCATCAGAGCAAAGTGTGATATTAATCACACACTAATCTATCTGCCCTGGGTTATTTTATGGAAATATCTAGTCCTTGGCTGTTCCTAAATCTAATTGTCTTCAGAAGGATTCCAGAAACACTTAACTCTATATGTGTTAGACATGCATCATTTTCAGACTTTTTAAAATGCATTTGAAAAATATTGCTGCATTTCTGTTTAGTTTGAAATCTGGTGAAAAATTATAACTTTCCATTTGTTCCACCTAAAATATGAGGTGTAAGTTTTTGCAAAATTTGCTTCCCATCCTACCTAGGCATAGATCTGCATGTGTTTATTTTGGAAAGATGAATGGTGGTAATGTCATGGATTTAATTGTCAATTTTGCCATGGGTTAAAGGTGACTTGAGTGTCAAATTTTCTCCGGCACTTCTGAAAGTTCAAAGTTGCTTTAGTTTCCCCTCCATGAAATGACTACCCTCCCATGCCTTTGGCCTGCTTGGAACAACTAAATCTGACTCCATGCTCTGAACCTCTGGCTTGAACCCTTCTACTGCCCCCTCCTATTTTCTTTTCACAGAATCATTGAATCATACAAAATGAGGGTTGGAAGGGACCTCAGGAAGTCATTTAGTCCAACCCCCTGTTCAAAGCAGGCATGACTTGCCCCTTGTGAATCCATGCTGACTGTTCCTAATCACCTTCTCCTACAAGTGCTTGAGATGGATTCCTTGAGGACCGGCTCCATGATTTTTCCAGAGACCGAGGTGAGGCTGACTGGATTTTCCTTTTTCCCTTTCTTAAATATGGGCACCATGATTGCCCTTTTCCAATCAGCCGGGACCTCTCCTGATCACCATGAGTTTACAAAGATGATGGCAAGTGGTTCTGCAATCACGTTGGTCCCTTCCTCCCCTTCCTATCTTGGACCTCCTGACCTGAATCAACTGCTTGCCTTGATGATGACCTTGTGCCTGCCATCAGCTTGCTATCCTGAACTAAGATCCACACTCAGCTTTGATCTTGGTCTCCATTTTTGTAAACACTTGACCTAGCATGGTCCACTCACACAGTCCACACTTATGACTCAGTCAACCCTTAAAGTTGTCTCTATTTCTCACCTGTTCCTTACTCATTGGTGCAGCATCATTAATCGTGGCCCCACAACAGTTTCTCCTTCTCCTGGATAGATAGGTGTTCTGTCCATGAAATAAAGTGGCATATTATGTCTCTTTTCTCCCTTGCATATACCCACATGACAGACTCCCCACCTTAGAAAATACAGCTGATGCCTAAACTCCAGTTTGTCTGAGATCTCGGTCATTCTAGAGCTGTTCTAGGGGCCTGGCTTCCCAGTCATAGTGGGTCAGATTGGAAAAGGGAAGGAAATACTGAGTGTTCCCATGCCTAAATTGTAAGACCCTGCTCCAGGAGCAAAATTCACAAATGCAGGTTAGGCACCTAAGTTTGCCGTAGTATAAATGGGGTGAGTTTGAATTGGGATTCACAAGATTTAGCACTCTGAGCAAGTGGTACATTATCAGTCCATCAGAAATGCTGTTGAGAGGGGTATGTTGAAAAGCCCAGCTCTCTCCCATGCTTGGACACCTAACTCAGGATTGTAATTTGGTGCATGCGTAAGACTGGGATTCACAGCCTGAAACACTTCTCCTTGACTTAGGCATCTCAGTCCTTTGTCTGGATCAGGTCCTCAATGTTTATGCATCTTGCCTTAGTCACACTTGGGGGTTCTTAGGAAATCCTGGTCTGGAGGACCAGAGTTGTGACATGAGGGAGAGAGTGGGGTGCAGAACTCACTGCCTCACTTTTTGCAGAAATTCTGAAGTGAATAAGAATGAGGCAGAGGACTGCAGGGGGAGAAAGGCTGCGCTCCTGAGTGCATCTGCTAAATGTTGTCCTGGTGAGCAGGGGTGTAAGTTGTAGCCCAAAACACACTGAATGGATCCAGACCGTGCCATAACAAGAAATGTAAAGTCTGCCAATATATCTCCACCACCCTTACAATGACTACACCCCACAACAGAACCATCAGCATTCCTGGTTCTTACAGCTGCACCCCCAGAAATGTAATATATCTCATCCAATGCACCAAATGCCCTGATGGAAAACACGTAGGAGAGACCGAACAACAACTGCGCACCAGAATGAATGCACATCTGAAATCTATTAAGGACAAGAATATCCAATTACCTGTGCGGCCACATTTCTCACAAGAAAAACCCTCTCTCTCTAATCCCTCAGTTCTAATCCTCAAAGGGAATTTACAAAACACTTTTCACAGATGAGCCTACGAACTTCACTTCATCAACCTCCTGGATACAAAAAATCATGGACTAAATATAGACATTGGATTTATGACACATTATAACCTGCCTGACATCTGACTCCCCAGGTACCTCTCCACTACATTACCAGCTACATTTATTCCCACGCCCCGCCCCCCCAGTCTCTCACCCTCTAACTCCTCAATTTACATCTTCACTGCCTGCCTGTCTTGCATGCATACCAGCCTCTGATCTCTTTATTATTCCTTCCAACCAGGAAGAACACACACCAACTGCAGATGCTTCCTCAGCCTGATGAAGGGCATTTAAACCCAAAAACTTGCTAAGAAGAATTTTTCCAACTATTTGAGTTGGTCTAATAAAAGATATCAGATTTACCCAAAGAACCTTGTCTGCCCATGTCCTGGTAAACTGGATTCCTTCTCTGCCCCTACCGCTGCCCTTCCATGTCATCCTGGGCAAATCAATTAAACTATACCCCCTGTGACATTCTGGTATCTTATTTGCAATGCATGCCCAACTACAACTGAAGGCAAGGGACACAGTGCTTTGAACGCAGAAAGTATCATATAATGCCAAGTTAAGATCCTGGGGAGCCAAAGATGCTTTTGAACTCATTCAATCTGTGCCTCAGTTCCTTATCTGTGCAAGTCTTTTTTGTTAAAGATAAAATAATTAACAGGGCATGCCACTGGTTATTCCATGGAATAAGGGTAGAACAGCACCCCTGTAAATCCCATTCTTTTCTCTTGAACAGCTAGTTTCCAACAAATACACAGTGAGAAAAGATAAAGATATCCATGCCAAATCTTATATTCCATGTCAAAGAAGTAGAAGTAGTAACTAAAATCCATTTGCCTTTGCTTAATCACTCAATTTGGAGCTGAAGGCAGGTAGCAGGTGGTTTCTTTGGAACAGCATGTTACAAATGAGTGTGATCAGCTCTAAATAGCATAAATACAAAATGTTAGCCTGTTTCTGATGGAGGTTGCTTCTTCCTAGCTGGGTGCAACTGACAACAGCCCACAGACCCCCAAAATGTGTAAAATTATTAGTCCTGCTTTTCAGCTTCCTGTTCCACTGAATTCAGCCTCAAATGGTGGCCAGTACCTAGAAAGAGAAGTCCTTCTAGGCTGAAATTGTATCCCATGCTAATGTTTTCATTATTTCAGTAATAAAGAGACCAATAATCAGTGAAGGATTTGTGAATTTAGATTAACTAAATCCTACAGTCCTTTACATTTGTTCTAGCCTGAACCCAATGGCTTTTGATCTCATCACTGGGATATATGGGAGTGCGATTGAAACTTTTGCATAAATCAAGGACTGTAAGATTTGGCTTTCACCTAGCAGGCCAGGTGATGATACATTCTGATGAATTCTGCAGGATAAATATCAGATTTTCCTATTTAAATTGTGTATGTTGCTATAATCCACACCAAAGCTTCAGTAAAGGCAGGTTTAAGGAGGACACAGAATAAAGATTTTCTTTTTCAAGCAAGGTTGACTTTATAGAAAGTGCAATAAAGGATAAAACCATCTTGAATAATGTGATGATAAAGCTTCCAGCTTTAAAATTGAATAGGGCAGTTCAAGTCCAAAGCGCCTTCCCATTCAATGCAGAATTCCAGTAGATTATAAAAGCACGTTGGCCATTGTATTAGTGTGACATCTTTGTAGGAAGATTGGGCAGTATTCTCTGATCCTATAAATCACAAGGGTCCTTTGGGACGGAGTATGACCAGCAAGTTTCTGGAGACAGAACGGGAGAGAAGGTGCTATGTCACTGCAGGCGTGACGCACCAACAGGTGGGATTCTAGGGGGTCTAGCATAGGACTAGAGGCAGGGACCCTGGTTTTCTGTTCTGTCTGAACTGTACTTGGCACAGGAATACAGGGATGGAGGTAGGCACCTTCTTCCAGCTCCTCCCATTTGAAAAATCTTGCCCGCATCATGCAATGGACCCTCATAAGCAGGGATCTTGGTTTTCTCTGATAAAAAAAAGAAATCCCCAATTTTTGGATTAAAAAAAGTAACCCCAAGCCCACACTTTTTCTGTGATCAAAATGAAACACCACTTATATATACGTATATATTAGTGGTGTTTTATTTCAATCATGGAAAAATGTGGATTTGGGGTTACTTCTTTTAATCTGAAAATTAGGGGTTTTTTTATCAGAGAAAACCAGGATCCCTGTTCATAAGTGACCCTGTAGCTTGGAAGCAAAGGTGTGCTCTAAGCTGCTCTATGAGCCACCCGTGCAGAACCATTTCACCATCTTTAACTGATGGGAAGCCTTCTTATTTCAGAGCTATTTCTCACTTTCACTTTCACTGGATCCTCTTTATATGAGTGGAACAAAGAGGCTGCAGCAATAAATAAATGCCTCAACTACCTGAAGGGGTAGTCAATAAATGCCTTTTTTGACCTAGGTTGCTTGTTCTGTGATTTGGGCCAGATTAAACACGATGCGGCACAGTCTTCTCCAGCTTTTTATACCTTCTAAGCTGAGCTGCTTCCCTTTCTCCAGTAGGCTACCAGTGAGTGCCCACACCATGAGTCTTGTCCCTGGAATAAACCACAAAAATCATAGAGACCAGAGACATAACAAAGCAGCCAGGAAGCAGCAGGATGTATTGGGGCAGCAGTGACTTCCATTTCCTGCCATGCCACTGGTACCACTGTGGTACTGTGGCAAGCAGCCAATATTTTTCTGCGCCCTTTCCTCTGCCCCTGAAATTGACACCTGGAGTGGTTGCCCAGCCCTAGTTTTGCTACTGGTACAGACATCCAACAGGATATCTTGGGAAAAAAAGGGTTAGTGCATTTTATCCAGCAGACTTCAGAGGGACCTAAAGTGAGGGTACATCTGTATGATGCCTAGACAAATGCAATATGTGTTTGTTCATACTGGAAGAAAGAAAAATAAGGACCAGGGACTCCAGAGTTCAAATGCTACTCTCTCACGAATGTTCATAACTTCTTTTGTCTTACCACTCTCCTCAGAATCAGACCGATCACCATATTTGGGTTCAGGAAAGGTTTTATCCCTTGGACTGTGTACCCGTCTCCATTCGATGATCCGTTTCCACGCTGCCTTGGCGCGTGCAACTGGTCTTAGGTGCTAAGTGACCTCATGTGAACCCCGGAGAGGTCCTTGATCACTCCTGGAGGAGCCCCCAAACTCGCCTCCCATGACTTCACATGGATCTTCAGTGGAAGGGGCTCTCGTTGAGGATACCTCCAGAATTGCCATGTCTCTTGGTGGAGGTACGTGGGGCTCCACCTCCCCTACACCCCAGCCATGCACCAACCTTTGAGATCTTCATGTGGCCAGCCCTCAGATGATGTTTCCCTCAGGTTCCTGTGCTTAGTTATCTATGTTACCAGTAGCTCCCTAAGGGACTCTGTGGTCCCCAAATTCTGGCAATAGGACAGAGGATGAGCCTGCACTAGGCAGGCAAAAGAAGAGAACAAAGGAAGAGGGCAAGAAAGCCACACTGATGAAATGGTATGACACACATGGAATGACCCAAAAAAAGGAAGGAAAGAAAAGGTGGGAAAAGGGAACAAAAAAAGGAAAAAAAGAGGAGAGGGAACCGTCAGGCCAACGGACCTCTCTTCTCCTCACAGTAAGCGCTCTAGATGAGCGCGTCCTTTGGGCTTGGATCCACGCTTCTACCCCAGCTGGGGTTTTCTTTGGCTCCTTCCTGAGCCGCCTTTAGTCTGGCATCCCAATGCTGACCACCGCTGTTGTGGGCTCCTCCCACAGCTCCTGCTGCCGCCACCGCTCATTCTGGCGTTGGCTCTTCAGATCCCTGCCAGTGCTGGCTGCACCTGGGGTGGGGAACTCCCACAGCTTCTGCCGCCGCCGCCGCTCATCCTGGCGTCGGCTCTCCAAACCCCCACCAGTGCTGGCTGTACCCGGTACGGGGAACTCCTGCAGCCTCCTCCTTTTCTGGAGTTCCCTCTCCCACGCTCTTGGGGTCTGCTTTTATCTTCACTGAGTGCGTCCCTTGCTGACGTCACCCAGCCCCAGCTGGACACGAGCGCAGCTGATGAACCGCGCGGGCTTCTCTTCTCGGCATGTTCCCTTGTTCCTCTGGTGTCCTACAAGCAGTAAGTATTTTTCCTCTTTGTTGGTCCCGGGTTTCTCTGCGGGCGGGGCTTCCCACTGTCCCAATCTTACGTTCCTGGGACAGACTGGTATGGACTGTGGGGTATTTGTCTTCCTCTGTAGCAGGGAGTGTGGCCCTCTATCTTGGATCTCTGAAGCATACTTTAACAATCATAGATAATTAGGATTGGAAGGGATCTCAAGAGGTCATCTAGTCGAACTCCTTGCTCAAGCAAGACCATATCCAACTAGATCATCTCAGCCAAACCTTTGTCCAGCCAGGCCTTAAAAACCTCCAATGATAGAGCTTCCATCATCTCTCTGGGTAACTTGTTCCAGTGTTTTACTGCTGTCCTAGTATGAAAATTCTTCCTAATATCTAACCTAAACTTCCCTTGTTGCAGCTTGAGACTGTTGCTCCTTGTTCTGTCATCTACCACCACTGAGAACAGTCCAGCTCCATCCTCTTTTGAACCCCCCTTCAGGGAGTTGAAGGCTGCTATTAAATCCCCTCTCAGTCTCTTCTTCTCTAGACTAAATAAGTCAAGTTCCCTCAGTCTTTCCTCATAAATCCTTTCCCCCAGCACCCTCACCATTTTTGTTACCCTCCGCTAGAGTCTCTCCAATTTGTCCACCTCCTTTCTGTAGGGGGAGGGAATGGGGGCAAAACTGGACACAGTACTCCAGATGTGGCCTCACCAGTGCAGAATAGAGGGGAAGAATCACTTCCCTTGACCTGATGGCAACACTCCTACCAACGCAGCCCAGTGTGCCATTAGCTGTCTTGGCAAGAAGGGCACACTGCTGGCTCCTATTCAGCTTCTTGTCCACTGTAACCCCGTGGTCCTTTTCTGCAGAGCTGCTGCCCAGCCAGTCAGTCCCCAGCCTGTAGCAGTCCATGGGATTGTTCCGTCCTAAGTGCAGAACTTTGCACTTGTCCTTGTTGAACCTCATGAGATTCCTTTTGGCCCAATCCTCCAATTTGTCTCGGTCACTCTGAATCCTAGCCCTACCCTCCGGCATATCTATTACTCCCCCCAGCTTGGTGTCATCTGCAAACTTGCTGAGGATGCACTCTATGCCATCTTCTAGGACGTTGATGAAGACACTGAACACAATGGGCTCCAGGACTGATCCCTGGGGCACTCCACTTGATACTAGCTGCCAAGTAGACATCGACCCATTGATTACTACCTTCTGAGCCTGATGCTCCAGCCAGTTTTCTATCCACTTTTCAGTCCATTCATCCAGTCCATGCTTCTTTAGCTTGCCTGCAAGAATGTTGTGGGAGACCATATCAAAAGCCTTGCTAAAATCTTTGCATCAGTAGGAAATTGGCCACTGATGTCTCCCTGTGCTACATGTGGAAGGTTAGTATACTTTGACATGTGGTTGTGTCAGGGTTGATTGTGTAGTTTTTTTAACAGGTTAGACAATGGGTTGTATGGGATGATTTGGATAGGAATGATCTTGCCTCAGGTAGGGTTGCACTAGCTGACTTCTGTAGATCCCTTCCAAGTCTACTTCTCCATGATTCCATGACATTTATGAGAAATGTGTTATAATTCTAATATAATAAAAGCTTTACCACTTCCATCTATGTGTCTGTCAGTCTGTAACACTCCAAGCCAACTGCGCATGTGTGGCTCGTGGCTTTACCGATGGAGAGATACACAGGTGGAGGCAGTTGGGGCCAGGGTGTGCTCCCTGCTGTGGGGCATGGTGTGAGGAGCAGCCCTGGGCTGTGTCATGGGGTGTGTGGTGACATGGGAGCTGTGGTGCACCACTGTGTTGGGGGGTGTGGCTTGTGGCCATGCAGGGGGGTGTGGTGTGCAGCCATGCAGGAGGTCATGGCATGCGGCATGCACAGAGGGGGACCTGGTGGGGAGCGGGAACAGGGGGCATGGGCAGCCCCTTGCACCCACTGCCTGCGCAACACCCTGCGGCCTCATGCCATGACTGCCTGTGTGGCTGGAAGCCATGCCCCCCTGCGTGGGGAGCGCCCACCAGCTATGGCCAGAGGGTGCTGCACAGGGAGCTGGTGTCGGGGACGAGGCATGTGGGGGGCCATGGTGTATGGCTGCAGGGTGCTGCGCAGGCACCAGAGACACAGGCAGCGCCTGCTGGCTGCAGCACATGTCTGCAGGGCATGGCGCGCCCCCCGAGCAGCAACTTGCAACCGTGCGCCACACCACCCCTGTGCCCACATGCCATGCCCCCCCTTGCTGGCATGCCATGGCCCCAACACGCCCTGCGCCACACCCCAGGGCTGTGCCCTACACCAGATGGCAGCAGCTGGCAGGTGCTTCCCATGAATTGGCTGCTCCCTACACCCCACAGCCGTGCATTACCCCATCCACATAGCCATGTACCATGCCTCCGTGCATGCCCCATATTACACTCTGGGGTTGCTCCCCACCCCATGTGGCCACAGGCAGCAGGTGCTCCCCACCCCGTGGCTCCTCCCCGTGCTGTGCCCCATGGCAATGCACCACCCCCACAATGCCAGCCCCCCCTGTGTGCCCAGCACTACACTCTAGGGCTGCTGCCTGCACCATGCCCCATGGCCATGCTCCATCTCCCCCCATGCAGCTACATGAGGCCACCCTGTGCACCCTGCATAAGACCCCAGGGCTGCTCCCTGCACCATGCAGGCACAGCCAGCAGGTGCCCCCTACGCTGCGGCTTCTCCCTGTGTCATGGCCCATGGCCACATGCCACCCCCACCCCCGTGCACTCCGCACCACACCCCAGGGCCACTGCTTGTGGCTGCAGCTGGCAGGCAATCTGCAAGCCCCCATGCTGTGGTCCCCATGCCATGCCCTGCGGTCACACACCATGCCCCTCCACAAGCCATGCATGACACCCCCGGGCCACTCCACACACCATGTGATCAAAGCCAGGTGTGCTTCCCTCACTACTGTGGCTGCTCCCTGCACCATGTCCCAGCACCCCCCGCTCACACAGCTATGCACCATGCCCCCCTGCACACCCTGTGTCACACCCCAGGGCTGCTCCCTGTGCCACGCAGCTGGTGAGTGCTCCCCACACCATGACCACTCCCTGGACCATGCCCCACAGCCATGTGCCATGCCTTCACTCAGCTGCATGCCATGCCTCCTTGCATGGAGCAATGGGGAGGGGAGGTGGAGTGGGGCTGGACCCGGAGCAGCAGGGGGAGCGGGGCAGGACCCAGAGCAGCAGTGGGGGGGAGGGAAGCGGGGTAGTACCCTGAGTGGCAGAGGGGGTGGGGAGCGGGGCAGGACCCTGAGCAGCGGTGGGAGGGCCTGGGGCCAGACATGGTGTTCCATTACCATGCACACCCCCTATCCCCTCCCCAGTCATTCATCACGGGCATTTTACTATTTGTTCCACAAGTACCAATTATTATTGAAACATTGATTCAAGCAGTCTGTAAATTGATGTCCCTAAGGAGAAATAAACAGAGCTACTTTCAGAATGAAGGGGCAGTTGAGAATGAACAATGGGGTGCAGGACAACAGGATTCCAGCCCTAGTTTTTATGATTCTGTGATTTTTCTTATTGCAGAATTGATGGGTTTAAAATCTTGATCTGTGGGGCTGTTGCAAAAATCGTCAGTGCAAAGCACTTGGGCACAGCAGGGCATTGCTTTTGGGGACTATAAATGCTCATGTTGTACAAGGTCATTGGTGCTGCCCTACCTGTAGCCTGCCTTTCCTGAAGCAAAAGCTTTCGGAGCAGAAACAACAGAATGACTGCATCTCAGCATTACCAAAGTTCAGAGAAAACCTGGACCACCTCCAGGATTGATAAAGAGAAAAATGGTTTTGCCTGCATGGATGGATGGAGAAACATGGCCAAGTGCCAGATATACTCTGAAGCTGCTGTTCAAGAGTAACCCAAGTTCAGGACTGCCATTTTTATTGCTGGTGATTTCAGTGAGTGACATTAGGGATAGGTTAGGTCTGAAGCTGCACCACCTTGGACTGGGATACTTGTGTTCTTTGCAGGATAGCCCAGCTCAAGACAAATGCAAGATCAAGAAATCTGTCTTTTTAAGATTGACTTTATCAGCCTTAATAAAAGATGTTACTTGTTTGTTTAATGGAGTGGCAATAGATGGTTACATTTTGGAACACTGAGTGCTCCTACATGAACTCCACAGAGGTACTCAAGAAGAGCCTATGAGCTTCCAACTTCAATGTATTTGATTCCATGAGAAGTTTAGCTGTCTTTTCTTTGATCGGTGTCTAAAAACTCCACTTTGGAATTTCCCACACTGAAAGATTCACCTGGAGCCCCTTTATTGGGATGCTTGTTTTTCTTGCTTAATCCAGAAGAAGGCATGATAAAGCAAAGATTTTTTTACTGTACTATATTTTTTGTAAATGTTGCTGTTACACTGGGTTTTGAGAAACAGATTGCATGTTTTGCTTAAATATGCAAGCCCATTCATATATGCAACTATCATTTTTGGGCTGCTTGGATACCCTCCAGAAAGATTCTATAATGGAAAAATCTCTTAACAGAAGTATAAAAAGTGACATTGGATATCTTATGAAGAATGGTTTATTAGGATTTCACTTTTACAGGCTTTCAAAAATGAAAACCAGTATAATTTATCTTCAATAGCATCAATTTATTGTATTTGCTTTCCTTGATGTAAAATTCTTCGGCTTGATTAAGGGTTGACAATTGAAACAGGATTCTTTTATTCCCCCATCCCAGGCAAACTTAATGCTCTTCCAAGGTCAGGTTCAATTGAAAATAGGAGAGCGTGACATCTCTAATAGATTTGTACTAATAAAGGGGTGGACTTGTGAGGAAGGTGTTGCCAGCAACGAGAAATATAGAACTTTAAACTTACGAAAATGCTTAAGAAAGCAGAATTGTCGTCCAGAAAATAATTAGAAAAATCTTGGTGCTTATCATAAATAGATTGTCCCCCCTTTCTCTGCTGTTAATAAGGAAAAGCATCATGCTAGACTCAAACGAGAGCATCAATAAACTTAAAGCATATTGTATATGAAACAGCTTCTTTTTAAGTAGACTGATGGTTGCAATACTGCTGAAAATATAGCACAGAAAGTTAACATGGAACTCATAATTTCACTGAGGAGCAAATTTTTATTTATTTCCAACTCCAACATGCCTGCCAATGCCCTAGTAAGGCCTAGATTAAAATCCACCCAAGAGAAATGAATTCCTAGCCAAAGGCACAATTTGGCATAATAAGGCATCACTATTGTCTCTTGGAGCCTGTTACAAAGTTTACGGAAGCCTATAGGAGTCTTTCCAATGAGCTTTGGACCAGGTCCTGAGGGAGGGGTGTTGTTCAGGGCTATTCCATGTCAAAGCAGATCTGTTTGAGTAAACTTGCAAGTTCTTCGCCAAACCACTATATCAAAAAGTCAGATTCTGCTTCCCTTGCTTATATTGTGTAATACGTTACTTTTGAAATGGTCTCATTAATTGTGAGCTTTTTGGGGCAGGGACAGTCTTTGTTGAAGTTGTTTCTTGTTGACCTTATGTAATGGGGCATCTTAGGGTCTGTCAGCATTGTTATTTAGGGTTGACTTTGAGGACTGCCCTCAGCCAGCCTGAGACACCTCTAGCTAAACCTTACCATAAGGCTTTCATCAAAGCCATCTACATTATGCTGTGGAACTCTTCAAAGAATTGGTGTGAGAATTGTTTATAGTTGCCCGGTGCTGGACTCTCATTATGGGCAATCAAGGTGGGGACTGGGGCTTGGAAGAACAAAAAGGCAGGGATTGGGAATTGTAGATTGCAGATTGTGGAATTCCCGTGCTCAACTTCTTTAGTGCAAGGGTAACTTCCACACACTCAGAGGAGAAAAGCAAACAAGGAGACAAGCAGGATTAGCCTCGACATTATGCTCAAAAGGTCAGCAGAGCTTCCAAAGTTGGGTTGGAGTCAAATGTAAGTGCTTACAGGGTAGATAATCAATGGATATGGGCTTGAAGACAGGTTTAAGGTCATCCCTAATTGGCAGTATAGACATGCTATAAGTGGAAAGAGAAGTAGGAGCATGACCTGTGTTTAGACCTCAGTGACACCAGTAGTGGCATACTATCTCCTGTTCTGGGATTCATGCTTTATAAAAAGGGTGTTGAGAAGTTGTAGGGTGTGAAGAATCCCTCTCTCTCCCTGCCTTGGGATAGCCCACTCACCCCTCCTCTTTCAGACTGTGTGCTCTTGGGTCAGCCTGGTTACTTAGGCAACCAAGCTGTAAAAAAAAATCCTCAGGGGAGGGGAGCTTTCTAGCTTCCTTTGGGGTTGGAGAGGATCCCCTCCCATCCCCCCTTTTGGTGCCCTTTATCTTAAGATTCCCTCCAAGGAAACCTGTGGAACCAGTTTGGTGACTCTAGTCTCTTCACCAGGGGTTGCTGACCCCTTTTGAAGTGATTGGTCTGCATCAGCAATGTTCAAATAAAGCCTGTTTCTGGTTGGCTCTAAATGATGAGGTCAGAAAAGTTATTTAAGGGTCAGGCCGCCTGGTCTGAGTGGTCACTTCCTCTTTCTCCGGCAGGCTTTTTGGAGCACAGTCAAGCAGTGAACCTCCAGAGTGAGTCTCTCTGGATGAACTAGTGAAAATTAGCTAGTAGATAGAACAAAGTAATTTAGATGCATATTAAAAGGGCCATTGAGCCCAGGTTTGTTAGACTTAACTTATTTTGATTGCTCAAGGTGCTTTCTCTTAACTCCATTGTTATACCCCAT